>NC_056744.1:1140537676-1140610176 GCF_019279795.1 Protopterus annectens
ATAGGCATATATTTGACATAAAATTTGTTTTTAAGTAATATTATGGTTTTGTTATTTTTATTAAATTTGTTTTCAGAACACAAATGTCAGAACTGTTGTAAGTTGACAGAAAACTGCTTTCCATTATGGAATTGCATCTGTTTACCACTCTAACACTTCTAATACATTTTATATGTTTGTGATATGCAAGCTGAATGTTACTATTCTACATAGAGAATAAATGCTCCATAATGATCTAGATCTAATTTATAGCAGAATAAAATGAACAATGGATTTAATTTCCAAAACATAATCCAAGCAGGACAGTTTGCAATCTTCAGTCTGTATAGTCATCCCTTGGTACATCATTTGCATTATTCAAATGAATGGCACCATACTAAGAGGGAAAAAAGACAGTGGCTTGGCATTAACATATCTTATTTACTTATTTTAAACATGTATTACTTTGATGTGAATTTATTTTAACTGTTTGGAGCTTATCTCCCCGGGCCTCTACTGAAAATGGACATATATCCAGCTAGACTAGCCCGATCAACAAATGTAAAATAAATAAATAAATTATTTACACCTCCAAGGTCTGGGGTTCAGCCCTGACCTTTGGTAATTGTTTATATGACATTTGCTCACTCTCTTCATGTCTGCATGTTTTTTTCCAAGTAGTCTGATTTCTAATGAAAACATGTAGGTAGGTCAGCTGGCTCCTCTAAACTGTCCGTATATATTTTGTTTATACTTACACTTGTGTCCTAGATCATGCCTAGAAAGGGTCCATGATGACTAATTCATTTACCCAGTTAACAAATGAATAAATTAAACTGAAAAAAAAAGTGGGGGACAGGGCAAAAAATAGTCCAGCAAGGAGGAAGGATATTATAAAAAGACATTGCATTTAACTGCAGACCAACACATAAAGATAGAGAAGAGCAAAGTTGAAAGATGTAGTACTGCAAGTACTTGCAAAAATGTGGCGCACCATACCTGCAGGCCATGTACTGCACAAGCATGATATGGTTCTGATAGGCTGTCTCACAGTCAATATATATATATATATATATGGATCTACCTGACTACATCGACTGTTCACAACAGCGACAGCGACTCAGAAGATCGACAAGTCAGAAGACCGACGGAGGAAAACACTGACGCTGAGAACACTGAGATGGGGAAAGGATGTGTAAGTATGCGGTAGTGACGGCCGTTAGGGTGCGAGTAAGGTAAGTGTGCGATGTTGACGGTCTGTAGGGATAGGGGTGGGATAAGTGAGTTAGGGTTAGGGCGCGGGTTAGGTAAGGGTGCGAGTAAGGTAAGTGTGCGATGTTGACGGTCTGTAGGGATAGGGGTGGGATAAGTGAGTTAGGGTTAGGGTGCGGGTTAGGTAAGGGTGCAGTAGTGATATTTTTTGGGTTAGGGGCGGGTTAAGTGAGTTAGGGTTAGGGCGCGGGTTAGGTGAGTGTGAGATAGTGACGGACCTTAGGGTTAGGGTTTCGGTTAGGGTTGTAGATAGTCGTGTATGTAAGGGTTAGTGTTGGTTTGTGAGGATTTTGGTGTGCTTGTGTTGTGTGTGTGGGTTTTGGACAGGGGATTTGTTTTGTTTGTTGTTATGATGTGTCGAGTGTATGAGGTGTCGTGTTTGTGAACTGTCGATTATGTGGTGTCGGTGAAGTTGTTGTCGGTGTTGTGAACAGTCGATGCAGTCAGGTAGATCCATATATATATATATATATATATATATATATATATATATATATATATATATTTTTTTTTTCTTTTTCTTTTTTGCTACTCAAAAGTGATATGGAAGTGAGCCAGTTTAGTCAACCCAATTTCTAATTGCATGTTTATTTACATGCTTTTCTATGAGTGGTCTTCACATGCTATGTCATGGTGCACATCAAACCACATGAAAGAAGGAAAGAACTAAAAGACCACAGCTGCTTCCGAAGTATGCATTCAACAACATTAAATTACATTACACTATACTGATTGCAAACTAAAAGACCACAGCTGCTTCTGAAGTATGCATTCAACAACATTAAATTACATTACACTATACTGATCGCAAAGTAAAAGACCACAGCTGCTTCCGAAGTATGCATTCAACAACATTAAATTACATTACACTATACTGATTGCAAACTAAAAGACCACAGCTACTTCCGAAGTATGCATTCAACAACATTAAATTACAGTACACTATACTGATTGCAAACTAAAAGACCACAGCTGCTTCCGAAGTATGCATTCAACAACATTAAATTACAGTACACTATACTGATTGCAAACTAAAAGACCACAGCTGCTTCCGAAGTATGCATTCAACAACATTAAATTACAGTACACTATACTGATCGCAAAGTAAAAGACCACAGCTGCTTCCGAAGTATGCATTCAACAACATTAAATTACATTACACTATACTGATCGCAAAGTAAAAGACCACAGCTGCTTCCGAAGTATGCATTCAACAACATTAAATTACATTACACTATACTGATTGCAAACTAAAAGACCACAGCTGCTTCCGAAGTATGCATTCAACAACATTAAATTACATTACACTATACTGATTGCAAACTAAAAGACCACAGCTACTTCTGAAGTATGCATTCAACAACATTAAATTACATTACACTATACTGATCGCAAAGTAAAAAAACACAGCTGCTTCCGAAGTATGCATTCAACAACATTAAATTACATTACACTGTACTGATTGCAAACTAAAAGACCACAGCTGCTTCCGAAGTATGCATTCAACAACATTAAATTACATTACACTATACTGATCGCAAAGTAAAAGACCACAGCTGATTCCGAAGTATGCATTCAACAACATTAAATTACATTACACTGTACTGATTGCAAACTAAAAGACCACAGCTGCTTCCGAAGTATACATTCAACAACATTAAATTACATTACACTATACTGATTGCAAACTAAAAGACCACAGCTGCTTCCGAAGTATGCATTCAACAACATTAAATTATATTACACTATACTGATTGCAAACTAAAAGACCACAGCTACTTCCGAAGTATGCATTCAACAACATTAAATTACATTACACTGTACTGATTGCAAACTAAAAGACCACAGCTGCTTCCGAAGTATGCATTCAACAACATTAAATTAAATTACACTATACTGATTGCAAACTAAAAGACCACAGCTACTTCCGAAGTATGCATTCAACAACATTAAATTACATTACACTATACTGATCGCAAAGTAAAAGACCACAGCTGCTTCCGAAGTATGCATTCAACAACATTAAATTACAGTACACTATACTGATTGCAAACTAAAAGACCACAGCTGCTTCCGAAGTATGCATTCAACAACATTAAATTACATTACACTATACTGATTGCAAACTAAAAGACCACAGCTGCTTCCGAAGTATGCATTCAACAACATTAAATTACATTACACTATACTGATTGCAAACTAAAAGACCACAGCTGCTTCTGAAGTATGCATTCAGCAACATCAAATTACATTACACTATACTGATTGCAAACTAAAAGACCACAGCTGCTTCCGAAGTATGCATTCAACAACATTAAATTACATTACACTATACTGATTGCAAACTAAAAGACCACAGCTGCTTCCGAAGTATGCATTCAACATTAAATTACATTACACTATACTGATTGCAAACTAAAAGACCACAGCTACTTCCGAAGTATGCATTCAACAACATTAAATTACACTACACTATACTGATTGCAAACTAAAAGACCACAGCTGCTTCCGAAGTATGCATTCAACAACATTAAATTACATTACACTATACTGATTGCAAACTAAAAGACCACAGCTGCTTCCGAAGTATGCATTCAACAACATTAAATTACATTACACTATACTGATTGCAAACTAAAAGACCACAGCTGCTTCTGAAGTATGCATTCAACAACATTAAATTACATTACACTATACTGATTGCAAACTAAAAGACCACAGCTGCTTCCGAAGTATGCATTCAACAACATTAAATTACATTACACTATACTGATTGCAAACTAAAAGACCACAGCTGCTTCCGAAGTATGCATTCAACAACATTAAATTACATTACACTATACTGATTGCAAACTAAAAGACCACAGCTGCTTCCGAAGTATGCATTCAACATTAAATTACATTACACTATACTGATTGCAAACTAAAAGACCACAGCTACTTCCGAAGTATGCATTCAACAACATTAAATTACACTACACTATACTGATTGCAAACTAAAAGACCACAGCTGCTTCCGAAGTATGCATTCAACAACATTAAATTACATTACACTATACTGATTGCAAACTAAAAGACCACAGCTGCTTCCGAAGTATGCATTCAACAACATTAAATTACATTACACTATACTGATTGCAAACTAAAAGACCACAGCTGCTTCTGAAGTATGCATTCAACAACATTAAATTACATTACACTATACTGATTGCAAACTAAAAGACCACAGCTGCTTCCAAGTATGCATTCAACAACATTAAATTACATTACACTATACTGATTGCAAACTAAAAGACCACAGCTGCTTCCAGTATGCATTCAACAACATTAAATTACATTACACTATACTGATTGCAAACTAAAAGACCACAGCTGCTTCCGAAGTATGCATTCAACAACATTAAATTACATTACACTATACTGATTGCAAACTAAAAGACCACAGCTACTTCCGAAGTATGCATTCAACAACATTAAATTACAGTACACTATACTGATTGCAAACTAAAAGACCACAGCTGCTTCCGAAGTATGCATTCAACAACATTAAATTACATACACTATACTGATTGCAAACTAAAAGACCACAGCTGCTTCCGAAGTATGCATTCAACAACATTAAATTACATTACATTGTACTGATTGCAAACTAAAAGACCACAGCTGCTTCCGAAGTATGCATTCAACAACATTAAATTATATTACACTATACTGATTGCAAACTAAAAGTCCACAGCTGCTTCCGAAGTATGAATTCAACAGCATTAAATTACATTACACTATACTGATTGCAAACTAAAAGACCACAGCTGCTTCCGAAGTATGCATTCAACAACATTAAATTGCATTACAGTGTACTGATTGCAAACTAAAAGACCACAGCTGCTTCCGAAGTATGCGTACAACAACATTAAATTACATTACACTATACTGATCGCAAAGTAAAAGACCACAGCTGCTTCCGAAGTATGCATTCAACAACATTAAATTACATTACACTATACTGATTCCAAACTAAAAGACCACAGCTACTTCCAAAGTATGCATTCAACAACATTAAATTACAGTACACTATACTGATTGCAAACTAAAAGACCACAGCTGCTTCCGAAGTATGCATTCAACAACATTAAATTACATTACACTATACTGATTGCAAACTAAAAGACCACAGCTACTTCCAAAGTATGCATTCAACAACATTAAATTACATTACACTGTACTGATTGCAAACTAAAAGACCACAGCTGCTTCCAAAGTATGCATTCAACATTAAATGACATTACACTGTACTGATTGCAAACTAAAAGACCACAGCTGCTTCCGAAGTATGCATTCAACAACATTAAATTAAATTACACTATATTGATTGCAAAAGGAGTGAACTTGCCTCTATTCATTATAACAAATTAATAACCCTCACTCTCTCCGGTCCTCCTTTTTTCCCCCATTAGTCCCAAAATTTTTTAAAGTGAGCAGGACATATGTTCAAAAAATAGACTCTTTCATCTCAATTGTTTCAATATTATTTGTCTAAACTGTTAAAGTCTAAGCTAGTGATAAATAAGGCTGATACAACGGTACCTGGAAAACACCAAGGCAACTTAAAAAAAAAACACAAATCCACCATCAGAACACACTTTATTACAGCAAAGCTTTTGGGTAAACACCTTTTCTCAATGCTTAGCATAGTAGGAGGTTGCTAGACTAGTGAACCACCTGCTAGTCTGCATTAAGTGTGAGAGTCTAGGAAACATTTGTGTCGATAGAGAATTGCAAGTTTCTGGTGTATTTTCTTAATGCTATTATGTATATGTAGGTCGAACTTAAGGTGTTTGTCAATGGTGACACCTAGTAGTTTTGTGTGGGAAACGTTCAATTATTGTGTTGTTCTGTGAGAGGATAGTAAATTAACTTTCATTTAGGAAGTATGTTTTATGGGTGAAGAGTATAAGATTAGTTTTGGTGGGGTTAACCAGTAGTTGATTATTAGTAAGCCAGCTCTCAATGGATGTAAAAGCAGTTTGGGTGATTTGTTGGAGGTGTGATATAGAATCAGATGAACAGATGACTGTGGAGTTATAACCATATTGTATGAGTCTACTCTGTTCGGAGGAGGTATATAAGTCATTAGTAAAGATGTTGAATTAGAGAGGCCAAGGATAGAGCCTCAGAGAACTCCAGTTGAGATGTCCTGAAAAGCAGAAAGGGAGTCTAGCCATTTAACTGTCTGCTGTCTATTAGAAAGGTAGACTAGTGAACCACCTGCTGGTGGGAGGGGATTCTCCAAGATTACGTTTGCCTGAGTTGCAAGCTTTGTTTACTGTCAGTGAAGGATAATACAGCTGTGTTAGTACTGTGCCCTGATCTAAAGCCATGCTGTGTGACAGTGAGGGAGTGATTATTAAGGAGGTAGTGGAGTAGTTGTGAGTGAATGCATTTTTCGCGGAGTTTAGAGATTGGTGACAGTAAGGCAATGGGTCGGTAGTTGGACATTTCAATGGAGTTGCCACCTTTGTGCAATGGTATATTGAAGGATTTTTTTCCAGAGAGCTGGAACATAAGCGTCTATGATAGACTTGTTAATGAGGATGGATATAGGATATGTAATGGGATCAGCTGTCATCTTGAGATGTTCTGCAGGAATGTAGTCAGGAGAGTTAGTGTAGGCTTTGAGTCTGTGGAGGAGCTTCTTAATTATGTTTGTAGAAACTAGAAACTAGACTGTAGTGAGAAAGTAGATGAAGTTGAGGAAGCATTGGAGTGAAGGAGTGAGGATGGGACAAGAGGGGAGGGAAGAGGCAGTGGAGCTTGTGTTGGGGTGTATGATAGTGGTGAGCTGTGTGTGATGGGGGAAATAAATGATGCATTTGAAGTGACATTCTGTATGCATTCAATGAAGTGGTTGTTAAAGAGGTTGGCTATTTGTGCAGTGGTTTTGTCCAGAAGAGGGTTGGGGTTAGTTTTTTTTCAGGATTGAGAAGCGATGAAATGGACGACCAGAAATTTTTGGGATTATGTTTGTTGGTGGATTGTAATATGTGATAGTGGTCTCTTTTGTCTTTTGTTACAGCTTTTTTAGCCAGAATGCAGCAATGCCTGGACTTGATTAGGTCTGAGGGGCATTTAGATGTGTGCCATAGTTTCCAGAGCTTGTCTCTGGTTCTCATTAGAGCTTTAGTAGCTTTAGATAGCTAAGGTGTGAAGTTACGTTTGATTCTTTTCCTGCTTAGGAGTGCTAGATGGTTAAGGATGCTAAGGAAAGTTTTGTTGAAGTGGTTGACTGCTTTGTCTAGTGGAAGAGTTTTGAGGATGGACCAGTTAATAGCTTTTAAAATGTTGCTGAGTGATTGTTGGTTAAAGTTAGACATGTTCCAAATAGTTTTGTACTGGTTGTCTTTAAGAGGGTGGGAGAATGTTCTAAGAGCATAAGCAGAGAGGTGGTTGCTTAGTGTATCTGGGGGGGTCCCAGCATTAGAGAATTTGGTGGGGTCAGAAACTAAAATCCAGTCAAGTATGGAGCCCTGACTGATGTTGCTGGAGAGTCTAGTGGGGGTGGTGATGAGTTGGGTGAAGTTAAGAAGGTTTCTGCTAGAGGTAGAGAAATTACAGTTTGTACTGACGTCTCCTAGAATGATACTTTCATTGTGTATAGTATCAGATATCCAAGATAATATGTCTTGAAGGATAGGGATGTTTGGGCCTGGAGGATTATATAGTATTGTAAGGCATAGAGTTTTGGTGATGTTGAATGTTTGGAGATATGATAAAGATTTCTACATTATGAAACTGAGGGATGGGATTAGAATGAGGAGTAATATTGAGAGAATTACAACAGAAGAAGGCAAGTCCTCCAGCTTTTTTGTGGGTTATGTCAGCTCTAAAACGTTTATAACCAGGAGGGAGAATTTCTGTGTATTTAATGGTGGGTTTAAGCCAGGTCTATATGGTAGCTAGAATGTTATGAGTGTTCTGTGATAGCCAGGCATGGAAGTTGGAAATTTTGTTACAGATGCTTTGAAAGTTTAGTGTGATTATTTTTAGGGATTTAGAGTTAAAAGCTGTAGAGGGGGGAGGGTAAGTATTGTGGCTAGGGTGAAAAGAAAGGGTGGGAGGAGAGTTGGGACCAGGATTAGGGTGAAAATCACCACTGAGAATTAATTTTGAGAAGTTGGTGTGAAGTGGGGAGTTGAAAGTGGTATTTTTTTATTTTGCAAGAATAACATTTAGTTGGTTGGGTATGTGTTTCGTTTGAGAGTATATGGTATTTTTAGCATAGAAGAGGGTTTATGTTATAGAGGCTGGGAGATATCATAGATATACAGGGTGGATAGTGTAGGGGAGACTTTGTAGGAAGTTGTGGCAATTGGATTTAAGGAAGTGGAGGTTGTTAGTGTGAGAAGAATTAGTGAGAGTGGGATGTGGAGGAAAATGTAAGGTGAGTCTGATGACATGATGTTGGTTGGATACTAAAGGATATGTAATGAAGAGAATGGATGTTGGAAATGAAGGGAAGAGTAAGAAGAGGAAAGTATGGGTGTGGGGAGGGGTGTAATTAGTGACAGTGGTTGTGATGGTGGGGTGGAAGTATAACTTATTAGGTGGGTGTGTGCAAACAGTGGGTGTGTAAGTAAGAGCTGTGAACTATTGGCTATGGAGGATGAGGTGTGTTGTGAGGGAGGAGTCAGGTGTATAAATGTAAAGGTAGAGGGAATGGGTGGAATTTGGGATTAGGGTAGGAGAGCAAAGTGAGCCCAAGCAGAGCGAGGGCAAACGGAGCGGGTAGAACCAGGGCACAGGCCAAAGCGAGCACCAAAAACAATCTATAAAGAGTGGAACAGGAGGCAAGTGGGAGAATTCTGTGGCACACACTTTCTTTATTTATTTACTTACCTTACTTTATACATTTGTTGAATGGGAGATTTTGACTGGAAACATGTCCATTTTCAGTGGAGGCCCAGGGGAAAAAAGCTCCACAGAATACTAACAAACAAGTAAGATATTTATACATGCCAAGCAAAGTTTGTAGGAAAACACATGATTTTGCAAGACTGCATAGGATTACAGAATCAAAGTACAATATTCATTGAAATTAGAAGATTTATCAAAATACCATGGTTTAAAAAGTTTAAAAGTAGGATAGTACATGGGATGTACTGGATTCCAGAGATAACATTGCTTGAGACAAGCATAAGTAGGATAGGTTTGAGACAAAAATGTTAGGGCTTGTTTTGTGGGTGGAGGATGAGTTAGGAATGGTATATGTTCTCATGTGGACTGTTGGGAAGGTGTTAGGAGGTGAAACACCTTATGGGAGATTGTGGTTCTTCTTACAAGGGTTAGAATAGAGAGGAAGAAAGTGGGTGGATGGGAGTGTGAGTATAATAGGAGGTCAACATGGGGGGGTGGAAAGTGCATTTCTGTGTAAGTAATAGGTGTTCTTTTAGTAGTTTTTTGAATGTAACCATTGAGTTGGCAGAGGTAATGGCTGAAGGTAATGAGTTCCAGATTTTACCTATGTAGTTGGAGAATAGGGAGTCACCTGCTGAGTTATTGGTTTTGGTTACCTTGATTAGTCTTTTTTCACTAGAGCAAAGTTGTCTGGGATTGGCTTGTAGTTTAAATAGATTAGATAGTGCTGGTGTTTTTTCAGGAAGTAGTAGGAGTTTCTGGGTGAAAGAAAGCTGGTGAAATGAGAGGAGATGTGGGAATTCAAGCCAATGAAGTTGGTGTAGTGACTGACAGTGGTGGGCATGGTGGGGGGCACTGGTAATGAATCTGGCAATTTGATTATAGCAGATGTTGAGCTTGGCCATTTCAGTTTTGGGTAGGTTGGTGAAGATAGGAGCTGTGTAAAATAGTGGGGAGAGGAGGTGTGTTTGAGCTATGGTTATTCTAGTGAGTTGAGTTAGAAATGGTTTATTTTTATAAAGACTCCCCTTTTTTATGGATGTTTTTAATAGTATGGTTTATGTGTAGATCAAACTTGAGGTTGTTGTTAATGGTCTCTCCTAGTAGTTTAGTATGAGTGTCTGGAGAGATGATAGTCCCATCTCTGGACACGATGTTGAATGAGATGGGCATAGGAGTGGATTTGTTTGGTTTAAATAACAACAGTTTGGTCTTTTCAGGATTAAGTACAAGGTTTTTGTTGAGAAACCAAGTTTAGGTAGTTTGGAAGTCTTTTTGGGTGATGAAGAGGAGTCCGTGAGGTTATTGGCTAAGCAGACTGATATTGAATCAGCAGCATATTGTATAACAGTTGCATCTTGGCAGATGATGTGGAGATCATTATTGAAGATGGAAAATAGAAGGGGTTCTAAGATGGACCCTTGTGGGACTCCAGTAGTAATAGGTAGCAGTGAGGATAGGTTGTTGTCCCATCAAACTGCTTGTTGTCTACCTTGTAGATAGTTCTGGAACCAGGCTAGTGAGTGATTACTAAGGCCAAGCTTAGAGAGGGAGAGGAGCAGTTTAGGATGGTTGACCATACCAAAGGCTTTTGACAGGTCCAAGAATATGGCAGATGTTAGTTTATCTAAGTGTCTGTTTTGGTTGATTAGGTTTGTAAAGGAAAGAAGGTCTGTTGTTGTACTGTGGGCAGGCTGGAATCAATGCTGGGTAGGAGAGAGTAGTTGATTGTTAAGTAGGTATGGCATAAGTTGGCAGTGTATACATTTTTCAAGAATTTTAGCTAGTGGGGACAGGATGGCAATTGGGCAATAGCTGGTGAGTTCAGTAGATGTACCACCTTTATGTAGAGGGATGATGTAGGAGGTTTTGCAGATAGATGGGATGGTGCTTTCTGATAAGAATCTATTAAGCAGAATAGAGATTGGGTAGGCGAGCTCATTAGCAGCCAACTAGAGGTATTCTGCTGGGATACCATCAGATGCTAGGGAAGGAGGTTTAAGTTTAGTTAGTAATTTTGTGACATAACTGGTGCAGATGGGTTGAAATTGGAAGGTAGTTTTGGGGCTGTCTGCAGGTTCGGGGATATAGTAGTAGTAGTGGGTTGTTGTCGAACTAGTTTCGAGATGATTTCTATGAAGTATTTATTGAATGAGTTAGCTATAGGTTCATAGGTTCATAGGCTGGTACTAGGCTATCGGCCCTAGGGCCTGTACAAGCCTAGCCATAACAATTCCCTGGCTATTTCTTCCCACACTATTTACTTCCCTGGACCCCTGTCTAGCAGGGCGACTGACATGATCCCCAGGGGAAATTTCCTTTCTCCCATCCAATCGTCAAGGTTCCTTTTGAAGAGGGCCAAAGAGGTGCTCTGCTTGACATGTATGGGCAGTCTGTTCCAGAATTTGGGGAGTCTCTGGGTCAGGAACCTATCCCTCCAGCATGTTTTGTTTATTGTGTTGACAAGGTTTAGATCCCTGGAACGTGTGGCTCTGAAGGATTGGGATTTCTTTAAGTGTAGCATGTCCAACAACGCTGGGTTTGACATGGCCTTGTATGTTAAACAGAGATTGTCTCTGCGTAGACAATATGCGACAGAGTATAGATGGAGCTTTTTAAGGTGGACAGCTTAGGGCATCTGCTTTAGGCCTGTGATTCTTTTAGTGAGGTATTTCTGCGGCCTTTCTAGTTGTTGCAGATGTCTTGAGAGGTACATACCAAACGGGGCATTGTATTCTATAATGGGTCTAATGAGGGATGAGTACACTGGGACAATGACCTCCTTCTTTCTGGATGAAAAGCCCTTAGAGATGAGATGTGCCACATAGAAGGATTTCCTGACTGTTGTGGTGATGTGGTTATCGAAAGTGAGACCACTGTCCACCTGTGACCCTAAGTCTCTTATCACATTTTCAGTGTTTAGTGTACTGCTACCTATGTGGTAATTTATGGGTACATGTTTTTTTCCCAAAGGGGATAACTATACATTTCTTGGCATTGAGCTTGAGCCCATGGCTCTGGCACCAAGCATCTGTTTCTGTAAGGCCCTTTTGTAGAGTATCCACATCATTTGGGGATTCAGTAATGACTCCTAGTTTGCAGTCATCTGTGAACTTTGTTAGCCAGAGTCCCTTAGTGTTGGCCTGTACTTCAGAGAAGTAGATGCCAAACAAGACCAGTCCCAGGACTGAACCCTGAGGTACTCCACTTGTCACTTGTCTGGAGCTGGATTTGGAGTTGGCTACTTTTACAGTGTGGGTTCTGTCAGTAAGCCAGTTGGCAACCCATCGAGTGACATAGGGATTAATGCCCAGTTTAGTAAGTCTATCTATGATTCCAGAGTGGGGGATGGTGTCAAAGGCCTTGGTGAGGTCCAGATAGGCTGTGTGGACCGCCTTACCCTCGTCCACGGCTCTGGAGACTGATTTGAAGAAGTCAATCAGGTTCAGGAAACAAGATCAGCCCTTCACAAACCCAAACTGGGTGGGGTCCAGTGTTTGTAGGTTGCCAATGCCTTTGTTTATAAGTTCCATGATATTATGTTCCATGGCCTTGCGGATCAGGCTCGTCAGACTGATGGGACGGTAGTTCCCGGGATCCAAGGTGGATCCCCCCTTGTGGAGTGGGATAACTGTAGCTGTGCGCCACTCAGTGGGCACGAAGCCTGAGGTGAGGCTATGATTAAACATGACACTTAGGTGAGGTGCCACTTCATTTTGTAGTTCATGTACTACACAGCCCAGGATGTCATCTGGTCCCATGGATGCTGTATTCTTAGCTTTGGAGAGTGCGTTTTTTACCTGTGTGGCCATTACTACTGGAATTTGGCAATCTTCCAGTATTAAGATGGGCTGTTTAGGGAGTAAGAGTGGGGTGAAGTTGGCACTGAATTGATCTCCCAGGATACTGGCAATATCCTTGGGATCAGTATATTTAATGCCATTCTGTTGTGGCTCAGCGCAGATCTGAGCATTGTCATTTAGATTCTTGACATAATTATAGAATGCCTTGTGGTTGTCTTTGGAATCTTTGGCAATTTTATTTTCGTAACTAGCTTTGGAGGATTTTATGTGGGATCTCAGCTTCTTACTGAGGCTGGTAAGGGAGTTTTTTGCTTATGGAAGTTGGAGGTTGGGTGGAGGGTTTTACTGGGCAAAGTAGTTTATTTATTCCTGCCCAAAATTATTTTAAAAAAAAAATAGTTACAAATTAATCCCCTCCACTGCCACTAAATACGTGGAGTATATAACAGTATCAGCCAGGTTTTAAGTAACTCCTTAAACTTTAAAACCCTTCTAAGAACTTCTGCAATGTGTGACTGTAGGACAGAGTCATAGTGATGAAATATATAACCAGCCCAGAACCCTGTTCTATCTTTTATCAAGTTGCCCCCTGCTGACCTCATAAATTATTTGCACTTTGTCAGGTTATCGCCTATCTGTTCCATGTACAGTAATTTGAGTTGCATCGTTTCATAGTAGCTTTTTACATCAGGCACCAATGTGCCTTTTCCTTCCCTAAGTAATGTCATTTTTCCCACCTAACCTTGGGCGCTACCACTCACAGATAGATTTCTTAACAGTTACTGTTAATCACCCCAGGAACTCTGTTCCAGGACATGATAATAAGTCTGGCCTGCATATACTATGCATGGAATTAATAAACATTTTCAAAGTTTGGATCCTTCAGTCTAAGTCCATATTTAGCAAGGTGGTCCCATTAATGATTCTTAGGATCTTTTGCTTAACCACCCCCTATGCATCTTGTGCAACTAACCTGAAAATGTAGCAAACCATTCCAAGGTCTCAAAGGTTCTGTCAAGATCCCTTGCCAGCTGTGAGAGGTTTCGGAGAGCAGTGGCTGCAAATAAAATTTTGCATTGCATTCCATACCACCCATAGACAGATGTCAGTGAGTCCCTAATTTTAACAGTTAAAGGCAGTATGTACAAAGCGAATAACAAGTTTGACAGTGGACAATCCTGCCTTGTGCCCCTACTTAATTGAAAACTTGTCTAGAGCCTCCACGCTGTCTTCACTTTGGCTATGGAGCCATCACAGATCACCTCCAATATCTTTATCAGAGTCATCGGGAAACCAAGCTTATCAAAGACCCCAAAAAAGGTATTTCTGAATGAACCTGTTGAATGCATTTTCTGCTTCCAAACTAATTAGCAACAGAGGTTCCTTCCTGACCTCTGCATTATCCTGTAGCATCAGAATTTTTAAGATGTTATCAAATATTTGCCTGCCCTTCACAAACCTGCATTGACCTTTATTAATTAATTCAGTATGGAACTCGGTCAGCTTTTTCAACATTAAAAACATACAAACTTATAATAATGGTTAAAAATGGAAATGGGTCTATAAGGAGGATTGCCTGTGTTTTTTCTCTCCTTAGGGATCACAGCTGTTATCGCAGTTCCCATGATTGAATGCACTACCGTCCTTGTAATATATTGTTAAATAATTTCTGCTATATTACCAGCATGTAATCCTGGGCCACTTTCCAGTCTTCATCCGGTAACTCCAGAGACTTCCCTGCCTGATAGGCAACAATAACCTACTTTATTTCTTCTACCTGGCAGTCCTAGAATTAGTAGCATATCTAAGAATTAAGCAGCTCTCCTCCCACTGTTCCCACTGTTTATTTCTTATTTCTTATATCTGGCGGTCATAGAGTTACCTTCTTTCTCACTCAGCTTTTTCAAAGACAGATTATGGAAACATCTTTCCAGACCTTCCAGTTCTCTTGCTCCTTCATCTTACCCTTTGTATAGACTGTAATGTGGATATTCCACCACTGCCAACCAATATGAGATGACCCTTCACTGGACCAATAATCAAGGAGCCTTAATCCTCACCACTGGCACCTGTGGGGGAACGTTCACTGGGATGATAACAGGTACAAACACTGTACGCTGCAAAAACTCAGCTCTCAAAAACAAGTACAAAAATAGAAAATTATGTAAATATTACTTAAAATAAGCAAAATTATCTGTCAGCAGAACAGGAAATTTTCACTTGCCAAGAATATTTTAAAACAAGTAAATATTTCTAGCCTCCAAATCCCCCATGGGCATCTTAAAACTCTTGCATACAGACTTAAAACAAGTAAATTTGTTTAATACAAAGAAAACAAATTATGATTTAGTTTCTGAATATGTAGGAAAATTTGCTTTAATTTAGAAAGTGCTAGCCATTGTCTTGAAACATTTTTAGGAATTATATCTTAACAACACTGCAACCAGATTAAAACCAAGTCATTCTTTTTTAGATGCAAAGCAAAAGATAAGCCCTTTTTTCTAAAATTGTAGAAAATTTTGCTTGAATTTAACATTCATTGCTGGTTTAAATATCTTGAAATGAGACAAAATACCCTGGAATTTACAGAGAAAAGTATACCATACTACAAATTGACTGACTGCTTAAATAATTCTTTATCCAGAGGCATGTATGGCAGACCAACATGCAAAAACAAGGCCATTGCTCACTGTGAAAATCAGAATGTCAGCATATGCAATATATCAAATATAGTGACCTTATGAATCGACAAGTAGCAAACTAAACCAACACCCTGCCAAACAGTTAAAGATAAAATCAAAATTTGAAGTTTTTTAAGTCTTGTACTACAAGGGACACAATCACAATCGGGAATGAAAAAAAAAGGTTCTGTGCATTTCTACTCAGCAAGGAACTTTCAGCCATAGTTTTTCTATATGAAGCGGTCATGTCATGGTCATGAATGGCATCTGACAGCACTTCAGTCTGCAGCACACAGAGAAGTGTCACAATGTACTTAGGATATGTAAGGTGAAAGGTATAACAACATACCATGAGATACATCACACTTTCATAAATGTCCTATTTTGGGAAGGTCATCAAAAGCATGGTTCCAATGGCCAATAAGCAGTTGGTTTCACAGACAATCACGACAGGGCTAAAGAAAGGCCTTGTCTGAAGAAAGGTGTTGGGGGTCTTCTTTACGCTGACCGAAACAAGGAAAAAAATAAAAAGATTACGACCACAAAAACAATTCATTTTAATTTATGCTAAAGTAATATGTAAATTATCAAAAATTCACAAATTTCTTACCTTAAGGATGTGAAGCATAGCCTCACTTGCATGTAGTGTCTTGGGCGGAGCCACAGGTGATGGGAACATGTCTGGTAAAGCCTTCATCAGAGCAATTGAGTGCTTCACTGTTAAAAACAAAACCAGACATCTGATTTACTGTGGCCAGTTGTTTTCAAAACCACAAGGATGTTCAGATTTTCTTGTATACACTTAGGAGGTTGTGATTTCATGATATAGGAAATTTTAAAGTTTGATACAATGCCAATAAAAGTATTGAAATTCAATACCATTTTCCATACTCAGCACAGTATATCTAAATCAAAGTGTATTTACATTGGGATTTTGTTTGCATGCAGTTAAGTCTGAGGCCTATGTAGAGTTTAATTTTTTGATAGGTTTGAGGTAATTACAGTGCGGTGGTAACCCAGTCTAATAGTCAAGACTGAACTGGAAGTGCATGTTGTAGAGTAGATACCATGAAAACATGAATTGAAATACATGATCAAATCGATACTTTCCATACGTTTGACAATCCTAATAGGAGGTACTTATTATCCATACTCAGAATGTTACCTACAGTATGATGGTATAAGGCCAAGTCTGCAGAAACAAATAAGAGCTAATAATTACCTTTGTCCAGCAACTATAGCTTCATGAGCTTTCTGAATACTGCATAAAACTGTGCCTTCTCATAAAAGGTTCCCCCAGCAGGTCTGCAGATCAGTTAAACAGGAGTTCCCTTGATCAAGGATCCATCTGTGCTCATCCATAAGTTGACATACACACACAGCCAGAGAGAGAGAGAGAGAGAGAGAGTGCAATGACAAACATATATAAAAATAGGTAAGTAAGGATTAGCCAGAACAGATCAAAAGTTTTAATATTTTTGTGGGTATTTAAAAATAATACATTTTGCATCTTTCATTCTGCATTCATTAATATTGTGACTCAGCTGATATTGCTACACCATATCTCATTTAGAATTTGGTTACATATAATTCTACTCAAAATGAACACATTTGCTTACATGATGCAGTACCCTGAAGCAGCAGTAATACGATTGAAGAATCTTGGTAGGTTTGTCCTGCTGCTTAGTAACATCAGAGTCAATAAAGGCCACAGCCGGCCTTAGGCATAGGCGAACTAGGCAACCGCCTAGGGCGCCGTACAGACCGGCCGTGTAAAGGGCGCAATTTGCAAGTATTTATTCATTTATGCAGGCAGCAGAACCATAGGGCAAGGGGGAGGGGCAAGCACACTCCCACTTTTGTAGCAGCTTGGCCAGGAGGCTTCAACGATTAAATGACGAACCTTCTTCTTTAAGGAGGAACCAACGTGCATCTCATACACACATGCCAAGTAGATGTAAAGACGTTCTGCAGGCGCGCGTAAGTTAAACTAGTAGAAAAGTTAAGAGAGGGGGTTAAGTCTACGTGTGCGCGTGTGGACGTTCATTTTAAAAAGAAGGTAAGTGTATGTGTGTGTGTCATTTAAACCGAGCTTCTGTATGTGAGGGAAATTGTATGTGTATGTACGTATGTGTATGTATGGAATTTAAATTAAGTCTTTCTGTATATATGAGAGGTAAAGTGCATGTGTTACTGTTTGAGAGAGTAGGTGTGTGTATGAGAAAAAAGATGCATGCCTGTGTGTTGTATGAGAGCATTGGAGTGTGTGGAATTTAAACTAGTCGTTTTTTTGCTGTATGAAAGAACCGTGTGTGTTGCTTTGTGAGGGAGTAAGTATGTATGTGTGTGTGTGTGTGTGTGTATATCGCTATATGAGAGTAGCTGTGTGTGTGCTTGTGTCTCATAGTTCT
The DNA here is from genome assembly GCF_019279795.1 of Protopterus annectens. NCBI lineage: Eukaryota > Metazoa > Chordata > Ceratodontiformes > Protopteridae > Protopterus > Protopterus annectens. Next base: position 1,140,555,734 of record NC_056744.1, read on the forward strand.
ACTTATTTATTTTTAATATATAATGTTTTGTATAGCTGTAAGATGCATTAATGTATATTTATTCAGTTCATAGGTGAATATTTTATGGATATACTGAGCAGATGAGGCATGGTAGCATAATGGATAGCATTGTTGTGTCACCACAAGAGGATCCCAGGTTCAGTTCTTGGCTGGGATGCCTCCTTCATGTGTTTGATTTGGCTTCCTCCAGGTGCACATTCCAAATACATGTAATAGGTGGATTAGACACTCTAAATTGGCCATATATGTGAATGTGTATGTTGTGTGATGGAACTAATACAGCAGGGCTAGCCACCTAGTGGTGTAAACTTTGTCTCTAAGTGATTGTCATTGTTGAAGTGATGCCTTGGCACCCTATGGAATAATGGGAAAAACAGGGTTGTGGATGGATGAGTATGCAACAAAGCAGCCCGCATCCCTGCTCCTTAAAAAGCCATGCCTATATTTATGGCATAAGGCCTTGTCAGAATAGTGAAAAAAAAACATCTAATTATGGCAAAACAGGGATTTTCAGAAATTAGCAGAAGAGAAACTCTGAACTATTTCCAAATGGCTGAGGTACAACATATAACAAATGAGTAGACTTACAAGTTCATCAGAAATTTGAGGAGAAAATCACTTTTGTTAAGACAGCATTTATAAATGAAATTGAAAGATTTAAGGTTGACAGAGGTAAAGAACCAAAATATCCATCCAGCTAGCTGGATTGGCAGATGGATGGATAGACAGACAGAAGTAAGAATAAGCATAGTAACAAACAAACAGATTTATCAAGAAGTATGACTTGGTGAACATGTAAAACATGACCAGACAAAAAATGTGATGGTAGTAGTAGTATAGTTACGTTATTGTGGAAAAGTGATTTTACAGGAGTCTAGGTCAGGGACTAACAAGACATAATCATCACAAGACTCAATAGCCTTGAATTTCATAGGATATTGTTATGAGGAAGAGATTCCCACCAACATCATTTAGCTGTTTATACAATAAGGGTGATTAAGGCCTGCAGGCAAGTCTTATTCACACTGCTTGCACCTGTAACCACATACTTACAGTTTCTAACCATACTGGGTGAGGTACAGCAGGACATACTGTTTTAGCTCCTTTAATAATTCAGTCTGCTTGATAGCTTTTTTTGTCTACCAAGCGCACACTCGGGAACAAGACATCAAAGTGCTTAAACTACTCCTGAGGTTTCCCATCCCCTAAGTAGAGTAGTGTCTTCTTTTCTGTGAGACTTCTTAACCTCTGTCTTGGAAGTGTTCATACTTATCCTGTCTGGTGCACATAATATGAAGAAACTACTAATTTACATGCCAGCAGTTATTTACTTTTCTACACAATCTGCAACAAAACAGATGCCATATATATATATATATATATATATTATATATACCAACTCCAGGATTGCACTACAGTGGAAAAAAGAAGTTTACTTACTCTGAGTAACACTTTACCATTTGGTAAATTAAAGTTTTGCTCTTTTCATTTCAGCAAATTTGTCTTCAGTTATTTTGGAGTTCGGCCTTGTGAAGGCGATCCCTCTGTCCATGTGGGAGGACTGAATCCCCTTACCTCTTCCCACTTTTATATTTTAACTGCAAGTTTGCAGAACACCAAAACAAAGAGAATAATTTGATTTAATGCACAAAATATTTTCCTTTCTTCAAAAGCCTTGCAATTAAAATGTAAAGTCAGCAGGAGGTGTGGGAGTGCAGTCCACAATATGGGTGTGGGGGTACAGGGGGACTTGTTTCCCCTACAATGCAAAAGTTCCATCTGTATAATCAGTGTTGATGTAATATAAATTAGAAGTTATGTACTCACCATAACGTTCCATCTGAGTAGGTGTATTCATTTGTCTGCAACCTGTGGGTTATGGATCCGATATCGGATCCGAACCGGCATGGTTTACCAGCTATGGATCCAAGCTCTCAGCTCCTCCCCTCACCCATAATGCCCTGCTCTACCCTCATGACCTCAGATCGAGTTTGCCAACAGCAAGAACACCCTGAAAAGGGTAACAGATCATATGCAGGAAACTGAAAGGCCAGGGGGATAGGAGGGCGGGATGGTTGCAGACAAATGAATACACCTACTCAGATGGAACGTTATGGTGGATACATAACTTCTAAATCTGAAGTAGGAGATTCATTTGTCTGCAACCTGTGGGACAGAGTCCCCAGCTACCTGAATCTTGGGCGGCCATCATGGAAGGATATTCCGGAGCACCGCGGAGCCAAAGGATGCTCTACCCCTAGATGCAAGATCCAACTTGTAGTGGGAAATAAAAGTATGAGATGAAGCCCACGTGGCTGCTGCACAAATATCATCTAGAGGAATCCTAGCCTTAAAGGCTGCCGAGGTAGAGACTGACCGGGTTGAATGGGCATGTACACCCTCCGGTGCGGGCCTTCCCGAAGCTTGATAAGCCTATAAGATACATTGTGAAATCCAGCGAGATAATGAGACTTTAGAAATTGGTTTGCCCAAATTAAATTTAGCAAAGGAAATGAACAACTGGTCGGATTGCCTATGACCAGCCGTCCTGTTTAGATAAAATCTAAGTTGCTTGTGAACATCTAAGGAGTGAAGCTTGTATTCACCTTTGTTTTCATATTTAGGAAAGAAGACAGGGAGGTTAATGGATTGATTAATGTTTGCTTCAGAAGCTACCTTAGGAAGAAAGGACGGGTTGGTCCTGAGGTAAACACGGTCCGGATGAAAGACCAAGTAAGGAGGTTTAGCTGATAATGCTTGAAGCTCTGAAACTCTCTTGGCCGAAGTAATGGCTACTAAGAAGGCGGTCTTGAAAGATAAGAATTTCAGATCTACCGTAGCCACCGGTTCGAAGGGGGGGGCGGTCAAGGCCTGGAGAACTAAGGAAAGATCCCAAGGAGGAACCGCTTGCTTTACAGGGGGCCTGAGAAGAAAAGTACCTTTAAGGAAAATCTTACACAACTTGGCCGACATCAGTGGATTGGAGTCATGACCAATGTGATAATGGGAAATTGCCGCAAGTTGTACTTTGACCGTGGAACTGCTGGCACCATCATTAAAAAGAGTGGTTAAGAAATCAAGCAACAAAGGGAGAGGAACTGTGAAGGGGTTTAGGCCTTGCCGCTCCGTCCACAACGAGAACCATTTACACTTGCTGCGGTAGACTTTCCTAGTGGATGGCTTATGAGCTGCCACCAGGATGGCCTTAACAGGGGACGAAATACCGGGAGTCCTGATCAAGAGTGGAACTGGAGCAGCCAAGCGGTCAGCTTCAGGTTGTCCAGGTTCGGAGGAGATAAGTGGGATGGATGAGATATCAGATCCGGAATGGGATCTAGAATCCAAGGAGGATTCACAGAGTGAGACCTTAGGAAGGGGAACCAGATCTGTCGAGGCCAAAACGGAGCAATGGGAATCATTCTGCACCCCAACCGAGAGGCTTTCTGAAGAACTTGGAGCATCAGAGGCAAGGGGGGATAAGCATAAAGAAGACCGGGTGGCCAAGCATGCACCAGAGCGTCTCTTGGGGAACCTCCGGGAGGAGGTATCAGAGCGAAAAAACTGTCGCACTTGGTGTTTGAGGGAGAGGCAAAAAGATCGCAACAAGGAGTTCCCCACCATGCGAATATGCGTTCCGCTACCTGAGTATTGAGAGACCACTCGTAAGGGGTGAGAATGGTGCGACTGAGTTTGTCCGCCAGGATGTTGGACCGACCCGGAATATGCGTTGCTATGAGAAAGCGGTTGGTGGAGATTGCCCATTCCCAAACTCTCATGGCTTCTCGACAAAGAGGGTAAGACCTGGTTCCTCCTTGCTTGTTGATATACCAGACAACCGACATGTTGTCCGATTGAATCGCAATTGTTCCCAAGGGAAGAAAAGCCTGAAGTGCTAGCAACGCTAAGAGCACTGCTCTCATCTCTAGAACGTTGATATGCAGTAAGGTCTCTGAATTGTTCCACGTGCTTTGGACGGTCCAGCCTGCAAAATGCCCCCCCCCCCACCCGAGGCGGGAGGCATCCGTGGTCACCGTGGCGAGAGGGGGAGAAGCACAAAATGGGCGGCCTCCGTGGAGATCTGGAGAGTGTAGCCACCACAGGAGAGACCGCTTGCAAGCCTTGCTGATCGCAATGGGATGATGCATAGGAAGAGCAAGATACGACCACTGGACTAGGAGTGTCCATTGGAGGATGCGCATGTTGAACCTGGTGAGAGGAAGAAGCGCTATAGCAGCCGCCATGGACCCTAGAGCCCTCAGGACCAACTCCGCCGGAACTGAGCTTGAGTGGAGAATGGCCCGCACCTGGAGTTGCAGATTTTGAACTCTGTCCGCAGTGAGGAAGGCTTTTAATCTCCTTGTGTCTAACCTGGCACCTATAAAATCTATGAACTGCGTGGGTGCTAGGTTGGATTTTTTTGTGTTTATAGTGATGCCCAGACGGGGAGCAAGATGGAGAAAGGAGTCTCGCGCCAATAGTAGTAGATGCCTTGTTGGGGCAGTGTGGAGCCAGTCTTCCAGGTAGGGAAAGACCTGTACCCCCTGAAGCCTCAGGTGGGCCGCTACCACTGCTAATACTTTGGTGAACACCCTGGGGGCTGTGGTGAGACCAAAGGGAAGGACCCGGAACTGGTAGTGACTGGCTCCCAGCCGGAAGCGGAGAAACCTCCTGGAGCGCCTGTCCATTAGTATGTGGTAGTACGCATCCTTGAGGTCTATGGAGCACATCCAGTGATTTTCTCCCAGAAGGGGGAGAATAGACTGCAGCGTGACCATTCGGAACTTCTCCTTGGGAACTGCCAGGTTCAAGAGTGAAAGGCCTCAAATTGGCCTTAGATCCCCCGACTTTATTGGGACTAAAAAGAACCTGGAGTAGAACCCTGATCCGATCTGGCCTGGGGGGACGGGCTGGATGGCTCTTTTCTTTAGCAGATGGCCAATTTCTGCCAAAGCGGCCTCCCACTGACCGGGTGGAACGTCGGGGAGGGACTTCAATTTTGGCAAGTGAAGAAGGGGTATACGGTATCCTCTGGATATGATCTGGAGGACCCAGCAGTCTGATGTTATGGACTCCCATGCCGCTAGGTGCTCCGAAAAACGTCCCCCGACTGCCTCCAGAGTGGAGCAGCCGGGCAACCCCTCAGGGCTGCTGCGCGGGTCGTTCAGAGAAGGGTTCTCTGGACCCGAAGTTCCTGGGAGCCCTCTGCCCCTAGGGCGGCGTCCTCCCTGTCCTTCTCTGCCACGGAAGGACTGGTTGTCCGGAGCAGACTGAGATTGCTGCGACTTCCAGAACCACATCTTCTTCTGTCCCTTTTGGTTCCTAGAATAGGGCCTCTGGGGAGCAGAGAAGCGGATTCCGACGGCAGACAGCGTCTTCCCGTCCTTCTCGCTCTGGGTCAAAGTGTCGCGAACAGTTTTGCCAAAGAGGGCAGAACCATCGAAGGGGGCGTTCGCAAATGACGCCTTGAAGGGCTCTGAGAAATCGCAATGACGGAGCCAGGCCTGACGTCTAGTAACTAGGCCTGCCCCTGCTGCTCTAGCGGCACCTTCCGTAGCATGGGACAGTAGCCGCATAGAGGTATTGGTGACGGACCTGAGAGTGGCCATGCGGGTGGAGTGCAGCACTTTGTCCTCCTCCGACATGGACTCTGGGGGGGATGCAGCGTATTCTTTAATAAGATCGCGCTGCATCCTAATCACGTGTGCCAGATAGTTCAGCGCCCTCACTGAGAAGGTCGCTGAACTAAACATCCGCTTCCCCAAGCGGTCCATCATCCAAGACTCCTTGCTCGGGGGATGGACTGAGGGACTCTCCTGAGCAAGTTCCCTCTTGGTGGCCGCCGTCAACATGGCATCTACCGGAGGCCCCTTACTCCAATGGGCACGGTCAGCCGGGGGACTGAGAATACGATCGGGCCTTTTAGGGATTGGCTCCACGGTGTCTGGTTCCTTCCACGCCCTGGTGGTAATGAGGTCTACCAGGGGGTCGGCAGGAGGGGACACCCAAGAGGTAGACGGGCCCGCTTCAAATGCCTCCAAGAACACGGACTCGTCCGAGGAAGACTTGGGGGCAGACCACCCCCCCTTATGCGGAGCATTTCCATGATGTCTCCAAATGAGATATCCTCAGGGGGTGACCGTGGGGAGCCTTCCACTTCCTCCAAATCTGTGTCTTCTGTGAGAGACTGGGGGGAGTCAATGTGCCTCCTTTTGCACGTATGTTTGCGGGGAACATCCTCCGGGGGGCTGTCAGAGGACTCCTCACAAACAGTAACCTGTTCCAGGGGAACAGCTTGGGGCACAGGAGCGGGCTGTCCCAAGGGCCGGATGGTGGAAGCCTGACCCAGTGCAGAGGGAGCACGGGACGGAGCCGAAGCAAGTGCCGGGGGTCCGGAGACCCTCAACAGGGCCCTCTCCACTACATCAAAGCCGAAGGGAGCTGACCTCGACCAAAGGATCCGACAATCGGCTCCCTCGGATCCGAGGAGTGGATCGGAGCCGGCGCCGGCGCCGGATCCGGCGACAGCGCTCCGACACAGACGGTGCCGGCGAGCACTGATCCCCGGATCCGAAGCTCGGATCCAGGCTCCGAGGTCGGGTCCGGCACTCGAGGGCAGGGTCGGATCCGGTACCAAGTACTATCGGCGCCGACCCACCCCGCCCGGCTGCTCGGCTCCAACTGCTCCGAACCCGGGTAGCGAGTCGGAGAAGGAGCAATTGGCTTGAAAAAAGGGGTCGAGCTCCCCCCCAGAGGGGGGGGGAGGCAAGAGCACTCCCATCTGCATCTGGGCCTGGATAAACCTTCTCATCATCTGGTCCAGATCAGCGTCTGACAGGCTATAAGTTGATCTCGACGAGGCTACCGAGGTAGGCCTTGAGTGCCTCCTCGATAGCCTCGACGGAGATCGGGTCTCCTCCTCCTCAGGTCCCGGTGAAAAACACACTGGAGACCGGAGCCAAGGAGGGGGAGAGCCAGCAGACAAGGAGGCCGGAGGAGAAGCCCGCTTAGCTGGCGGGGCCGAAACAGAGGTCTCGGCCCGCCGCTTATGGTGCTTCTCCCTCCGGTCCTTCTTTCTAGCTTCCCTCTCCTCCGAACCACTACAGGGAGGTTGAGTCCCAGGAGGAGGAGGGGGAGCCGGAGAGGAGACAACCATAGAAACGGTTACCCCTGAAGGAGCGGAGGCCGGAGCCGAGTCCGGTGACAAAAGACCCGCCAAGACAAGCTTGGACCTCCGCTCCTTCAATGCCCTGGGGTTGAACCCTGTACAAATGGAACAACCAGAAGTGAGGTGTTCAACCCCAAGGCATCTAACACACCGAGTGTGGCCATCAGCCGGGGAAAGCTTATGGCCACACTCGGAGCACTTGGAGAACACAGCTTTGGGTTGTTCAGACATCCCAAATGCAAAAAGGTTACTTAAACTAGAGTTAAGCAAAGTAACAAAACCACTCAACAGGCCCAAACACACACTATGCTACCAGCGAGGGGAGGGATAAGTAAAATTAAATTTTAAAACACTAAAAGTATAATTAAGTAATAGGGAAACCTACACTTCCACACAACTTTCACACAAAACTTCAAAAATTAGCACTTTAAAGACTAAAAAACTGCACTTAGCTGAAGAGCTTAGAAACACAATCTGGTCACCAGCGCGGCAGACGAGATCTGAGGTCATGAGGGTAGAGCAGGGCATTATGGGTGAGGGGAGGAGCTGAGAGCTTGGATCCATAGCTGATAAACCATGCCGGTTCGGATCCGATATCGGATCCATAACCCACAGGTTGCAGACAAATGAATCTCCTACTTCAGATCAAATATTCTGTTGCAGTAGTCTATTTTCTGGCATCATGTTTGCTCTTGTTTACATTAATCATACCTTATAACATCTGTCCTTTCAGTCATCCCCTCTACCCCTTATATTCTCTCCTTGTAGAACCCCAAACTATTTCAACTTAACTTTCCCTTTATTATTCACCCTTAGTCTTCTGTAAAATCCTTTAGTCCCCCTCTTAAGTTCACATTTACTCTTGATTAATTTTCACACAAATCCTGTTCTAGCAACTTTCAAAGTTAAAAAGTGCAATATTTAAAATCTATCCCTATTTTTCAGCCATTGCATCCACATTGTTAGGCTTTTTTGCACTAAGAGGTTGACAGGTATGCATACCTCTCAACTGTCCAGATTTTTGCCTCATATTTTTGGCCTATTCCTCATAAAATGTGTGGTTTTCTGAAAAATCACTGAGGATGTAAATAACTAAATGTCATACATTTGAGTTTCACCCTTCATTTCCTTCAGAAAATGCATGCTAAGACAGATGCTGTTATTGTAGCAATTTTATAGGTCTATAAGAGCAATATTTATAATCTGCCTCATTTGGGAGCCTTTGTCCCCCCATAATTTTAGCCTTTGTTCAGGTTTTTTGTGCCAATAGTTTGAGAGGTATGGAAGCATGATATGTAGTGCCCTAGTTGCTGATTATTTGGTGCATTTTAAGGGGGGATAGGAGTTCTGCATTCCATAGTGTGACCTCCTTTGTTAAGTATACCTAGTAACTATGAACTTGTTAGTTTCTCAGTCATCCTCTATTGCAATATTACTAGCTTACCAATTTTTTTAATGTAATGTAGGCAATTAATTCTTCAAGGGCAGCAGGCACTGGATTTGTAGATAAAATACTGAAATGTAAAGTTGTTTGCCAGTAACAGCCTCTTCATTAGTTACACATCTCTTTAATGTAGAATTATTCGGATGAATTTTACTTCTGCAGATATTGTCCTTATTGACTGATAGTGGTAGGTTGCAATGATAGATGTTTGAGAGGCCTTTTATGGTTAAAATATTCCGAAATGGGTAGTTGTGTCATTATTGGTTTATGCATTTTTGTTTCATTGCTTACTGGAAAAATGTTCAAAACTACAAATTTAAAACACACTCCAAGTGTAAATGTTTCTTTGTGCAACTAGCTGTTTTTGTTTATCAAATGGCACACTGTGTTGTAAAATCTGAAAGCATGTTAGTAGCATAATTCCCTTTGGTGCAGATGGCTGTGGATTCTACTCCCACACCATGTAGATGGAGTGCTGATATTGCATTGCCCATATAATTGTTTCTTAGCTGGTGCATTATAAGGGGATAGGGGTGCTACACTCCTGAGTATGTCCTTTGTATGAGATGCCTAGTGACTATGAACTTGCTGGTTTGTTAGTAATTTCCTATTGCAATATTACCAACTTACCAATTTTTTTATGTAATATAGGCAATTCTTCAGGGGCAGCAGGCACTGAATTTATAGATAAAACATTGATATATGAAGTTGTTTTTCCCATAGCAACCTTTTTGTTAGTTACAGATTTCTTTAACGTGGAATTCAGATAATTTTACTTCTGCAGAGATTGTGTGTATGGAGTAATATTGGTGGATTGTAATGACAGAAGTCTTGAGTGGTCTTTTATGGCTGAAATTTTCTGAAAAAGGGTAGTTATTGGTTTATACATTTTGTTTCATTGCTTATTAAAAGAATGTTTAAAACTACAAATTTAAAACACTTTCTAACAAGTGGTGCTGTATTATACAAGGAATATAATTCAATGCAATCAGGAAGGTGAATCAAAAAACAAATACAGGTATGCATGGCCCTAAAAAATGTGTGCAATGAGTCTGTTTTGAAAAAAGCCCAAAGGTAAACTTAATTCTTCACTGGCCAGATGCATTTTCTATGAATGTGGGTTTTCATGCTGTTTCAATGAATGAGTTTTTCCATTTCAATGAATGTAAGTTTCAAGGGCAGAGAAGATTACTGCTTATGCTAAGTCTGTTTTTATTGTGAGACTGTATTGTTTAGCAAATGGCTACCTGTGTTTTGCGCTATTTTATTTTTATATCTGTAATCACTGTAGAAGCAAATAAGAGAACAGTATGCATGGTAACTGGTGAGAAGTAACCAAATAATGGAACACTGGAATGGCTGAGGAGGGGGCTGCTGGTGGTGGGAGGGGGTTGCTGCAGGAAGGACTGCTCTGGGGGGGGTGATCTACTACCCTGCCCAGGGCCCTATTTGACCATGATCCGGCTCTGATATTTAAAGTAGAAAATGCTATGTAGAGGTAGTTGCAGTTTAAGATACCTTGTAATGTGGTTATTCTTCCTAAGCATTTAAATCATTTAAGGAAATGACTGCAGTGGCTTTCTTGGGGAGTGACCCTGTGGGTGTGGCTCAAATAGGGGTGTTCCATGACTATGGTGTGGGTGGGGCTTAAGGGGCACCAGAGCACTACTTCGCCTAGGGCGCCATTTCGGCTAAGGCCGGCCCTGATAAAGGCACATCTTGCTTGGAATTCAAGGTCCAGGAGCTGTGAAACATCCTTCTTGTTGGGTCTGACCTTGTTTTTGTACATCTCCTGTAGGGTTGTATAATGTCTTACCTGTTTCTTTAGACTATCTGTAATTGCAATTAACATAGTGTGAAATTCAATGTTTTCTTTGTAGAAGCTGCATTAATACCAAAACACTATATTTCAGTTTGTGTTCTTACCATCCAGCTGGCCAAGCTCTGGGGTGCTACATTGTGGTCACCTCTCTATCACAGAGGTGGTAGAGTCATCAGTCTCATCAGTAGACATCTACTGGCTGTTTTGAAAGCTAAGGCATCGGTCTCTTTCCTGAAGGGGTTGCTCCCTGCTTCTTTTTGGAGGTAGTCATATTCTGAACCCTTTTCAACAGCTGCTTCTTCACTGATTTCTAACAAGAAACAGACAAAAAAAATTCTTAGTGTTATGAATCTCATTTAATAAAATTGAATCTAGAAATGAATAGATACAGACACATGGCCTGATTTACAAATAAAACACCTCATAACACCTGTGTCAGATGTTTAAATTTTGGCGGGTAAGTATACAGTGCTGTATTTGGAAACGTGAATAGCAGACTATTGACATACCTACTGAGCTCCACTGGGTGCAGATTTGTCCTGCTGCATTGGGTAGTACCCTGTGAGATGCTTTGGTATTACAGTCAGTTGATGGCTGCATGGGTACTGGAAGGCAACCCAGATGCTCTCTTAATGGAAATCATGTTTGTCACTGTATTTCTGATTAAACGACAGTGAAGATCTTTGGAAAGTGTGCAGTCTCTTTCTTCTCCAGCACACTGCTTTTCAAAAAAAGATGTTTCCCGACTGTTCCAAATCTGTGTCTATGTATAAGACGGGTTCATGTCAGTTGAACAAAAACCCATATCCCTGACAACTGAATCGCCGAGACGGAATCACCGACACCTCACATCCCCAACAATGGTGAGTAGTGCAGAATGGGATGTATTCCCATTCCCACAATGTGGTGCGATCTCGTAGTTGGTATATTTAAGTAGGGGGGTGTGGGGGGTGCATGGGTGCTTGCCCTCCTGCTATACAGGTATTTGTGAATGTTTTAGGTGTATTACTGACACGGGAATAGGTTCTGTGCCGTAATACATTCACATACCTTTATCGGGGATGTGTGGTGTCACAATTCCGTCTCAGTGATCCGGTCATCGGGGATATGGGTTTTCGTTCAACTGACATGAACCAGTATAAGACATACTGTGTGCTTAGAAGCTGTACAGTTTTGTTGATACCATACTGGTCTCTTGGCTTTGGAGAATGGTGGGTGGAAGGAGAGGGATGTGGGCTAAGATAGGGGATAAAATCATTAGTCCTGGAGGAGGTGCCTGGTCTACACAGGCCTGATTCTTTGCCCTGTATATGAGAAACATATATTTAAAGGCAATTATAAGGCAAAGAACACTGACTGTAAGAACAAGAAAACATAAAAAAAATACATTCTTTAAATGTATAATGGTCATGAAATGATTATTTGATAACAGAACATACTGCATGGTTATATTAAAGGTTGTCCCACGTGAAAATTTGTCAAAAATGTGATTACCTCACTTTCACCATGAGTAAGTCTCCAAATGGTTCGCCTTCTGAAAAAGTGCTCTGGCCCAGGAAAGCGATCATGTAAATCCTTTCTAGAGAGGCTGGGCAGCATGTCTGTGGTTATATTAGCAGCTGAAAACACATTTACTCACATAGTAAATGATCAAGCAACTTATTATTTTCAACAGCTTCAATCTTCAATTCATTTAAAAGTGAAGTTTTATAGTAATGCACATCATTATAATATCCAACATTCTAATACATTTTTATCCAACTTCTCTTAAGGTGACTTTTACATCAATGAATAAAAAAAAGTATAATGTGTCATGAAATGCAAAAGCACTAAAATGAAACATTTCACCCAAGCGACCCCTTCAGTAATGTCTCCAGGTATGCACAAGCACGAAATTAAAACATTTCACTCAACTGACCCCTTCAGTAATGTCTCCAGGTATGCATGAGCACTAAAATCAGACATTTTACAAAAGCGTACTGCAAAATACAAGTAAAAACACTATGTCTTGCAACCTTGTCATCTGAAAGAGAAAAAATTGTCTCTCATTTGCAGCATGGTAACGGCTCAGTAAACAACTATGTACTTGCTTTTCAAATGTAAAAACCTGTGCTGTCAGCTCAAAAGTTGAACTAGATGTCCTGAATTATTGCTGTTATTTATTGCTAACAGTAGACTTTACCAATTTGCACCTAGGTGGCCTCAGTGGCGTGGCTAGAGTTTGTATCGCCCTGTGTGGTCTTTGAGTTTGCCACCCCTCGCTCCTCCCCATCACAAAATAAAACATACCTTTTGTGGGGATTTTTCTGATCATACCGGTCAGTCCACAAACATTTAAAACATAAAAGAGAAACCAAGTACTCCTGATTATGAGGAACACTCCACAATTGACCATAAATGAACCAACTGTTCTGCCTTGAACAGCTTTAGCTGCACTACACAGCTTTTGATTGGTTCGTATACTGCAATTACTACCAACTGGTATCAGCCCCCCCCAGAGTAACCCCTTTTGCAGCAACCTCCTACCCCTCCAAAGCAGCCCCCTACCTAGCTATTTCAGTGTTCATGACTTGGCTATTTCTCCCCAATTAGCATAAACACTGTTCAAACCTGTTGCATACTGCTTTCTTATTTACTTCTACAGTGATTACAGATATTGAAATCAAATAACACAAACACTGATAGCCATTTGCTAAACAAACAATATAGTCTTACAATGACAATATACTTAGCATGATCAGTAAACTTCTCTGCCTTGAGACTCATGGAAACAGCATTAAAATTCACATTCAAAGAAAATGCATCTGGCTAGTGGAGGATTACATTTACCTTTGGGCTGTTTTAAAACCATAGGCTCCTTGCACACATTTTTAGGGCTGTGCATACATGTATGTGTTCTTTGATTCACCTTCCTGATTGTATTAAATTATGAGGGTTGGGAGGGTGGCCTAATGGTTAAGATGTTTGCCTTACAAACACAAGATACAGGGTTTGAATCTCACAAGGGATAATTGGCTAGGCTTAAAATGGCTCACAAGGGCAGTTAGCCTAATACTAATCTATGAATCTATGAACCTACCTATTCCTTGTATAATACAGCACCACTTGTTAGAATGTGTTTTAAATTTGTAGTTTTGAACATTCTTTCAGTAAGCAATGAAACAAAATGTATGAACCAATAATGACAAAACTACTCATTTCAGAAAATTTCAAACATAAAAGGACACTCAAACATCTGTCATTACAATTCACCAATATCAGTCAATAAGCACAATCTCTGCAGAAGTAAAAAATATCTGAACAATTTCACATTCAAAAGAAATGAAAGAGGTTGCTACTGGCAAAGAACTTTACATTTCAGTGTTTCATCTACAAATTCAGTGCCTGCTACTCTTGAAAAATCAAATTGCCAATGTTACATTAAAAAAAAATTGGCCTGCTAGTAATATTGCAATATGGAATGACTGACAAACTGACAAGCTCATAGTTAATAGGCATCTCACACAAAGGAGGGCACACTCAGGAGTCCAGAACCATACCCCCCCCCCTTAAAATGCACCAAATAATCAGCAATCTAAAGGGCATTGCAATACCAACACTCAATCTGCATGGTGTGGGAATAGAACCCACAGCCTTCTGCATTAAAAACAAGCATACTCCCTGCTGTGCTACTGATGCTTTTAATTACTTTAGCACTATAGTAGTGATATAATTTGCTAAACAACAATTGCACATTGTAAACAGACTTGGCATATAAGCAGCACTAAACATCTCTTCCCCTGAAGCTCTCAGCTCCTTGTAAAATGCATTTGACACTAACTTTCTTGGAAAATGCACTTGACACTCAGCCATATCTCTCAACTTTGTAGCACAAGACATCTGGAAAAACCCAAAATTTATGGGGAGGAACAAAGGGACAAAACCAGGGACACATTTGAAATATTACTTGTATAATCTTAGAAAGTTGCTAGAATAAAAGTTTTTTGTTACCAGGCGTTTCCTGAAAGTTAGAAAGACTAAAAATTAAATGGCTATCATTACTTAGTGAATTCAGTCCTCACTGATTTGTCAGAAAACCAGAAATGTCAGGAGGAACAGCCCAAAGATCTGAACAGTTGAGAACTATGCACTCTTGTCCATGAAACACAAGTGATGAGAGGGGTAGAGAATCAGGCTGTTGCTTCTTGGCCTAAGGTACAAGGTTTGAGCCAGATTAATACTAACCACCAGTTATCACTACCTGGGGCATTTCACTCACACACAAACACACACACACACACACACACACACACACACACACACACACACACACACACACACACACACACACACACACACACTCTGGTGGTGGTGAAAACCCTCACATGCTGAAAGTAGTATTCTGCAGTGGCCTTGACTGTTAAAAAGTTTCCTAATTACAAAGAAATGTTGACATTGCCTTCTAATACTGCAGTTGTGATATTATCCATGCCTGGATATGCATCCATTCCGCTCTCATTCATTGTTTTGCTCTCTATCTTGGAGGAGTGACAATGGCCGACTGTAGCTGAATGGTGACTATATGTAGGAAATGCGCTTTGTTTGCTTTTTTCATGGGTAGGCACCATTTCAAAAAGTCAGGGTGATTTAAGTATCATAAATATTAAGAAATAATTCAACTGACAATGGAGGTGTTCTTTAAAACTGATATATAAATTATGAAGAGCACCTCACTTCATCAGGTTATGTACATAAACTTTACTATATAGCATATATTAAAAAAAATATATTCATAGGCCTCCCCAATGTGGTCAGATGATGTGATGAACTCATAGTAAATACTGGAACAACATTTTTACATAGGTTCATAGGTTGGTACTAGTCTATTGGCCCTAGGGCCTATACAAGCCTAGCCATAAAAATTCCCTGGCTATTTCTTCCCACACTATTTACTTCCCTGGACCCCTGTCTAGCAGGGTGACTGACGTGATCCCTGGGGTGAATTTCCTTTCTCCCATCCAATCGTCAAGGTTCCTTTTGAAGAGGGCCAAAGAGGTGCTCTGCTTGACATGTATGGGCAGTCTATTCCAGAGTCTGGGGAATCTCTGGGTCAGGAACCTATCCCTCCAGCATGTTTTGTTTATTGTGATGACAAGGTTTAGATCCCTGGAGTGTGCGGCTCTGAGGGATTGGGATTTCTTTAAGTGTAGTATGTCCAACAGCTCTGGGTTTGACATAGCCTTGTATGTTAAGCAGAGATCGCCTCTGAGTAGATGATATGTGACAGAGTATAGCTGGGGTTTTTAAGGCAGTCGGCATAGGGCATCTGCTTTAGGCCTGTGATCCTTTTAGTGAGGTATTTCTGCGGCCTTTCCAGTTGTTGCAGATGTCTTGAGAGGTAGATACCAAACGGGACGTTGTATTCTGTGATGGATCTAATGAGGGATGAGTACAGTGAGACAATAACCTCCTTTTTTCTGGATGAAAAGCCCTTAGTGATGAGGTGTGCAAAATAGAAGGATTTCCTGACTGTTGTGGTGATGTGGTTATCGAAGGTGAGACCACTGTCCACTTGTGTCCCTAAGTCTCTTATCACACTTTTGGTGTTTAGTGTACTGCCACCTATGTGGTAATTCACGGGTACATGTTTTTTCCCAAAGGGGATAACTATACATTTCTTGGCATTAAGCTTGAGCCCATGGCTCTGGCACCAAGCATCTGTTTCTGTAAGGTCCTTTTGTAGAGTATCCACATCATTTGGGGATTCAATAATGCCTCCCGGTTTGCAGTCATCTGCGAACTTTGTTAGCCAGAGTCCCTCAGTGTTGGCCTGTACTTCAGAGAAGTAGATGCCAAACAAGAGCCGTCCCAGGACTGAACCCTGAGGTACTCCACTTGTCACATGTCTGGAGCTGGATTTTGAGTCGGCTACTTTTACAGTGTGGGTTCTGTCAGTAAGCCAGTTGGCAACCCATCGAGTGACATAGGGATTAATGCCCAGCTTAGTAAGTCTATCTGTGATTCCAGAGTGGGGTTGGTGCCAAAGGCCTTGGCGAGGTCCAGATAGGCTGTGTGGACTGCCTTACCCTCGTCCACAGCTCTGGAGACTGATTCGAAGAAGTCAATCAGGTTCAGGAGACAAGATCGGCCCCTCATGAACCCAAACTGGGTGGGGTCCAGTGTTTGAAGGTTGCCAATGTCTTTGTTTATAAGTTCCATGATAATACATTCCATGGCCTTGCAGATCAGGCTCGTTAGACTGATGGGGCAGTAGTTCCCGGGATCCAAGTTGGATCCCCCTTGTGGAGTGGGATAACTGTAGCTGTGCACCACTCAGTGGGCACGAAGCCTGAGGTGAGGCTATGATTAAGCATGACACTTAGGTGAGATGCCAGTTCATTTTGTAGTTCATGTAATACACAGCCCGGGATGTCATCTGGTCCCATGGATGCTGTATTCTTAGCTTTGGAGAGTGCGTTTTTTACCCGTGTGGCTGTTATTACCAGAATTTGGCAATCTTCCGGTATTGAGATGGCCCATTTAGGGGGTGAGAGGGGGTGTGAAGTTGGCACTGAATTGATCTGCCAGGATATTGGCAATATCCTTGGGATCAGTATATTTAATGCCATTCTTTTGTAGCTCAGAGCAGATCTGAGCATTGTCATTTAGATTCTTGACATAGTTATAGAATGCCTTGTGGTTGTCTTTGGAATCTTTGGCAATTTTATTTTCATAACTAGCTTTGGTGGATTTTATGAGGGATCTCAGCTTATTACTGAGGCTGGTAAGGGAGTTTTTTGCATCCTGGGATTTTCCTCTTTTCTGTAACAGTTTCTTCCTTTTGTTGTAAAGTTTGTTTATGGCAGTGGACCACCAGATTGGTTTCCTTTTTTTGGAGGAGAGCATCGTGGTTCTATTTGGGATGGCACGATTCATGCATGAGTGGATGTGCTCGTACAGTGCCTTAGTGTAGGATTCAGCAGTCGAACTTTCAGTTCCCATCTGCATGTGTGTCATGAAGTTTGTCATTTCTGACTTGAGTAACATGAAGCTGGCTTTGGAGAAGTTTTTTATGGAGGTTTCCTTACTGGGGGTGTGGGTGGGATGTGGATGTTAAGGGTGATTAGCTTATGGTCAGACCTGACCAATGAGGGGGTGACCATAGGTATGGAGCATCGATTTCCCATGTTGGTAATGACCAGGTCTAGGATATTGGAGCCCCTGGTGGGACTATGGATTAGTTGATCCAGGGTGTTGGAATTTATGAATTCCAAGAACTGTTGGGCAAAGGTGTTGGTACACGAGTAGTTTTCCCAGTTAATGGCAGGGTAGTTGAAATCACCCAGTATTGGAGTGTTTGGTTGTATCTTAATATTTTCCAGTATGTTTAGAAAGGTGTAGTGAGAATCTTGGGGCATGGTGGGGGATCTGTAGCAAGCTAAAATTTGGATTGCAGTCTTACCTAGTGTTAGTTGCACCTGGAGAATTTCAGATGCATTGTGTTGGGCAACTAGCCTGGTGGTGTGAATATGGACACTCCTCCACCTTTACTGTTTCGGTCTTGGTTTGGTGGCCGAAAAGTGTGGTAAGAGTTGTAGCCTGGTATTGCAGGGGTGCTGTCTGGAGCCTTGAACCAGGTCTCAGTTACTGCACAGATATCAATGTTCTCCATTTTTTGGAGTGTCTCGAGAGAGTGCATTTTGAGGATAGGAAGATTTGATGCATGCCTTTGCTTTTTAGTAACAAGATGCTTTGGCAGTGCGTTATGTGCTGTGTGCTTATGAGTACTTAATTGAATTTTATTGAGCCATATTAATAGAGTGCACAGCCACACATCTGATTTTTGGTTGATATGCAGTATTGACAGATGCACTGAAGAATATACAGTATACAGTTCATTCTATTATCACGTAAAGAGAAGACACCCTGACCACCTAGCTGAAGATACCAGACCAAGTGAACAGCAATCAGAGGAAAGCCATATACTACAGCAAGACGTAAGTAGCTCACTTACATCACAATTTTAAGAGATTTTATTACCTATAGGGAATAAAACAGTTTGTGCATGATACAAAAACTCAGTTATTTCATTAAATTGGGCAACTGAATGTTGGTCAGAATTTCATGGTTTATTTTGTTTTGTAGCCATAAAACAAAACTTTTCATGATGACATTGGCAATACTAAAAGAAAAAGATTTTGATAAACACCTCTTCATCCCATCTTGTGTATTTTCCTCACCTCCTCATCTCAGGTGGAAGGGAGTAGATGCAATGTCAGGAATTAGAGGATGTACAAACTGGGGGTGCAAAGGGCAGTCTATCTGTGCTATTCAATAATTCAGTAATTTTAATTATAATGACTCTCCTGACTAGCTGGATTAATATGAAAATAATCAAAATGAGAACAAAACACAATTACTGCTCAACCCTACTCCAACCTTACCTCACTCAGGTCTGCTGAAAAAAAAACTTGCTCAAAGTTGTCAAAATCCATAATGCTTATGGTGATTCTTTAGACAGCTACTCCATAGCCAAAACTTGGAATTCGCTTCCCCAGCACTTGCTATCTATAACTAATACCCATAGTTTCAAACATCTCCTTACAAATTATTTCTCCAATCACTGGCTATGCTCCTGTACTACCCCTGGCTAAGCAAACAAACTTCCCATCTACTGTGTTCTCCACTTATGTAACTCAATATTGTTTGATTCTATTCTATTGTTGTTTTGTTGATATTATATCTGACTGTTTGTTTTTGGGGGGGTTTTTTGTGGCTTAAAGTGTGACTTTTTAATTTGTATTAACTTGATTTTTACACTTTATTATATTTTTATGTATATAATCCCAGGCAGTGAAAAGCCAGAGGTAGTCTCCAAAAGACGTTTATTTAAACACAAAACAAATCTTTCTCCAAATCCTTCTCAAGCGCTTTCGCTCAGTGCAATACTGAGCTTTATCAAGATAACAATATGAAACAAACTGGTCTTATTTAAATGGGTGCATAAAGATCATGTGATTCATTAATTGAACTGAATCAAATTTAATTAATTGATAGCTAATCTAAAAGTCCAATACTAAACAGCACAAAATTATATAAAAAATTCATAAAATCCCAATAAATACTCTTTCATAAATATCATTTAAAAATCACATATTATATGTAAATAAATAAATAATGAATGATATTGTGTATGTTGTTTTATTCATTATTTATTTACATATAATATGTGATTTTTAAATGATATTTATGAAAGAGTATTTATTTGGATTTGGAGAAAGATTTGTTTTGTGTTTAAATAAACGTCTTTTGGAGACTACCTCTGGCTTTTCACTGCCTTGGATCGTATTTCTTATTTGGTTTTGGTTCTGAGCTTTTCGTTTTTTTATATTTTTATGTATACTTTCATAGAATTTTTTTGTAATACTGTAACTAGCAATATCTGAGTATAAATATTATAAACGTTTTTGGGAGCTTTTCTCCCTGGGTATCCACTGAAAACGGGCTTGGTTTTTAGCCCAGTTGGACATTACCCCATTACCAAATGTAAGTAAGTAAGTAAATAAATAAATAAAATACATAAATAAATAAATAAATACATTTCAAAGAGTAATACTTTTTTTGATGGGTGATACACAGGACATTGAACGGGATCAGCTTTTATCTAACCCCTGCATCAGTGATCAGCAACTCCATACATATGACTCAGGTGAAGGACAAAGGGGCATTGACCAACACGGACTTGGTGCAGTACAAGTAAGTTACTTACCTTGTGGCAGTTGACTGAAATGGACCATAATTTTAAGTAATTGTCTATACTAATAATATTGTATTCAATTGTTGGGGCTATTGTTAAAGACTGAATCTTCAACAATAGATCCTCAATCTTCATACATCTTCTTATGTCACAAGCATTAGACGTCATGAGCTATGACTTCCTTATATATACTACATTAAAAATCTTTACTTTCTTTAGGATCTGACTCCAAATGCCGCTGCTTCACTGAAAATGCCAGACGCAAGCATCATCTCCCACAGGTATGATGCAGTTTAGAAAAGAGAACAGCATTTGGTTAGATACATTATGCAGAGTATTTTGCATACTTCTTGATGTTTATAGTTATAGTTCTTTGTTCGTCTTACTGTTTGGTCCATCGTGTAGTGAATATGTCAAATCTGTTATGACAGATGTTCAACTCTGTCTCCAGCAGCAATGCCTGCTGTAGTTGGCTGCTTCGGCACTGCTGATTCCGGTCCTGTCTTGCAGTTTCCCTTTGAGCTGCAATAGTATATAAGCTTTTGCAAACACGGCTATTTTGTCCCTTGAAACCCTAGGGCTGTTATTCTGAAACAGATAGGATGCTGAAAAATATATATTTCCTCATCTGTCTGTGATGTACAGAAAAGGTGTTGATGCATTTTAATTCAACATTAAAGAGATCATTTTCATAAGGTTTAGGCTTCTGCCGAATAGAAGAATGTTGCTGCAGTGTTTTTCCTTGTGGGCAATGGCTGCTCTAACTTGCATGAACATGCATGCTGAAATAAGAAACAATAGGTTCTACAATTGCCATGCATCCAGAATGGCCCATCTGATGGTGTCCATGATCAGTTACATCATCCACCTTTCTCATTTTCAGAAAGGAATGAATAATATTGTTGCTGGGGTCAAACAGTACCAGTCATCGCTATTGGACAACCTAAGGAAGCAGGTGGAGAGAGTGCTAAAGAAGCATGCAGCAAGCGCAACATGTCAACTTGAAAAAGATGTAATGGATATTTTTGACAATTTTATTGACCCTTTTGCTGATGTTACAACAGCATTTCGACAGGACAGTGTTATTAACAAGCAGTTTAGCCAATTGGATGCAGAAGAAATTCCCATTACTCGAACCATATGCAAAAAAATAATGTGGAGACATTCATCAAAACAGATCTTTTCATTATGTACCATTAATCAAGAGTCTAGAACACTTCTTATCACACCCAAGTATTATGTATATGGTTGAAATTGGACCTCAGAGGTGCAGGAAAGGTTTTTTTCATGATATTGTTGATGGTGATCTAAAATCACATTCCTTAATTTTCTGAGACACCAAATGCATTGCAGATTATTCTTTACACAGATGAAACAGAGCTCTGTAACCCACTAGGATCCTTTGCATCTAAAAGCAAGCTGTTCATGGTATACTACACTCTAGGAAATATATACCTAAATTACAGGTCTAAACTGGCTGCTATCAGGTTACTTGCCATGGCTGGATCAGCTGACCTCCGTCAATTGGGTGTAGATGAAATACTGAATAGAATCAAGGAAAACATGGATGCATTGAACAAATGGGGTTAAAATCCAAACTGTTAACGGAGAGAAGAAAATACACAGTGCCATGATTTCTGTCTGTGGAGACACCCTGGCACAACATGAACTTGCCAGGTTTAAAGAAGGTGTGGGCTTTGCCTGCTGTAAGTGCAGACACTGAGAATGTTCTGTCAGGACATGCAGTTGCACTTCAGTGAGGATGCATATACAAAAAGGACATTAGAGAAACATATCAGACAGTGTGATGAAATAGAAAAGACAAAGACAGATTTACTTCGCAACTGCCTGAAAACAACATATGGGATCAACAGAAGCAGAAGGTTAGTCGAATTCCCAACCCTTGATATCATACTACAAACTCCACAAGACATTATGTATATATTTCTGGAGGGTGTTGCCCCATTGGAAATCAAATGTGTTTTGAATCATCTTGTACAGTCAGGACAGATTGATCTGGACTCTAAATTCTGCTTGGTTTCCCTTATTCTCCTCTAGATCTTAGAGATTGTCCACCCCCAATTTCATTTAGTACATTGTCCTCAACAGATGGTAAACTAAAGTAGTCATCAGGGGAAATACTTTTGTTGCTAAGGATATTGCCACTTCTTTTGGTGAGTTTAAAAGTCAATGAATATATCCAACCAATAATTGGCCTACTAGCAATTGTACAAATAATATTTGCACCTGTTATTACCATTGCAACTGTGTCTAAGTTAAAGTTGCTAACTGAAAATCATTTAAAGCACTGGGAGGAGCTTTTTTCCAGACTGTACCACTATACCTAAACAGCATTATATGATATATACAAATGACAAATAAAATCATTGGGCCCATTGGTCAGACATATGTGTATGTGGTTTGAGTCTAAACATTGTTTCTTTAAACAATGGGCCTCCAACTCCATTTCAAAAATATGTGCAAGTCTTTGATGAAACACAACCAAATATATGAAAGCTGTCAAAATGGTGACTGCTCAGTGCACCCCATTTTTTTCAAGTGAAAGGAGATGGGACCTGTATCTGAGGTGAAAGATCTACAATATTTACATGTAAAACTGAGGGACTTCTTGGTTTAAATGAGGTAAACCATGCTGTATCACTCAAGTGGCTTGTCAAAAATGATAATAAATACATAACTCAAAAAGTCCATGATATTTGCCAAAGCAGAGAATGATAATATGCCAGAATTTGGACTTGTCACAAACACATTTCTTTGATTCTAGGTTTTATTTTTTGGAATTTCAACCATTTCAAACTATTTGCTTTGACAGAAACATCATGGCTTATCAAGTGGAGGCCACACAACTTGCAAAGGCCACTGAGTTTGCAGAGGGTCTATATTAGCAAGTCGACAGGGCAAAACAGCGATTGCATTAACGTTGACACATATTAAACGAAATGTCAAAATCTTGAATGGCCAGAACAGTGATTTTTTTTCCCAGGGAAACAAATCGCTGGGCCAATGACAAAAAAATAAACCGACAGACAAAATAACCTCCCCCCTACTTAAATATACCAACTGCGAGATCGCACTACAATGGAGGAAATGGCAAATTCCCAACAACGGCCCAGCAATTTTTTTTCCTGGGGAAAAAAATCACTGTTCTGGCCATTTGAGATTTAGGCATTTCATTTAATATGTGTTGACATAAGGGCATTCAGTGTTCCGCCCTGTCGACTTGCTAATATAATCCCATTTGCAGATGCTGAAAAGCTGGTTGATTTGACCTGTTATTACACAGTTTGCAACAACAGCCAAACTTTTGTACACATCAAATACTATCTTGGGGATGTAATGGAATTTTACAACAGTTCAAATGATTCATAGTGTGTTTTCAGATATAAAGTCTCTCAATTCACACTGACAACTACTGAGGACATACACACACAAACACACACACACCCACACACATATGCATTATGAAAAAATGCTTTTTCCCATTTCGAGGTCACAGTGATCTGGAGCACATCTCCAGAGGGCATAGGGTGCTGGGTTGGGTACACCCTGGGCAAGGTACTAACTCATCGCAGGGCACAGACTACAACACTCACTAGCACACCATACACATGGTTAATTTCACGTCACCAATTCACCTAACTTCCATGTCTTTGGACTGTGGGAGGAAACCAGAATACCCAGAATAAACCCACACAAATATGAGGAGAACATTGAAACTCCACCCACATGGGATTTGAACCCAGAACCTCAGAGATGGGAACATGAGTGATAACCCCACCAGCACCATGCCACCCTAAGGATATTTTGAACAAGAAAATAGTGTGAAAAGTTGCTATGCTCAAGTAAAAAATGGAAAAATTTAGTTGCAAATGGTTGAAATGATTTGTTTGCATGTTCTGGTGACGTCATCATCCAAGTTGCATGTTCTTCATGTCATCGGAATCCCAAGCGTTTGTATCCTTTACTAACACAAACTGTGTTGTTATTTGTGGAGATTATGATATTATTTCTGTATTTGTGCTGTTTAATGACTTTTCAACAAATGTTTTACTTAAGTAGACATGTATATTTCTAAGCTGATCCTTGAGTGCCTTGAAAGGTGCCTATAAAATGTTATATTATTTCTGCTTGTGCTCGTGTTGACCAAATGAATGACAAACTTTATTTTTCAAATACCTTACATCAATAAAGGCTGACTGAACAGATAAGCTTGTTCTTAAAAGACATGTTGTGCTATTTGAATGTTTGCATAAATTAATAAAGAGGTAAAAGAAAAGATACTTGAAATAAGAAATTCTGACTACAACAAAGCAATTATGCATGCTTGTGCATGGTTATAAATCATAATTTTAGTTTTAAGCATTTATTTACTTAGAATCAGTAATAAAATCTCAGTAACAAGTTAAATAATATTATTAAGATAATTAAGGATAAATTGGCTTGTAACAAGCAAACTTCTCTTACATAAAAACTAGAAAAATCTTGTCAACTGCCACCAGTCACTCCTGCCAGCTACCTTAAGGCCCTTAACAAAGGCTGTTCAGTCTTACTGTGTAATATTAATATTAATATAAATGGTAGTCTAACCAAGAGCAAGGCTATTAGGAGTGGTCACCAAATAAATATGCAAGTATTCTAAAAACTTAAATATCTGTACAATATCTCTACAAAGATCAACCACAATAAAATGTTTAAATATATTTAATAATAAATAATAAAAAAACAGGAAAATACTAAGTATATATTCACAATGGCATCAGAGTTCAAAACACAGGAAATATTTAAAATAACACTACAGAACAGGCTCAGATAAATAAAGAAAAATAATATCTAAATTAAGCGTCACTATATTCCTGACTATATCTAAGAGAATTGATATACCATAAAACTTACTAATAGAGCGAAGCAGATGATGTGGTGAATGGTTCTTGTCAGGTCCAAAACAGAATACAGAATGCTCTTTCTCACTAAGAGACTTCTCAAAATAATATCTAAAATATTACTGCTGGGATAGCTTTCAGAATGACATAACTTCTTATCATCTGACATCTAGCTCCCAGGTAGGACTTCGCACCTACCTGTAAAAATACACATACAAGGGCTTTTGCTCATATCTTTGGCAGGTACTGGAAGTCATAAAACAATTGCATTCCTTCATGCTTTCAGAGTAGTAATTAGTTCACCCCAAAGACAATACAAAAAGCCTCCTAGTACAGACTTTGTGTCTCTGGCTGCATTAAAGGTGAGATAGCATCTTTATGGCCTAACCTATAAAGTGATTCAATTTCAGATATTTTTTCTAAAGTTTGCTGGACTGAGGTTAACCCTCCAATTTCCTCTGTTAAAACAGATACATTTAAACAGTTAGAATAGTGCATGTGCATTTCTGTTCTATGCATTAGGCACACTGTGGTTACATTTCAAACACAAGCACTGTACAAATACCATTTCAACACACACATCTGTACAAAGCAGTTTGATATACACATGACATACAGTTCTAATACATTTGTAATACAAGCATCTCACATGACATACAGTTCTAATACATTTGTAACACCAGCATCTTGTATAAATTAGTTTGATATTCACAAATGACATATAATTAGTTCCAAAATTCCAGCTAGCTGTGCTGGCAGTACCTCCTTTCAGCACATAGACCTTCATAGTAAGTAATGTCTTTCAGCTTTTCCCAGTTATGGGGTCGCCACAGCGGAACTCCGGTCCACTAATGATTGGCAGTGGATTTTTATGGTCCCGAGTTGCCAGCCTGATGCCCAACCTTCAAAGAAGGCACACCCATTCACGCTCACACCTACCTGCATGTCTTTAACGTCACTCGACAGCAGGGAGGACATGCAGAATCCACACAGAATGGCGCTCCAGCCGAGAATCGAATGGGAGAACCTCTTGCTGTGAGGTGACCTTCATAGTAATCCCAGAAAATCTTCACAATTTGTTGTGTTCATCTTATCTCTCTAATAAGCAGACATCTGAGGCTAGTAACCATACTGTCTACCCTATGATGCTTTACTTTCCATACTAGTATCTTTTGTGCTGTTGGGAAGTCTTCAAAGTAAAACTGCTTTGCTATCTGCCTTGTACATTCTGTCATCTTATTAAAAAATCTAATATAGTTTTCTCCTCTTCCTGATAGCTGTTTGAAGTTGTGAGTCTCTTTGTTTTGAGAGGTGACCTTCCAAGGTTTTAGATGTTTTGGGACTGCTTAATCACATGTCAAGATGAGAGTAGCAAAAGCAATAATGTCTGACAGACTGGGTGTGTCCACATTGGAGGACATTACTGTTATTAGATAATACACTAGTTTTAAAATTGTTTTGCATTTTTTTTTGCTAGTATATACTTTATATATACTAATATGTATATATATATATATATATATATATATATATAGATGCCAAAATTCTGAAAGATCGAATTTTATATGGCCGAGACCATATGATCAAACTTTCTGAACCTCGACATCGTAAAAAAAAATCCAAAAAAACAAAGAAAAGGCTTTCTCATCATTATTTCAGGGGGCAAGGCCCCCTGTACCCCCCACACCCAATATTCCAACTCTGAGATTGCACTACAGCGAGGAAAAGGGAACTCTCCCATTCCACACTGTATACAGATTTCCGTTCACAATGTCGAGATTCCAAACGTTCGATCATATGGTCTTGACCATATGAAATTCGATCTTTCAGAATTTCAGCATTGTGAAGTGTTCCTATATATATATATATATATATATATAGATGGAAAATATTTCCTCTGTCTAATGTTTCAAAGCTTTTATAGCATATTTATTTGTTAGAGAAAATATTTCATAAATTTTCCAAAATATTTCTAATAGCTCTACAGGATATCTGGTTATTTAACTTGTTATAGGCTCACTAAGCTTAGCAACAACCCTTTCTACTTTTTGCTGCCTGAGTCATTGTGCTAAAAGTTTTTGTGCTCTGGAGTTACTATCAAAAAGTAGTTGCTTAACAGCAGTCTTTCTAAATTCATGCATATTATGCAGGTAGTTGTGCCTCTTCTTGTTCTGTGAGATTCCCCTTATTCTGTAATACTTTAACCTCTGTCAGTCCCTCTAAATAATTCTTGTTACTTCTTAACCATATCTCTTTTTCTTTCATTTATACTCTATTTCTAAACTCCACTTTTATTTTATCCCATTCCATAGCTATATCTTCTGAAGAAATGTCTATCTTCCCTAATAACTCCCAAACAATTTCTACTACCCATTCCTTAAATTCCTCTCTTTTCAACAGGTAGGTGGGGAAGTGCCAATGTCTCATTTTTATTTCATTACCCTGCATTTTTATCTTTGTTATTGCACAGGATCTGAAATAGTTATTGGATGTGTATCCAAACTTTCAATTAAATGCGCATTTTCCTGTGAAATATAATTTCTGTCTAGCCTAGTCCAGTTGTACCTTGGGGAACAATATGTAAATTCTCTCCAAGTTCCTACTACTGAATTCCCATCTTCCATACTAAATATTTTCATAAATTTCTTCAAAAATCCACCCTCTTTTGTTATATTTTCCCTTCTAGGCCCCCAAGGTACATCCTCAGTGTTGCAAATCAAATTTCAGTCCTCACCTGTTAGTAATACTTCCTGATGAAATCTGATTATTTCTCCCAGAATTTTGTTAATCTCCAATTTAGCAGTTTAAAGTGGAATATAAATACACACCAGCATAATCTTCCTCCTTGCCAGTAACCCTTTACTATCACAAATCTACCACTGTTATCTTTTTTCCCTTTTCTATCACTATTGGAGTTCCTCTAGCAATTAATATTTATTTTATTTTACATTTGTTGACCGGGAACAGTTCGACTAAGCTAATCAACTGTTACTAGTAATAAAACAAACCAAAATAATGAAGCAATTTCTGCTACTTGCACCCAGAAAAATAATGAAACTATTTAAATAAATAAATAGATCTTCCTACTGCAGGCCGAGGGGAAGAGATCTATATTGGAAGTCCCTTCCTTTCCATTATGAGCTGTCAATTGCACTTGATTTTGCAATGGTCTGTCAGTGCAGTGACAGTTTTAACACCTCTGCAGTACTATGGGGGTGGGGACTGTCAATTCCTCCTGGACTACAAAAGAAAACCTTGAACAAAGGCCTGCAATTTAGCTACTTTTCTGGCTGTAGCTGGATAAATTCTAAGTATAGTGTGAAACAAGCTCTGGGCATTAGGAAGTCACTGATTGCCCAACTTAGGTTTTTCCCAGGCTTTGCTCAAATCTAAAACATGACTGACACAGTTATAAGAGGATATGAGATGTTAAACAGAAATACATCTGTATATAAACTCCTTTCTCAATAACTTACCTGTGAAAAGAAGGTTACAGACAGGATGGTAATTTTTCAGAAGGTTTGGGACAAAAGTAGGCTTCTCAAAAAAGGGAGTAATCAAAGCATGTTTTAGTACTGATGGAAAATCCCACATTCTCAAAGAGGACAGAAGAATAAACGATCTTAATAAACTTAGACCTGAATCCTGCCCACAAAAAGGTAAATCAAAGGGCAAAACTGCATTTATGACCTTATCATAGTCAACTCAACCTAACAGCCCATATAAGGCAGTGATATCAGCACTAGGTATATTATAATACACAATGGGTGCACTGTGAGGAAGGAATGCTTGATCCTGGCAACCTAAAGTGAAAAAAGCTTGCAACTTCCTCAAAATGAGAGGATGGAAGAAACTCTAGAAGTGGCAAGTCAGGCAAATCTGCACCGCACAGCATGCCTCATTAAACTTAAGCCAGATGATTATGTAACCAACTATCACCAATATCATAAATATGTTCATAGATTCAGTCACATACATTTCTATCAGATTTTCCACTATAAAAAGCAGGGCATTGCTGACATATAGCTACATAAACAATGCCCTTAGAATTTAAATCAAAATGGCCTCTTTTTTTTAAGTTTTGATGAAGTTCAATTATACTGAAAGAAAACATTCAACTATTCACTTAATAAATTGGGGTTCTGTTTGTTACAAGGCGTGATTTCACATTTTTCATCAGCCTGGCATTGTCAATAGCCCAGAGACCCAAGTAAATGGATGCTGTCAGATATAGTCTACTGTTACCAGCTAGCAGGTTCACCATAATAAATGCCAGAGTGACCAGTCAGAGTGCATTGTACATTTGTTACAAGCTTAATGTAATGGATGCACATTAGCTTCTGGATCCTGACTCTTTTTCTTCTTATATTTAAATGGCTATGTCATGTGAGTCAGGGCTAGCCACCTGGCAATTAGAATATTGGCTTTAGATGATAGTCACCATTAATGTGAGACCCAACCTCGTGGAAAAATGGGAAAAAATGGGTTATGGATGGATGGATGAATGTTCTTCATACTTTATACATAATTTGAGAGTTGCAGCATACAGTTCTTAGAGCAACCTGCGGTACAGAAGCTGTAGGTGGGATGGTTCTTGAGCAAAGCTTCCTGAAGATCAGGTAATTATTTTCTATCACAAATCACCCCTCAATTAAGAAACAAACTTCCAGGAGAACCACTTAGATTATATTTTCTAGTTAAATGGGTTGGTTTTAGAAAGTTTGAATACAACATTAAGGAATCTTTGTTCATGGATGGTCTATGGCCAGGGACATAGGTGTTAGTGAACTCATGAACTTTGAACCAGTGTCTACAAACCACCAACTCCATGCACATTTTTTGAAGTCTTTAAAATCTATATGGTCTTGATTTTTTGGTTCTTCTGCACCTCCACTGCCTCTGATCCCTTGCTCCCTGATCATTGTCCATTATATCACCTTCTGATTCTTATATTGTACCCTGTCTTACCATCTCTAGACAGGACTTTCCCACTTTTCTATTCCTGCAGGAGTTTCTCTGTCATTTTGCTAACCATTCTGGGGGGCTTCAGGTGCCTAGGCAGTGAGACATTTTCCTGCAGTATATTTGGCTGAGAAGACAAGACTGAATTAAAATATGGCTGTTGTAAATCCCTCATGGGCAAAGAGAAGCACACACTGCCATGCCCACAGCTTTAATAACCAAGTGCATGAAGGCAATAGAACTAATGAGTGCTGTACTCAGTGTAGACTACACTCTTATGTAACTACAATATGTAGATATGTGCTACAGCATGGAGGAAATCCTGCATGCTACTGTAGTCACATTTATGCTCCAGTATGCATTTTAGATAATGTTCCCTAGACGCTGTGAAGGGAGTAGAGGTCCACACATACCAATTACAAAGACACTGCTCATTGTGCATTTTTACTGCCACTGACATGCTCACTGATCAGCCTGCTGCTGATGCCTGCCATACGGTCTGCTGTCTCATGTTGCCTTGGGGACCATGGACATTATTTTCTCCCTTGCACATTTGGTTATTGAAGTTGTGGGCATGGCAGGTCTATATTACGGTGTCGAAATACCGTAACAGTGAATACCAAAAGGCCGACACTTAGCAAAATCCATTTCCGTGATTCGCTAAATTCTTACAGGGCAAAGATGTAGTTGGGCAACT
This sequence comes from Protopterus annectens, assembly GCF_019279795.1. NCBI lineage: Eukaryota > Metazoa > Chordata > Ceratodontiformes > Protopteridae > Protopterus > Protopterus annectens. The sequence goes on from NC_056744.1 coordinate 1,140,586,482, forward strand.
ACACAATTTTGCCCTTTTCTCCACTGTAGTGCGATCTCAGAGTTGGTATATTTAGTTAGGGGGGTGTGGGGGGCACAGCCCCCCACATCGGGGTGTGTGAGGGACAAAGCCCCCCACATGGGTGGGTTTGGTTTAGGTAAAATTAGTTTTGTAGCATTGCGGGGCAAGTATTTGTTTGCCCGACAAGTTTTCAGCGAATCGCGGAAATGGATTTTGCTGAATACTTGTCGGCCTTTTGGGTATTCGCTGTTACAGCATTTCAGTGTCATAATATAGACCAGGCATGGCACTGCATTCTTTAGGAATTTCCAACAGCCATATTTCTCTCCAGCTGAATGTCACTTCAGCTATGTATTCCCAACCAAATATAGCAGAGGGAAATGTATTGCTGCCTAGGCACCTGAACCTAAGTACATTGCATCACTGAAACATACAAAAACAAATGTATTGACTACAACTAACATCTACCAGCAAACAGTGAAAATATATGAAACATCACAGACAGTGTTTTATTCAGGGGGAATATTCCCCCAGGCCCCCCCTTACTTACTTATATATACTAACCCTATAGGTGTACAACTATGAGGAAGTTAGCAACTCCACGAACTGTGCAATTTCCTAATAGCACTATTATTTGACATAAATATCAATGTAGTGCTTCATTACAAAAACACTTCATTCACTATTACTTTTCTACTATTTGCATCATTGCCAAAGCTGTCATGTAAGCAGCTCCAGTTTTGGAACATGCACCTCTTAAAAACTGTCTGTGGTTATAGCATGTTATTGTTTGTAGTTCTCACAATATCCATGATCAAGGAAGTACATGACAAGCATTATATGTGTCATTTTTCTGTTCGTGAATGCATAGTGGCTGATGTTCAGACAGGGCAAATGGCTAAGAGGAAACATCTGATGAAAGTTTAGGCTGGGTGGAGGTCTCCGACAGCAAACAGCATACATATGATAAAAAGAGAGCATGGCATCCTAACTCTAAGCAAAATGTACATTTTGAAAATTTTACTAGGATATTATGAGCTCTTTTGTGTGGCATTCCAGTTTTCAGAAGAGTTGCTAAAATCGGAATAACATTGCACAAAAATACTTACACTGTTCTTCTTTATTGCCTGTTTCCCATTACTGAAAGCAATTTTGGATGAAAGCCCATCTCAGACCTTTATTCACAAACTGTTTCTGATGATTATCTGAACCTAAAAATCATGGCATTGTAAACATGTAACTTACAGTACACTGTTGTGATCTCACATCTGTAGCAGGCTCAGCTCTGTTGGATTAAAAGCTGGTTTCCTGCTACTATGCTTACTAATACAGAATGGAATGCTCTGAAACTCATTTTTCCATCTGTCTGTCAGGAAAGCTGAGTATGGATAATGGCAGTTTTCTGTGTTAAAAAGGTGTCGGGAAAACACAGAAATATAATCATGCACATTATGTGTGATGTATGTATACTTTTAGTAAAATCTAAAAGATGAAGTATTCATTAAATAACACTGCTTTGTTTTCTTTCTATGCAATCCACTAATGTTGACCCATTTATTATGGTGACTTCCTATCCTGTTCTTTTTAGTCATGTTCCCATGTTTCAGTAGTGACTTTGTAGGCTAAACTCAAATCATTTGACTGAAGGTATTAATTTAGCTGTCTTTCTTGCCATTATCATGAGAATACATTGTTAATGCCTTAATGGGAATAACTGAAAAGCTTAGAAACATTTATTCTTCTGTTTTCTCTTATTTCTTACTTTGTATTGACTCTATGTTCCAGGAGCTGGAATCTCAGCATTTAGAACTCCATAGGGGACATGTGGATGACTGTTGCTAGTACCATATTTTCATGACAACCCAGCATTATTTCTTTTTGTGATCTCTAGGTAACAGTGAGTTAACAGAAAGAATAAGCACCCATGATTGTCTGTTTCCCATTCTCTCCCTTAACTGTAGGACAGCATTCCTCTGGGCTGTTCAGTCCTCATCCTCTGTCTACTGCTGTCCACATCTGATCCAGGCTCAGGTATGAAGCAGGATCATCAGATCATGAGCACCATCCAGCCTATCTTGCCAGTAGTTTCCACATATTAAGCCTTTATATTGCTTAACTGTTTTAAGCAATAGAAATGAACAATAAGACTATCTACTCCCTTCCAATCCCTACATTCTGTTTTACCCCTTTTCCACCTGCCCCATGCCCTTGTGTCTGTCTCTGTGGATTCCACTTCCACTAGTCATTTTTCTGGTCCTTACATCTTCTGTCTCAACACAGCCCTCTGTGTCCGACTATTCCCATTCCTCAGTACTACCTTCTACACCTCCAGTTTTCCTATCAGCCTTCTGTGGGACCAAGTCAAAGGCTTTGCTGAAATCTAAGTCCACCTGTAACTTTGTCATAAATTAGAACAGATTTGACTGAGAGCTCCTTTTATTCATGAGCTCATATTGGTTACTGTCCTGGAGACTGTTGCCCTCTTGGATTGTTACCGGACCAAGATTCTCTCTATGATTTTCCCTGCCACTGTCATCAAGCTAAAGGACCTTCTTCCTCCTTGTACAAGTGTACCACATTTGTACTTTTCTAGTTTTATGGCAATTCTACAATAGCCAATGATTTGTGTAAGAGCTCTATCAGGGAGTCTATTAACACACACTGGACAGATTTCTGAGGACTATGAAGCAGCATATCTGGTCCTGGTGCTTTATCCACCCTAAGGACAGACAGTTTCTTCTGAACTTTCTCTCCATCTATCCTGCTGTCTGTCCACTATTCTCATCATTCTGCCCTAATTCACATCCAGCATGCACTTTCCCTTTGCTTTTGTTTGTGAAAACTAAATCAAAGTATTTATTCAACACTATGCTTTTTCCCAGTCTTCTGTGTTCTCCTCTATATCTCTGCTCAGCTTGGCCAGTTATGCCTGTTAGTTCTTTCTTTATACTATACACCTGAAAATATCTTATTTCTATTACTGATCCTTTCTGCTTCTGCCTTTCAGCTTTAGCATTTGCAGCAGTCCTTTCCATAATTTTTTTTGTATTTCCAGTTGGACCTAGCCCATTGGCTCTGCCACCTGCATTCAATGGGCCCATTTGTTCTGTAGGGTTAACTGCCAAATATTCCCAGGTGAGGTGAGAGCCCTCCAGCTCATCTGCCTTTGCCCAAAAAGGCCAATCAGTCTAGTCATTCCCCCTGGCAGCAAGAGTCAAGTGATAGGGAGCAGGCTTGTTTACTAGTCCTACAGAACAGCTTACTATCCCTGGTGGAACATCCCCCAGAAGCTTACCAAGCTCTGCTGTATGTTGCCGCCACCAGGACCATGCCTGTGTATACTACTTCTGAAGGACGTGCATCTACACAATGACAGCATCTGCTACCTAGTCCCATGCTCCACAGATGTAACACCCAGTGCTCTGGCTAGATGTCATCCAAGTGGTGAGCCAGAGCTGACTCCTTCCATCATGAATAGCTAAGTCAGAGATGGTCACTCACTCCCATCCCTTCCTGGCCAGCTTCTATAGACACCCGAGCCATTACTCAAACCTGGGTCACCGATGATGTAGGCAGGGCTTTATTCCTCTGTGCTGTGGAGCTGGCTTGTTCTTGCCATTTTTGCTGCTTTTTTGCTAGCCTGTTTTAACTGTGCTATGCATACATCCTTACCCTCTCTTTTCCACCTTTTGCAAGCCTTAGCTTTTGCCTTAACTGCTAGCCTCACAGTCCTATGGCCTTACTGGCCTTATTCTCTTTCTGTCTGTGAAGACTGGTAAAGAAGGGTGAAGGCTGCCAGCCTAGTCAAATAGAATTTTATATATAATTCTATCATTTGTAAATATGAATGTAAACTACAGGCGTGTTGTCTTAAAGGAGTACAACAGGTTTCTCTAATGTATTCCTCAACTTCACGGCCCTTTTCCTCCCTATTTACATTGTCCTCTGTAAAGCAACAACAATAAAGCATTTACAAGTTTTATAATTCCCCTTACTTCTGTAACAGAAGCCTACCTTCTCATACTGTGATGGTTTCACTTACAAAATGATTCTCTCACGTTTGAATAAAGCTTGCTGAAGTCGCCCAATTACTGACATCATCGAGGCCAGGCAGCGCAGGTACTTTTTTTTTTAAAAAATCAGTTCCCTCCCCCAAAGTGACATCACCACAGCCGTCATCTGATTCTAACTAAAATAATAAGACCCACCCATTCTGTGATGTCATGGCTCCCTTGTCCTTCCCCCAGCCTGAGTGCTGTTCATTTTATTCAGTAGTAGTGTAGTAACACCGATGTTTGGAAACACAGAAATTTGGTATGCATACTTGTACATTCTGCATGGCAAATGATGCTTAGGTGGTGTATCGCTTGCATACTTCTCTGTTGTATTTGCACCAGATACTGCTAGTGTGCAGTGCGGGAATAGAAATATTAAAACATTATCCTGGTATCAGAGGTGGCAGTGCAACATATTCATAGTGGCTTAACATGAGAGTAGCTCTAAGCAAGCACCATGTGAAACCTGAACAAGCACCTAGAATTATTCAGTGCAGCTTCCACACCTTAAGTCTGAAAATGAATTTACATACTCACATGAACAGGAGTAGCTGCATATTGATGGCTAAAGGTGTATTGGCATGTTGGGTGGTTACTACACTGCAAAAGTGGTATGTAATGGTGGAGATATTTGGAAGACATGAGCAAACACACCAGTATATTAAAGCCATAGCACCAATTGAACTGGAGGCTGGCAAATAGATTTAGTAAAGGATTTTGTCCATGCACAAATATTTCAACAATGATTCTTTGCAGTGGCATCCATTATCTGATTAAAGGTAAGTTAACCTTGATGTCCTTTATTTAAAAAAAATCAATAAAAAAATTACTTTGTTATAAGTGACTTCTGGACACAAGAAAAAGGAAGGGGAAAATATAGCAATGTGGTTTGTATGTACAAAGACAAATCCAGGGACACTGCAAAAGGTTTTTTTTCAAACCAACCAGTGGAGTAAAAACATATGAAGGCAAACACTGCATACCAACACACTGCACATGTAAATCTCAATTTTTAACAAGGTGGAAGCATGAAGTAATACCTTAACACTTAAATTAATAAAGATCTAAACTGGTTAATAGTATAAATGTTTTATTCTTTAGCTCCTTGGTGCAAGACCTTACTGGATGTGATTGCAGTCAAGTAAGGCCATGGCTATAGTGCAGCAAAAAAATGTCCCCTCTAACAAAGGGAATGTTAGAGCAAAGATTAAATTACATGAGTCAAGCACCCTGCTGAGATCTGCCAATCAATGGAATTACCAGGTCAAATTACCCTCAGGACTTTGACAGCTAGGGAAGCTAAGTGTTATGGGGGAGGGGAAAAGTAAATGGACTGGAATTCATTGTCTCACAAATTAGTGCCATTTAAACTAAATTAGAAAAAAAAGGCAGCAGTAAACAGCACTTTGAGTGTGTTCTGTGGCATTTGCACTGTTTCTGTTTTAAGTAGTCATCCAGCAGCAGGGAATGTTACTTACACTGTTCTATTTTACTCAGTACTTTGTACGTATGCAACATCTATGAAATGACAGGAACTTTAGGCAAATGGAGGCCTGCATGATGTAACATTTTTGAGCCAAACAATGATTTCTGGGATACTGGATGGCAACCTGATTTATCCAAACCACGTCAATATGCCAGCCTCCAGGTGGTCAGAGTCTGGAATTACATATAAAAATATTTAAAATCCTGTAAATAATCCCAGAGTGCTGTTAAAGTGTAGGAAACATCATGATATGATGTTTTAAACATGTTTTTTGAGTCTGTGGGTGCGGTACTCCTTTAAATGTAAAGAAATACTGTTACATGTGGAACTGGAAATAAATGTGACAACAGTGCACTGTACTGACCAAAGTAAAGCATGCGGTGACCCTTTGAAGTTGCAGTGGGGCCGAAAAGTCTAGATGAAGAAATTCTTCCTATTGTTTTAACCAAGAGTTAAATTGCTAGATTTAAACATGCAAATGTATTTTTATTGCACTGTTCCTGACCAGCTGCAAGATAACAAAATAGAGATGTTAAGAATGTAAATGCAGTTAATGTGTAGCCAGGGAACTTCAGGAAAGTGTAAAAGAGATGATGTAATATTTATCAGAACTGCAATAACAATTTAAACAGAGAAAATCAGAAGGCATTAAACATTTTTGTCTGGATCATCCAACTCACAGTACCATGTGCTTATGCAGTTACACGTGGTCAGGCTAGGATTAGGTTCATAGGTAGGTTCATAGGTTCATAGATTAGTACTAAGCTAACAGCCCTATCAAGCCATTTTAAGCCTAGCCAATTATCCCTTGTGAGACTCAAACCCTGTACCTTGTGTTTATAAGGCCAACACCTTAACCATTAGGCCACCCTCCCAATAGTTTCATTCAATCAAGACAAGCATGTGGTTCTGGTAGCCTGGGGGAGACCCTGACAGACTGCATACTTGCAGCCAGGACTGGTGAGGTGTTTGCTTCAGGGAGGAAGTTATGCAGTAGCAGTGAGACTGAATGTGAGCCACAGCTGCTTGTGGGTCCTGATGTTCTCTTGGATAGAGTGACTGCAAAGGTAGAGGTGAGTAGTAGTACCCACGCTGGCAGTGAGACACCACTGTCAGAGGATGCCAGACGTCCTGTGCAAGGGGGGCTGGGAAGGGTTACAAGGAGAGAGTTGAGACAGGCACAGCTCTCAAACCCTACATTGCAAGACCTGAGGCAGGTAGCTAGGGAAGCACCTGATTCTCAAGGAAAGGGGGAATCTGTATACTGGGACAAAGGGTTACTATACATAGAGTGAACCCCTGAGGGAGGGCTAGAAGGTGAGAGAGTTCAGCAGTTGGTAGTGCCTTGAGCCTACCGTCTGGTGCTTCTAGCCATAGCCCATGATATTCCCTTTGCAAGTCATATGGGCATAAAACATACAAAGAGGCATATTATGCAGAACTTCTATTGGCCTGGAATTTCCAGAGATGCAACAGGATGCTGCAGGACCTGTGAGCAGTGCCAAAAGGTAGGCAAGGAAGGAGACAAGGTGAGAGCTCCTTTTATGCTTTTGCCTGTGATTGAGGAGCCATTTCAGAGGGTAGCTATGGATATTGTGGGTCCACCAAGTACCCCAAGTTCCACAGGGAAAAAGTATATCCTAGCGGTAGTGGATTATGCTACACGATACCCTGAGGCAGTGGCTTTGTTCTCCATTGAGGCAGAGAAGGTGGCAAATGCTTTGTTAGAGATTTTCAGCAGGTTAGGTTTCCCAAAAGAAATACTGACTGACAGAGGTGCCAATTTCATGTTAGACTTGCTGGCTTGTCTGTGGAAGTTCTGTGGGGTGAAGCACATGAAGACCAGCACCTACCATCCCCAGACTAATGGTCTTGTTCAGAGGTTAAACTCTACAATCAAGTCCATGCTACAAGCATTTGCAGATCAATTGAAGAGGGAGTGGGACAAATATTTCCCCATCTGTTGTTTGCTTACAGAGAGGTTCCCCAGGAATCCACATTTTTTTCACCCTTTGAGTTGCTGTATGGGCATAGGGTGAGGAGACCTCTAGATTTTATTTGAGATGAGTGGGAAGGTGAGTGCAAGTTTCACAAGGAGTCTGTTGTGGCATACGTCCTAAACCTCAGGACAAGGCTCAGGGAACTCATGGGCTTGGCCCAGGAGAACCTGGCAGAAGCCCAACAGAAAAAGGTGTGGTATGACAGGAATGCTCAAGCTAGAGAGTACGCTGTGGGGCAGCAGGTAATGGTTCTCATTCCTGTCAGACACAACAAGCTGCAAGCAGCTTGGGAGGGACCCTACAAGGTGGTAAGAAAGGTAAGTGATGTTAACTACATGGTGGAACTGCTAGGCAGAAGGCAGGGGCACAAATTGTACAATGTTAACATGATGAAATGTTACCATGATAGGGAGGCCCTTGTGTTGAGCATTTGCAGTGGATTGCAGGAGGAGTCTGAGGGAGATCTGGGGACTGATCTCCTCAGTGAGGCTCGGGCTGACACCTCAATGGAATTGGTAGCAATGTCCCAGCAGCTATCTCCTACCCAGGTTCGAGAAATCTGAGCAGTGTTGCAGGAATTTGGGGACATGTTCACTGGGAAACCAGGGTGCACCCACCTGGTGCTGCACCAGGTGGATACAGGACCCCAAAGGCCTATTAGGCAGGCCCCTTATAGGGTGCCTGAGAGAGTCAGACAGACCCTGAGGGATGAGGTACAGGAGATGTTGGCACTAGAGGTGATTCAAGAGTCCAACAGTCCCTGGGCCTCCTCAGTGGTGCTGGTGCCAAAGAAGGATGGCAGCACCAGGTTCTGTGTGGACTACAGGAAATTAAATAGTCACACAGAGACAGATGCTTACCCCATGCCTAGAACAGAGGAGGCCCTAGAGCAGCTGGGTGGGGCTAAGTATCTTACAACTATTGATCTTACCAAGGGTTACTGGCAGTTGCCCTTGACTCCCAGTGCTAGACAGAAGTCAGCCTTTGTGACTCCTTTTGGCTTGTATGAGTTCACAAAGATGCCCTTTGGGATGAAGAATGCCCCAGCAACTTTCTTGGTAGATCATATCCTGGCAAGAGCAGGAGGGTTTGCCCTTGCTTACTTATATGATATTGCCATCTACAGCCATTCCTGCCAGAGTGTCTTCAGCATGTCAGGGAGGTGCTGGGCAGACTACAGAGGGCAGGGTTGACCATTAAGCTGAGCAAATGTCAGGTGGTTATGGCAGAGGCCTCCTACCTAGGACATAGAGTGGGGAGTGGTTAAATAAGGCCAGAACCTGCCAAAGTGGAAGCCATTCAGTCATGGCCTGCACCTGTTACTAAAAAGCAGGTGAGGGCATTTTTAAGGATAGCAGGGTACTACAGAAAGTTCGTCCCAGTTATAGTACCATAGCTGCTCCCATCACAGATCTGACAAGAAAGAACAGGCCAGATAAGGTAGTGTGGACCCCAGCATGTAAACAGGCATTCCAGACACTTAAAGAAGCTTTGGGAGGACCCCCTGTGTTAGCCAGTCCAGATTACAGCAAAGAATTTGTTGTGCAGGTGGATGCTTTGAACCATGGGGTGGGGGCTGTACCTAGCCAGATTTTTTCAGAGGGGAAAGAGCACCCAGTGGTTTATCTCAGTTGTAGGCTCCAATCCAGGGAGGAATGCTATGCAGCTGTGGAAAAGGAATGTCTAGCCATAGTGTGGGCACTGCAGAAACTTCAGCCTTATTTGTATGGAAAGAAATTCACTGTTATGTCCCCCTAACATGGTTAAACAGAGCCAGCCAGCAAAATGCCAAGTTGCTAAGATGGAGCCTAGGGTTGCAAGCATATGATATGTCAGTGCAGCACCGCAGTGGGAGTAGTAATGCCAATGCGGATGGGCTCTCAAGACAGGGAATGGGGTGAGATACACTCAGATAGACCTAACCCTCTCAAGTGGCATTTCTCCAGTGTCACTTGAAAAACTAGCTTGAGTTCTCCGGGGGAGGGGGGTGTGAAGACTGGTAGAGAAGCGTGAAGGCTGTCAGCCTAGCCAGATATAATTTTATAGATAATTCTATCATTTGTAAATATGAATGCAAACTACAGGCTTGTTGTCTTAAATGTAAAGAAATACTGTTACATGTGGAACAGGAAATAAATGTGACAACAGTGCACTGTACTGACCAAAGTAAAGCTTGTGGTGACCCTTTGAAGTAACAGTGGTGCCAAAAAGTCTAGATGAAGAAATTCTTTCTATTGTTTTAACCAAGAGTTAAATTGCTAGATTTAAACATGCAAATGTATTTTATTGCTCTGTTCCTGACCAGCTGCAAGATAACAAAAGGGAGATGTTAAGAATGTAAATGCAGTTAATGTGTAGCCAGGGAACTCCAGGAAAGTGTAAAAGAGATGATGTAATGTTTATCAGAACTGCAAAATCAATTTAAACAGAGTGAATCAGAAGGCATTAAGCATTTTTCTGAATCTTCCAACTCACAGCACTGCCTCTTGCTCACATGTAAGTTATCTTAGACTTGTGTTTTCTTTTAGAATAGCTAGAAACTAGAAAGTTTAGACTAAGTGTTTTTCTGTGATGTTGGAACTGTACTACTGATTTATTTTAAGTATTTCTGTGTGATCTCTGAACTCTTGACTAGCACTGACTGTGTAGTAGAAAGTATTGTCTTGTGGTTTTAATTATTTATTATTAAATATTTTAAAACCTTTTAACTGTTGCTGGTGTGTGTAGAGATAATTTAAGCTCTAGAGTACATTGCATATTTATAGAGTTTACTGTACCAAGTCACTCTAATAAGCCTTGATTGTTTAGTCACATCTACCAATTGGATAATAATATTGCACATTAATAATTGGACACCCTTTAAGGGCCTTTGAGTAGTTGATAAATATTAGCTGGGTGGTGGCAGTAATTACTACTGTATAGTCTGGGTAAAAAGGGCACAGCTAGAGACCCTGTGCCAGCCTTCCCCAGAAGTGTCTGTGTGGTTGTGTAAACTCTTATCTCAAAGTGTGTGTGTGTGTCAGCTACTTGGGCAGGGACACAAAGCACTGGTTGGACAGAGAGGGTGCTGAAGATTTTAGCTTGCCCAGCTAGGCTGAGATCTGGACCCTATAGCTGTGCCAGTGGGGAGTCTTATCGGGGACCTGGAGAGCAAGGGAGTGACCAGCCCCAGACTGACTGTGATCTCTGTGTGCTCTTAAGGGAAATTGCACTTTACTGTGTGTATTTGTTATCCTTTCCTCCTATACAAGATGCCCTCTCTGTTGTTAGTGGTGAGAATTGAGGCTCCTTGAATACTGGACCAGGGCATGGGCGTCACACTGTCTTTTTGAGTTCTCTTCACATTCTTGTCCATAGCCAAGTTCCATCCCTGACTCATCCCCATAGCTTGTATATTCTCTCAGTTTGCTCCCCCTCTCCTAACCCATACTTGTCCACCTCCCTAGCACAACATAAAAAACTGTTCTAAAATCCTACATCACCATATTTTTCCTTTTGAGTCTTATCCCATATTCTAAATTAGAAAATGGCATGATCACAGTCAGTTAACAGTGTTTTAACCTGGGCATCCATGACATCCTCTACGTACATTAGGACCACACCCAGAAATTTCATCTTTCCATTTTGTTGTTGTTTCTGTTTGCTGCCACTGCCTGGCAATCATCAATCCCCTCTTGATCAGTTGACCCACACATTTACTCCTTGTCTAGGGTGAGAGTCAGAAAGTCATTAAGGCAGTCATCCAACACGGATTGAGGATGTTACTTGCATGCCATAACTTCCAGCAGATAGTCAGATAAGGACCAGAAGGGGAACACGCACTGAGCCAGCCTTGTTAGTCATCCCTCACTTTCACAAGGGATGTTGGCCACAAGTAACCCATCCCATTCCTCAAGCACATGAGGTGGTTTTCTTGATCTCCACTGGAGAAATTGCATTTCTCTATGTGTCGCATGATAACCAACAATCTTCCCCTCCTCCTGGAAGATGAGCAGGTCTCACCCCATCACTCCTTTCCCTCCTTGCCCAGTTGCTCCAGTGTCAAAGTCACTAACTGAACCCCAGCTGCCTGAGTCACAGTTATGACTCCATTTTTCTGTGTCAGGGAGCCAGTCAGAATTCTATCCTTTTTGGTACAGTCTTATACCAGTTTTCTAAACACTTCTATCATAGTTGAGGACCTCAGTCAACTTCTGATTCTTTTCCACCCTGGAGCTTGTAATCTTCCATTCTGCCAGATTCAGATCTCACGAGAATACTACCCTCTTCCTCCTTTCCCTCTCACTTTTATTCTCTCCTATAGTCTCTCATTCTACTCTCTTGTTGTATCTGGTGGAAGATGTACTGTGTCAGTCAACCAGCTCTCCCACTTCCTGTACTTCACCACCAGGGCACATAACCTAGCTTCTAACCCTGGTTGTATCCTCACCCCTTTCCTGGTTTCATGTTCTGCCACAATGCTGCCTTCAGATCTAATGCCTTCCTTTATGTAGATTGTTACTCCATCCACATCTCTCCTTTCCCTGTCATTTCTGAATAACATATACCAAGACACATTCAGGTCCCTACTTCCTCTTATCAGTAGCCCATGTTTCTGTGGTACTAGCAATGTCAACCCTCCTCTCCTGCATCACTGTTTTTAGTTTCCTCAGCTTCCTTCCAGACTCCTTGGATTGCACAGTAAGATCAGAGAAACATACCTCAAGTCCAAGTTACTTTCTTATATTATGCATTTCATTTTACCTTATGTTTACAGGGTAAATACCTCTTCTCCTTTCTGCTTAAGTATGATTGTTGGGATGTGCATTTGCAAGCCAGCCTTAGGCATCTCTATCCCTTCTGGGATAAGATGGTGTCTTAGTCTATGCTTTGCACATAGATAGCATCTCTACCAGGTCTGCCTACATCCCCCTACATCTCCTCCCTCCCTTGTCTATTCCTGAAGCCAATCATTTTACTCCCTAATCCTCTCCCTGTTCTATGTGCTGGCAGCTGTTATACTTATCATGTCTGAGAATACTATCTACGACTCTTTTCCTGGCATCTCTCTGCCACCTTCATGACCCTGCCTGCTACCACCTCAGGTATCTCCTCTGACAGATCATTGTACCTTATGCATTAAAACATGCATCTACCCCTCCCCCTTTCTGATCACTTTAGTCACATCCTCCCACATTTTACTCACTATAAGCCCTGAGAGACTACTTGCACTGAAATTTGGTCTCTCCTTTATCAGTTTTCTCACTTTTGATTGAGCCTTCAGTCATCAAAACCATCTTGTTTTTCCCCCACAGCGGCTCTTCTCTCCTTTGCTTCCTGCCCCATATCATTACTGCTTTATATATAGCATTTGCAAACAATCCACACCTCAGGGAGAGGAAGATTTTGAATCCTGGATGGATCAGGCTTCACAAGCCCTAGAGGAGTGGGATATTCCAGAATGTCAGAAGAAGCAGCGGATAGCTGAAAGTCTAAAGGGATTAGCTGCAGATACCATACATTACCTAAGAATGGGTAAGCAAGATTGCATGGCCAAGGACTATTTAGGAGTACTGCAGGATGTGTTTGGAAGGACAGAGAGGGCTGCTGACCTACTGTATCAGTTTGAACATACATACCAAGAAGTTGGTGAGAAACTATCTGATTACATTAAGCGATTAGATAAAATGCTCCACCAGATCATCCTAAAGAAGGGGGTGGATCCGAAAGTAGCTGACCAAGTATGGATTGGACAAATTTTACAGGGAGCTCAAGCTATGGACCCCATTGTGTGGAAAAAGAGGATGAGAAATAGGGAAGAGACTCTAACTTATTCTTAGTTGGTTAAAGAGGTGAGGGAAGAGGAAGCCCTGTTGGAAGCCAAATCTCAGTGTTCAGCAGCAACTAAAACAGTGAGTGAACACCAGCAGGAGCCTATAGCCATGTTCACTACTCAAATAGGAGCTGTGGCCCAGAGTGTCCACAGTGTAGAGGTGTCACAGTTGCAGATGCAGGTGTCTTCCCTGGCCGACACCATAGCTCAAGTCACCAAGACAGTTGCAGAATTGCAGAAAGCTATGGTAACTTTAGCTGAAGGGGGATTACATTAGCTAGAACCTCCATGAAAGGACTCAGGGAAGAAATGAATCAGCCCATGTTCAGAGTTTCTACTAGATTTTGTTTTTGCTGTGGGGATGCAGGGCATATAAAGCGACAGTGTCCTAATGAAAAAAGTGAATGAACTATTATTGGCTAGTCCAATGCAGGGAAACGTCAAAGGGCCTCAGTGAAGGAGCCAGCTGAGTGCCCAGTTACAAAGTGCTCCATAAAATCTAACATCAAGAGACAGCATCTTGGATCTCCTTTCCACACAAACCCTTGTAATAGGGGAGAGAAACTACCTACTATGCACACTTCTAGCTCATCTGAGGTGAACAACCGAATTGGAAAGCCACCTCAGCCAAAATTTCAGCTTCTGAGACCATAAAGCATTACTAAGCAAGAGTCTTATCCGTTAAAATGGCGAGGTCAACTGGTGGTATGTCCACCACATACTGACTGCTGAACAGCTGAACAGCACCGGAAACAGAAACTACCCGATGGCCTACTGGGACCATCCCCTGTTGTGTCAGTAAAAATAGGAGTATATAGTAAAGCACTGTTGGATACTGGTGCACAAATCACCATTCTGTACAGAGACTTCTACCAAAAATACTTAAAGCATTTGCCACTTGAAAAGTTAGAAGATTTGGAGATCTGGGGGCTAAGTGACACGAAGCTCCCTTATGATGGTTATGTCTCACTCAAGTTAGAATTTTCCACTTCAGTTGTTGGGTCAACAGAAGTTTTTGAAACATTCGCTGTTGTGTGCCCCAGGCCAAAAGGAAAGGATTCAGCATCTATTTTGGTGGGGACAAATACTGACCTCATCAGAAGAATGCTAATGCCTCAGTTGACCCAGGAACACCCACCTCTACATCCTCTCCTGAGGCCAGTTTTCTGTGCCCTTCAAAGGGAGAAAGATAGTAAGAAAGATGAACTTGGTCATGTGTGGACCCTGTCTGGGAAAGAGCATATAATTCATCCTGGTCAGGTCACTTGCTTGAGAGCCAAAGTGAGGACATGTGGAAAAACAGTTTTCTCTCATCTCATGATGGAAATGGATCCAGGAAGTGACTTGCCACCAGGGCTGGAACTAGTCCCAGAAGTTTGGCCTGTGGACAAGTTAAAGCATCCTTATGACACTTTGCCTGTGGGGTTAAAGAATAAAGGAAGTACTCCCATTGTCCTGCGTTCACAAGTGCATTTGGGAAATGTTTATGCTGCCACTCCCTTACCTGCTTCTGTGTTGACAAGGAATGAGAGCAGGGCCAACAAGTTGAATCTGGAAGATATTGATATAGGAGGTGGCCTCTTGCCCCCTGAGTGGCTAACCAGAGCTAAAGAGCTACTAATGAAAAACAAAAATTGTTTTTCTACTAGTGAACTAGATGTGGGCTGTGCAAAAAGTGCAGAACACCGAATAAGAGTAAAAGAGGACCGGTCTTTTAGGGAATGTTCCAGAAGAGTAGCTCCAGGAGACCTGGAGGACGTAAGAAAACATTTAGAGGAACTAAAAGCCGCAGGGATAATTTCAGAGTCAAGAAGTCCATATGCCTCTCCCATTGTCGTTGTTAGGAAAAAGAATGGGTCAATTCGCATGTGTGTTGACTATCGTACTCTGACTCAGCAAACCATTCCAGACCAATATACAACTCCCCAGATTGAAGATGCTCTAAATTGCCTGGTGGGCAGTAAGTGGTTCAGTGCGCTTGACTTAAGGAGTGAATACTATCAAATCCTTATGCACCCAGAAGATAAAGAGAAGACTGCCTTCATCACCCCTTTGGGATTTTTTGAGTTTGATCGCCTACCTCAAGGTTTATCAAATGCAATGGCAACCTTTCAGAGAATCATGGAAAGAACAGTTGGAGACATGCATCTCCTGGAAATCTTAGTCTACCTGGACGACATAATTGTTTTTGGAAGGACCCTAGAGGAGCACGAAGAAAGACTGATGAAGGTATTGGACAGGATTGAGAAGGAAGGCCTGAAGTTGTCATTGAACAAATGCAAGTTCTTCCAACCTTCAGTGACCTATGTGGGACATGTAGTGTCTGCAAATGGAATAGCCACAGATCCCAGCAAAATTGAAGCAGTGACATCTTGGCCCAGACCCAAAACTATCACAGAGCTGCGATCTTTTTTGGGGTTCTGCAGTTAATATAGAAGGTTTGTGGAAGGATTTTCAAAGATAGCAAGACTCCTCAACCATTTGCTCCGAAATGATGAGAAAGCAGATGAAACAGAAGATATCCTTGGGGAAAAATCTAAGGGACCGAGAAGTTCTAAAGAACTCACCAAGAGTCGTTGGGCTCCTGAGTGTGAAGAGTCATTTGAACAGCTTAAGTATTGCCTCACGCATGCCCCTGTGCTGGCATATGCTGACTCAACAAAGCCATACACTTTATATGTGGATGCTAGCAGGGGTTGCTTAGGAGTCCTTTACCAGGAGTATGATAAGAAGCTGAGACCTGTGGCTTTTATCAGTCGGAGTTTATCCCCCACAGAAAGAAACTACCCTGCACACAAGTTGGAATTCCTTGCCTTAAAGGGGGCGGTAGTTGACAAGCTGCATGACTGTCTCTATGGGGCTGAATTTGAAGTGCAGACTGACAACAATCCTCTGACATACATCCAGACCACTGCAAAGCTAGATGCTACTGGCCACAGATGGATGGCAGCTCTATGCAACTATAATTTCAGTTTGAAATATCACCCAAGATGCAAAAATGGAGATGCTGATGGTCTGTCCAGAAGACCTCAGGGAGACTTACATCCCGACGATAAATGGGTGGAAATTCCAGCGGCAGGGGTGAGAGCTATGTGTCAGAATGCAACCTGCTATCAACACACTGAATGTTGGGCCCAGAAGTTGGGTCTGTCTGCAGCAAGCATACCCCAAGCTTACTGTAATCTGGTCACTTTACAGGCTTCATCGCTACCAGCTTTGAGAAACAGTGACCTCATAAGAGATCAAAGAGAAGACCCCTTAGGTCAGCTGGTGGTAGCTGCTTTAGAGAAGAAACAAGTTAATATGCTGCGCACAGATATTCCTCACCTGGCAAGACTTTTGGCCAAAGAATGGGACAGACTCAAGATACAGAATGGACTAGTGTATAGGAGATCTCCAAGTGCACTCAGCAGTGAAAAATGGCAGTTGCTTCCTCAGAAGTATAGAAAAGTAGTACTCCGGTCACTGCATGATGAACATGGTCATCTTGGTTATGACAGAACTATGGATCTGGTATGAGACAGGTTCTACTGGCCATGCATGAAGCAAGATGTTGAGGATTACTGTCGTACATGTCTTCATTGCATTCAGAGAAAGACTCTGCTGACCAGAGCTGCCTCATTGGGTCAGATGGAAAGAAGTGGACCCATGGAACTGGTCTGTATAGATTTTCTGTGCATTGAACCGGATGAAGGCAGGATCAGTAATGTGTTGGTAGTGACGGACCATTATACCAGATAGACTCAAGCATTTCCCACTCGCGATCAGAAAGCTATTACAGTGGCGAAACTACTACTTGAAAAGTTCTTTGTACACTATGGCTTGCCAAAAAAGATATGCTCTGATCAAGGACGTGATCTTGAGAGTAAGCTTGTCCATGAACTACTCACTCTGTTGGGAGTCAAAAAAAGCCACACCACTCCTTATCATCCTCAAGGGGATCCTCAGCCAGAGCATTTCAACAGAACTTTACTAGACACTATCAGCTGAGAAGAGTCAATGGAGTAGACATGTAGCCACAGTGGTGCATGCTTACAACAGTACTAAAAATTATGCTACAGGATTCTCACCTTACTTCCTAATGTTTGGAAGAGAAGCTTGTCTTCCTGTTGACGTCACCTTTGAAGTCACAGCTGATGATACACCAGTGCGATCTCATGGCAGTTATATGGAGAGACTCAAGAAGAACCTCAGACAGGCTTATGAGCTTGCTGAAAAATCAACAGGACAAAGACATCAGTGAAACAAGGCTCACTATGACAAAAAAGTAAAGATGCATGATTTGCAGCCAGGGCACAGAGTTCTTTTGAGAAATTTGGGACTACAAAGAAAGCATAAACTAGCTGACCACTGGGGATCTGAGATTTACATAATTTTTACTCAGCTACCTAATATCCCTGTCTACCAAGTTTGCCCTGAGGGGAAGGAAGGACCGATTAAAACATGGCACCGCAACAACTTAATGCCTTTGGCAAAATCAGTAAGACTCATGAATCCAGAACCCAGAATAGCTCAGCCGAAGCCTAACTCTAGGCGATCCAGAAGGCTAAGGTGGAGAGGAACTATCCTCTCCAATGTTCAAGAGCCTATGCTTCCTCCTGCTGAAGGAGAGGAGGACAGTGATGACGACTGGGGTTTCAGTGGGCTTTTTTATGAGGATGTTCAAGACCCCATGGGCTGTAATCTCAATGTAAATGCACCAGAATTCGTTCCTTGTCATTCTGAGTAGCACAGATCTAACAATAGACTTAAGTAATGTTTCTGTGCCTCTTACAGAACCTGATACTTATGGAGGCCCTGCTATGCAAACTTCAGAAAATAGTGCTGAGGACAGTCATACCGCTATGGAAAATGAAAAGTTATACAAGAGGAGATCTTAAAAGTAGACAATATGCCTACTGAAGAACTGGACATTGAATGTGAAGTGAGTGATAAACCTTCTGAGCAAAATTCCTTAGCTGATTCTTCCCAACCAAAACTGCAGAGACTGATTCGGCCCCCACAGAGACTTGCATATAACAGTTTGGGACACAGTACACAGGAACCTGTGACCATGGCTCATCGGAGAGTCTGCGCCCATAATCCCTATGCCTCCTACTCCAGTGGTGGCAACCCTTCCCAAGTTACGCATAAGGCTGATTACCCTTGGTGGAATGTACCTTTTGAATGCAAAAATATTGTTCAGTTGATGGTGGATTAGTACGTGTAAATATTTTTCTGCTAATCTACCTTTGACTTGGGGGAACCCAAGATTTTCAAGTCGTGGGAGAGTGTAGCTCCCACTGTATTTCATTGTAGAAGTAATAGACTGTAGTTTTTCATTAGACCACAAGGTGGAGCTGTTTCAGGAATATAAAAGACAATTTCGAAAGTGAAAGAGGAGTCTGAGATACTAGCTGAAGGAGGGAAGACTGAAACTGGTAGCTGAAGGGAAAAAGGGCCTTGCAGCATGACTGGATTCCTTTCCTAGTGCTTTGGGACAGGGAAGTGAAGTAGCAGTTTGTGTCTGTTTGTTGCTAAAATCCTGGATGATGGTATTTTGTGGAATCAAGAGAGAAGGGTGAAACCAGTAGTTCTACACCTGCATATGATTCAGCAAGAAAATGAGTTCCTTTGGGCTTAGTACAGAGATGCCATAGATGATTACCAGAGTCCTGGCAGGTGATATTTCTACTTTTCTCATCAGAGGAACCACGGTGCCTGGTCACTTGGATATTCTCAATGGAGTGGTGAGAGGCTCTGGCCATCATTTTATATTATTATAAGATTGTGGATCCCCCCCCCCAGATGCTTTGTGGATTACAAATAACTGGGATCCATATGAGCTCCAACTTAGGCCCCATCATGCCGGCAGCAAGACTGTAAGTAGTTACTGGCCAGTGAACAGGGTATAATAGAGTGTTTCATAGTTGGTCTGCTTAGAATTTATCAAGGGGGGTTGAGGGTGTTAGTACTGCTCAATGACATTGATTTTCTCATATCTGTATTGTTGCATTATAAATCATTGTTTAATGACATTGCAATTTGCTCATGTTAGTACTGCTGCCTTCAAGGATTTTGCTGCTGAATGACATTGCATTCTCTCATATTTGTATTGTTGCATTATAAATCTTCATTGTTCAATGAGATTGCATTTTGCTCGTGTTAGTACTGCTGCTTTCAAGAAATTTGCTGTTCAATGACAGTGTATTTTCTCATATCTGTATTGTTGTATTATGACTCTTTTATTGCTCAATGACATTGCATTTTTTTCCCGTGTTTGTATTGCTGCATTATAAAGCTTTACTGCTCATTGATATTGCCTTCTTTGTGCATGTTTGAATGTCAAGACCTTTTTCTGTTGGGTTCTGGGGAAGAGGGTGAATGTATGTTTCATTGCATACATATCTCACCTTGCATTATTGCTAAGTGGTGCACAGTTGAAATAATTTGTTTGGGGTTGTGCTATTGTTTTTAAACTAGATGGGTCACCTAGAATAAAATCTGTCAATCTTGCCACCTTGGTGCGTTGGGCCTATAGGGGTGTCATCAGAGTCAGGTAGGAAGGAACCCATATCTACTTCAGGTACACCTGCGGGTGCACTACATTTGTATATTCTTTCTCTTCCCAGTTCTAAACTACACAATGGCATGGTTACTGTTTGCTAATAGCATCTCCACCTGGACACCCCAGATACCACTGCCTTGACTAGGATTATATATAGAATTATAAAGTTCTGCCCTTTTAGTTGTGGGTCATGTTGTCAAAGGTCAGCTTTCCACACACCACTTCTCAATGGAACACTCACATCAACTGCAAACACTTGTTGTTCCCAGCTAGTGGTTATTTGGATCATGACAGTATGGTTGACTGTTGACACATTTGTTTGCATTTTTACTGAAGTATTTTGGTTGAGTGGACCTTTAGTCAACTAGCATAATGTTATTGTTAAGTTCACACAGCAGTACAGATCATATTAAATTAACAAAACTGCACCATTATGGAGGTGTTGATAGTTAAGGGGTGCTGCGTTTCACAGGATGTTCTTGTACAGTGCTACCTGCAGCAACACTTGCGTGGAATTCTGAGGAAATCCACGATAATAAAAAAGTCATCTCACTTCACTTAGTCCTTGATGCTGTGTTGAAAGCATCAGAAATTTTGCTAAAAATGATAGCATCTCACTGGGCTGTTGCGTGAATCAGCAAAGAGACCTTGTTTGCTTAGGCTGCCTCAGATGACTGAAGCAGCATGAGACTGAAAGCAAATGGCTGCAGAGACAAATGTATGGGAGCAAGTGTTTATTTCTTTTTTTTTTTTCTTTTTTTTTATTTTTTTTATTTAAGTTTAGTGTCCTTTTTTTAACCAAGCATTAAGATGGCAGCATATATAAGGTAGTTTATTCATGTGCATATGTATGTGGGGGATTAGAAAGCAGTCAGCTGTTCTAGATTTTGTCACATATTTTTGGACTGTTTCTTGTAAAATTTGTGGTTTTCTGGCAAATAAGTGACAACTGCAGTCACTAAATATTGACAGACATTTGAGTTTCAGACTTAATAGCCATCAGAAAAGGAATATTAAATCAAAGCCTGTCATTTAAACAACTTTATAAGTATACAACAGACACAGGTGTCAAGCAGTCACAGTCATAAACGTGGCTGTGATGTGATGATCAAATGTGTGTATGTATGTTCTCAACTGTGGCTGAATTTGCAGAAAGTTCCAGATTTTTGCCTCATATTTTGCTTTGTTCGTGTGAAGTTTGTATTTCTACAGGTAAATCAGTTATTATTGCAGTCAATAAAAAAAGGACAGACATTTAAATCTTAGACTTAACCATCAAAAAATTTTCTAAAGCAAAGCATGTTATTCTAGCAATTTTCAAAATATATAAGGAAAGTAGCAGTCCCTGCTTTTGGCCCTTTGTCCATCATTATTTGTTAGCTTTCTCCTTCATTAATGAACTAAGAGGTTGAGAAGTATATGGGGGGGGGGGGGGTGAAGTGGACTGCACAATATATTCTGTCAGCTGGGAAGATAAATTCCTGTGTGGAGGTTATTTATCTATTTGTTCATTAATTTCATCACAACCAAACATCCAAGATGTATAGCCACAGCCAAACAAGTGGCAGTAATTTGTGGTATAATCACAATGAATTTCACAAAATGTTCCTGATTTTTTTGTTTCATATTTTGGTCTGCTCTTCATAAATGTTTTTTTTTCTTCTGGCAAATCAGTAAGGACTGTACTCAGACAATGACAGACATTTGAGTTTCAGATATACTAGCCTTCAGAAAAATCATGCTAATGGATTTTGAGGAGTTGGCATAAGGGTTAAGATTTTACCTCATGGACACAAGGTACAGGGTTTAAATCTCACCTTTGATTGGAAATTGGCTAGACTTAAAATGGCCTGCAATGGCAGCTAGCCTAGTAATTACCTATGCACCTATAACGCAAAGCCTACTATTCTAGCAACTTTCTAAGTATATACAGACAATAACTGTGAAACAGCTGAGGTATCCAGTCAGTCTTACAAATAACTGTAATTTGTGGTCACTTGTTTGTATGTGGGTAGCAAACGTATAGGTTTTCCCATCTTAACTTAATTTTGCAGAATGCTGCTGATTTTATAACACACATTTTGGTCTGTTCCTAGTATAGGCTTTTCTGATAACTTAGTAATGATTACAGCCAGTACTTAATGACAGATATTTAAGTTTCAGAATTAACAGCCTCCAGGAAAAACATTCTAAAGTAAAGCCTGGCATTCTAGCAGGTTCCGAAGTATATAGGGGAAATAGCTGTCTTTTATTTTGGTCCTTTGTTCCCTGTTATTTTCTTTCTTCATGATACTTCAGCTAAGCAAGAGGATGAGAGGTATGTATGTGATTGGGGGTGTAGTAAGTTGCACAATGAATTCTGACTGCAATGAGCTATGAAGATACATTATTGCATGGCAGTTCTTCATGTGTTTGTTTATTCATTAATTTGATCTCAATCAAATAATGATACAACTCTCACACACTTAAACCCCACCTTTTCAAAGACTGCAGAAAACTATCTACATTTAATCCTTTACAGTTTAAATCTATACTACAAAACATTGACTGGTCCATCCTTAAACAACTTCCTCTAAATGATTCTGTTAACACTTTTAACAACATCTTCCTAAATACTCTAGACTCCCTAGCTCCCTCTAGGAAGATTCGAGTGAAATCCAATCATGCTCCCTGGCTTTCAAAAGAAACTAAGTCCATCATGAAACAAAGAGACAGTTTCTGGAAAGCCTGGATCAAATCTAAACAAACACCTCTTTTACTCAAATACAAACAACTACGCAATCTTGCTAAAAAACAGTTAATAATAGACAAGAAGTCATTCTATAGCTCAGGGCAGAACAAATATAAATCAAACCCTCGTAAATTCTGGACAACACTCAACAGCATCCTCCACCCTGGTAATCCCTTAAACCCCTCACCCTACCCAAACACAACTCATGAGGAAACAGCTACCCTACTAAACTCGCATTTTATCTCCTCCATACAAAATCTCCTACCCTCTCAACCCACCTCTCCCTCAGTACCTGTCCCCTCACCCACCCCCAACACTTCACCCTTTTACTTCAAGCCTGTGCCCATTTCCTACATCAAATCTCTACTGCTCAAACTCAAACCATGCTCCCCCTCCACTGACAAATTACCTCCAACCTTCCTTAAACTCGCAGCTGACTCTATCGCCTACCCAGTAACAATATTAATAAATAGATCTATGCAAGAATCTACTGTTCCTACCCTTTGGAAATCCTTCTACACTATCCCTCTCCACAAAGGAGGTAACTCCACTGACCCTTCAAACTACCGACACATTGCCATTCTGTCCCCACTATCTAAGATACTCGAAAAATGCATCCACACTCAACTTATGAATCACCTTCTCAATCAAAACTTACTCACCCATACCCAACATGGCTTTCGCCGCTATCACAGCACAACTACTGCTCTACTATCCTTCACTCACACCATAGCAGAATCTCTGGACAACAATAAACGTACTTCCTGCCTCTTTCTTGACCTCTCCAAAGCCTTTGATACAGTGTCTCATCCACTACTACTATCTAAACTCACTAACTTTCACCTCTCCACCCCCACCCTCAACTGGTTTGCTAGCTATCTGTCTGAATGCAAACAATCAGTTAAATGGCTCTCTTCCCCTTCTCCCTTCTTACCTCTCTCTACTGGTGTGCCACAAGGTTCCATCTTGGGTCCCCTCTTATTCAACATCTTCACCAATGACCTTTTCACCTCATGCCATCAGTCCTCACTTATACAATATGCAGACGACTCCACAATCATTTC
>NC_056744.1:1140615176-1140622676 GCF_019279795.1 Protopterus annectens
AAATGGGTTAACAAGTATGACTTTGATGGTAAATTAGATAAAATATCATTAGTAAAACTTTTGAAACAGTTAAAATCTGACGCAGAAGGTCAGGCAAAAAAACAACAGTTGGGCGTTCCTCAAGCACATAGGTGGATTGAGGAAGTGAACCGAAGGGAACAGAAAAATAAAAATGCAAAAGCATTGTTTTTAGACAAAGAAGATAATAATACAATAGTAGCATCGGTCCCTCCCCTACCACCTCCTCCGATGCCTTACTTAGAATATGAAGCGGGAGGGCGGGCTGGACCCCCCCCCACGTTATCCGGAGACAACAGGGGTATTAAGACAACCATTTGTAAGAGAACCTATCGGAACTAGATCCCGAACACGTCAAACATTTATAGATGTTCAACCAAGCGGAAATTCATTAGATGAGAGTGAGGAAATCTGTCCATTAATTGAAGTACCAAACCCACAGGCAGGACAGGAGGGCCAGGCCTCAACTCTCTTAGTGTATAGACCGTGGACACCGGAAGACATCCGAAAGCTACAGAGGAATTCCCATCCAAAAATTAACTTTGAGAAATTTGTACAAGATTTACAGGGCATGAGATTGAGTTACCACCTGAATGGGGAAGAGGTAGAAAAAGTAGTTAGACAAATTTTAGGTCCGGACTGGCACATAATTTGTGGTGCCTGGAATGCCCGTGACGCGCAACTCAGGCCACTCCCACATAGTGACGCAGAACTAGATGCTAGATTGAAGGGTCTTACAGACCGCATTACTGAAAAGTGAAAACCTAGGGCAGACTGGACTTGTATTAACCAATGCGTACAACAAGATAATGAAACAGTAGACACATACTATGGTAGATTATTAGAATGTTTTAATAACCATAGTGGTATGACTATTCCTGAAAATCAAAAGAATGATAGCTCATATGAACAGCAGTTGAAGAATGCATTTTTAAAAGGTTGTATTGCCCCTATCAATAGCTTCGTCACGAAGCATATGATAGATCACCGAACGAGTAGGCTTCAAGCCTTATTAGAGTATGCTAGACATGCCGAAAAACATTTTAACAGTAAAAAAAAAAAGAAAACGCAGGTCTTCACAGCTGAAGACGGTGCGGAAGTTTTTGTAGTACAAACAGCCAAAAAGGGTAAGCGAAATACTCAGGGTAACAAATGTTCTGACAGAAACTCAGAATTTTATGAGGACAGGAAAAAAAGAGGTGAGTGCTTCAATTGCGGTAAGAAGGGACATTTGGCAAGGGATTGCAGGAGCAAGGCACCTGGGGAAAAAAAGGATAAGAATGATGAGGATTGACTAGATGGCAGTTATACTGCTCGGCAGTCATTAGGAGAGACTAATGAGCAGGGGAATAATGTAAATACCTTAGAAGAAACAAATGACATGCAACCGGATGTAGAAGTTGGGGAAAGTGAAGTTTTGGACTTGGCACTACTGAGCTTGGAGCTCTATTTAGCAGACACTAAACCGGAAGTTACACTTCTGGTGAAAGGGAGAGAAGTCAAATTTTTGTGTGATTCAGGAGCATCACAAACTTTGATACATCCTTCAAAGTTACCGGAACATTCTGAGTCACCCAATTACATATTAGTGAAAGCAGCAAACGGACAGCTGTACAGGGAACCACTTTCCCATGATATAGCAATAACTGACCCCGTCTCGGGTATAACCCAAAGAAGTAAAATAGTACTTTCTGCCAAATGCCCCATGAACTTATTGGGAAGAAATCTTATGCAACTTTTTGGCATAGCAGTAGTCCCTACCATGAATGGTATGGAGGCACAGAGACAAACTGATGCATTTGTAGTACGATCGGAGGGTGAGGCCTATTATTGGTACAGCCAGGATCTGGTTACAACCGGTCCAGGGGCAGTGACCAAGGAACTGATGAATGTAGCCACCAGCAAGGTGCTTCCCCTCAATGTTGATCAGCAACATTTGTTACATTGTACCCTATATTATTGTAGCACATCAGGACCTAATAAAGAATATGAACAAAAATTGTTCAGGAATCCCGCAAATAGACTAATACTACGGACTTTATACTGGGACACTGAGGGCAATAGTGTAGTGAGTTGTTCATTGCCTCAGGAGTTCTTAGAATTGTACAAATCCAATAAACTACCGCATGTTAGCCTAACCAAGAACAGGAATGTTAGGTGGGTAGACTTGGGTGACAAAGTGACAAAATGGGAGAAACTAACTGACTTAGAGTTATCGGACTTAGGAGTACAGAAACAAAAACTAAATTGGTTAGCATAAACGCCCAGCTGTACACTTACAACAGAGTGAAGACAGCTGACTGGCGTTCTTGATAAAAGAAGAAGAAAAAGCTTTGAGTAAAATACCAAATGTTCTTTGGTCAACAGGGAAATCGGATGTAGGACTTATTCAAACAGCAGGGCCAGTAGTTATTACACCAAAATCGGCCTTTAGACCAAGGAAAAGACAATATCCTTTGAGCAAGGATGCAGAACAAGGAATCAAACCTATCATAATGGCATTACTTAAGAAAGGGATACTGGTAGAATCCTTGGATTCACCATGTAATACTCCTCTATTTCCTGTTAAAAAAGCAAACGGGGAATGGCGGATGGTACAAGATTTACAGGCTGTGAATGATGCGGTAATACCAAGGGCACCTACGGTGCCAGACCCGCATACCTTGTTAAATGATTTGAAGCCGCAACAAAAATATTTCACCGTGGTAGATATTAGCAATGCGTTTTTCAATACCTATCCACCCTGACAGCCAGCATTGGTTTGCATTCACATTTCAGGGCAAAAGGTATACGTACACCCGACTACCACAGGGATATAGTGAAAGTCCAACAATATTCGCACAAGAGATGGCTAGCAACCTGGCGGGGTTTTCTCCACCAGGGGGCAGCCAAGTACTACTTTATGTAGATGACATCTTGCTTGCAGCTCCTACCCAGCAGCAATGTAGGGAAGACACAGTAGCACTGTTGAAATTCTTAGCTGAGCAAGGGCATAAAGTGAATAAACATAAATTGCAACTTTGGAACAGGTTAAATACCTGGGATATGTGATATCCAAAGAAGGTAGAACATTAGATGAAGATAGGAAAACAGCAATCTTACAAGCACCTAGACCAACTACCAAAAAGGAAATGATGTCCTTCTTGGGAACGACTAATTTTTGTCGAAGTTGGATACCGAATTATGCTTTAGAAACGGCTCCATTGGCTGATTTAATATTTAAAACACCAATGGCAGCACAAGAAACACTACATTGGACACGGAAGCAGAAGCAGCTTTTGCAGACTAAAACAACTGATAGTCTCATCGTTAGTTTTAGGGCTTCCAATTACCATAAGAGATTTTTCCAGACTGTAGATTGTAGGGGATATATGACGTCAGTACTGACGCAACAACATGGCGGCAAGCAACGCCCCATAGCTTACTATTCATCACAGTTAGATCCGGTGGCACAATCATTACCACCCTGTGTACAAGCAGTTGTCGCAGCAGCTATGGCAGTGCAAGCTTCGGCCTCAGTGGTATTGTTTCATCCTCTCACGTTGAGAGTACCTCATGCAGTTGCAATAATTTTACTGCAAGAAAAAATAGCATTTTTATCCCCTGCCAGACATCTTTCTTGTATGACCATACTATTGAGTCAACCCCATATGACAATTGAACGATGCACGACATTAAATCCATCGACATTACTTCCGATTCCTGTAGATGGCACACCACACAGTTGCCTACAGGAAATGGAACAAATAACCACACCTAGACAAGATCTTACTGATGTGCCTTTAGCCGATGCAGAGGTGACATTTTATGTGAATGGGTCCTGTAGACGAGGTCCTACAGGAAGGAACCTAGTGGGTTATGCAGTAGTGACTGATAACAAAATCATAAAAGCACAACCCCTGCAACATAACCTGTCAGCTCAAGCAGCAGAATTGATAGCTTTGACACGTGCTTGCACTCTAGCGAAAGACAAATGTGTTAACATATATACTGACAGTCAGTATGCTTTCTCTACAGTGCATGTCTTTGCACAACAGTGGAAAAACAGGGGAATGATAACATCTACTGGCAAACCGATTAATCATGCACAATTGATTTTGAACCTGTTAGATTCTATTCAGTTACCCACTAGAATAGCTATCTGTAAATGTGCAGCCCATACCAAGCAACAAGATAGAATTTCGAAAGGAAATGCTCGGGCTGATGCAGCTGCAAAGCAAGCTGCCTCAGACCTAGAAACTGTGTTTTTAAATGAAAAACTACAACCTTCTGAGACTCTAGATTTAGAAATGTTAAAAACAATGCAGACATTAGCTACAAAAGCAGAAAAGCAGAAGTGGATAAAACGAGGAGCAATCCTTAAAGAGGGACTGTACATCTCCAAAGAGAAAAAAACAATATTGCCATCTAATTTATTTAGATATGCAGCTTTGTTGAGTCATGGGCAGAGCCATGTCTCAACAGGGGGGATGGTACAGTTAGTTAACAAAACATTCCAAACATACGGATTTACGAATTATACACAAAAATTTTGTGCAACATGTCATATTTGTAGCAAACATCATGCACAGGGAGCATTTAAACCGGCGGGGAGCTTTCCAACACCACCCTATCCGTTCCATACTATTTGTATGGATTTCATAGAACTGAATAAATGTGAAGGGAAAAAATACTGTTTAGTGATCATAGATATGTTTTCAAAATGGGTAGAAGCTTTTCCAACCAGGAATCTGGATGCAGCAACAGTAGCAAAAGCCTTAGTGAAAGAAATCATTCCTAGATTTGGCATACCGGAAAGAATCTATAGTGACAATGGAACACATTTCAGAAACCAGACAATACATCAGCTTGGGAGATTTTTGGGATTTCTTTGAAAACCATTGTGCTTATCACCCTCAGTCAGCAGGACTGGTGGAGAGGTACAATGGAATTTTGAAAAACAAGTTGAGAAAATTGATGAGTGAGACTCAAAAGACTTGGATTTGCTGTCTGCCTTTAGCACTGCTGAGCATGAGAACTGTTCCAAATGTAAGGGCTTGACCCCTTTGAGGTAGTGTTTGGAAGAGCATATTGTGTGCCACAATGGAAGGCCCTCATGCCTGCAGAGCTGGAGGCCGATGGCTCATTAGCTAGTTATATGAAGAAATTGTTAACAAATAAGACTGTTTTGCAGTTGAACTCTTTTCAGATAAACAAAAGCAAAACCGAGGCCGTGCTGACCCCGGGGTCCTGGATCTGGCTGAAAGTCATCAAAAGAAAGAACTGGGCGAGTCCAAAGTGGGAAGGTCCATACCAGGTACTATTGGCAACACCTACTGCAGTAAAAATTGCTGAGAGATCATCTTGGGTTCATTTGACGCACTGTAAACCACTCAAAGAATTTAAATTGGACAAACATTTTTTAGCTGACATTCCACAGATACAGGATGGCCAGAGGCAGAGTGAATAAAAATGTGAAGCAACCCCAAAGACATTGGTTCACTGGCCTGCTGATCATACATTTATTAACCATGTTTGTAGTGACCTTTTTGTTGTTATGGTTTTTCTTGCATATAACTACAGAAGTGAAATTGATAAAACGTGATGATGGACTGGCTATAGACTGGCATCCGAACTTCAACACATACCTGGCTATGAAACGAGTCTATGTAGAGACTATGAATGTTTCAAATTGCTGGGTTTGTACTGCAATACCCACAGCATATGGAGGACTTTTAATGTCTGCTGTCCCCTTGGGGATAAATGAAACTTGGGAAAACCTATTATTTGACACGGGTACTGTGAGATCACAAGACAAAGTGGCATTATATTTACCCGTTACTCAGAAAGGAATTGTTTGTTTTGTTAAAAATGATACACTCCAGGTTGGTTGGAGTAACTGTAACATAACTGTGTCTTACAAATGTTATATAAAACCTGTAGACCAAGGTACTAGTTGTAGCACGAACTATGGTTCGTATTTAAGCTTGATGAAAACAACATTGAGAGATGTGCAAAAAACTCCTGAAATATATAGACAATTATCTGTTATAAATAAAAAAAATGTTTCATTCAGGGTTAACCCGCATCAGTACTAAAGTAGAAAACTGTTATTTTGTTTGTGGGAAAAAGGCCTATAAATGGTTACCTGAGAATTGGTCCGGCAGTTGTTTTTTGGGTTATCTGGTTCCAGCCATAAGACATACTGCAGAATTGCCCCTGGGTAAAATACGCAATGTGAGAAATATAGCTCAGCAAGCCGAGAATACAGTCAGAAAACCTGCTAATCCAGTGGGTAAAATTGAAGCAAGCTGGAAGGATCATTCGGCTGTGAAGGACAAAGAAAAATTGACTCATATGGACTTGAGTGACAGTGTTATATCCTGGGCTGGGATATTCCCAGCCTACGGAGCAGTCAAATCGATTTGGGAACTGAGGAAATTGTCAAAACTCCTCGAAGTAATGAGCAATGCGACTTTTTCCGCTCTTGAACTTGTGACTGATGAAATGAATGCAATGAGAACAGTCGTATTACAGAACCGAATGGCTCTCGACTTCACCCTAGCGGCGAGAGGTGGTACGTGCGCGCTTATCAAAGAAGAATGCTGTGCGTACATTCCAGATAACCAACATGAAATCAATGATCACCTGGAGGTAATACAGCAGGTGTCAGCAATGGCAGAACCAGGCCCAAACCCAATGATGAACTTTTTCCAGAATCTATTTGGGGGGTGGGGGTCGGTCCTTATGAACATTCTGATTGCAATTTGTGTAGTACTGCTCATAATTGGAGCATGTGTCTGCTGCGGGATACCCTGTGTGAAAAAATTAGTTAAAGACTTAGTTGACATATCAGTGACTGAAACTATGTACCAAGACATGGAATTGAATTTGTTGATACCAAGCGAAAGCCTATCTGAAATATAAAGCAAATGACTTACTTAGCTAAAAGTCCTTGAAAGGAAAAGGCTAAGAAATGAAATGATACTGTTTATGTTTCAAATAGAATGAAATGCATTAACAGGAGGGAGAATGTTAGAAAAATATATATATTCACATATGTGCTGCCTAGAAAATATATATTTACATACATGCTGCCTAGAAAAATATATTTTCATATATGCTGCTTAGGAAAATGTGTATTCAAACATTTAAACATATATAAGTTGTGTGGTCAGATATATAGAGAAATGTGTGCTTTAGACAGGGATAAATGTGCTCAAATCTATATGAAGAGCAAAGATTGAAAATAGTATGATATGTAATGCATTTAATTCTGTTTTACTAGAATAATAGTAGAAATAAACTCGCATATTATTGCTTGAAGCATAAGCTGCAGTGTAATTAGAAATTTGGCCTTGACAGCGTTCAGCGAGGCCTGGCTCATGTCTGTCAGTAAAGATTATTTTGCAAAGTTAGAAAATAATAAATCTGTGTGCATGTGTATCTTTTCCTGCTTCCACCAGAAGAATAGCCTTGTGCGCACTATCAGAGATAATGTCC
>NC_056744.1:1140625176-1140912676 GCF_019279795.1 Protopterus annectens
GACCCTTGAGAAATGCTGCTTGAGGGAGTTAGGTCTATTTGAGTATACCTTATCCCGTTCCCTATCTTGAGAGCCCATCTGCACTGGCATTGCCAACCCCCCACTGCGGTGCTGCATGAACATATATGCTTGCAACCCCAGGCTCCATCTAAGCAACTTGGCATTTTGCTGGCTGGCTCTGTTTAACCATGTTAAGGAGTTGTGATCCATCATAACAGTGAATTTCCTTCCATACAGATAAGGCTGAAGTTTCTGCAGTGCCAACACTATGGCTAGACATTGCTTTTCTACAGCTGTATAGCATTCCTCCCTGGGTTGGAGCCTACGATTGAGATAAACCACTGGGTGCTTATCTCCCTCTGAAGAAATCTGACTAAGTAAAGCCTCCACCCCATGGTTCGAAGCATCCACCTGCACAACAAATTATTTGCTGTAATCTGGACTAGCTAACACAGGGGGTCCTCCCAAAGCTTCTTTAAGCTTCTGGAATGCCTGCTCACATGCTGGGGTCCACACTACCTTATCTGGCCTGTTCTTCCTTGTCGGGTCTGTGAGGGGAGCGGCTATGGTACTATAACTGGGAACAAACTTTCTGTAGTACCCTGCTATCCCTAAAAATGCCCTCACCTTCTTTTTAGTAACAGGTGCAGGCCATGCCTGAATGGCTTCCACTTTGGCAGGTTCTGGACTTATCTTACCACTCCCCACTCTATGTCCTAGGTAGGAGACCTCTGCCATACCCACCTCACATTTGCTCAACTTAATGGTCAACCCTGCCCTCTGTAGTCTGCCCAACACCTCCCTGACATGCTGAAGGTGCTCTGGCCAGGAATGGCTGTAGATGGCAATATCATCTAGGTAAGCAAGAGTAAACCCTCCTGCTCCTGCCAGGATATGATCTACCAGCCTCTGGAAAGTTGCTAGGGCATTCTTCATCCCAAAGGGCATCTTTGTGAACTCATACAAGCTAAAGTAGTCACAAAGGCTGACTTCTTTCTAGCACTGGGAGTCAAGGGCACCTGCCAGTAACCCTTGGTAAGAACAGTGGTTGTCAGATACTTAGCCCCACCCAGCTGCTCTAGGGCCTCATCTGTCCTAGGCATGGGGTAAGCATCTGACTCTGTGTGACTATTTAATTTCCTGTAGTCCACACAAAACCTGGTGCTGCCATCCTTCTTTGGCACCGGCACCAGCACCACTGAGGAGACCCAGGGACTGTCGGACTCTTGAATCACCCCTAGTTCCAATATCTCCTGTACCTCCTCCCTCAGAGTCTGTTTGACTCTCTCAGGCACTCTATAAGGGGCCTGCCTAATAGGCCTTTGGGGTCCTGTATCCACCTGGTGCTGCCTCAGATGGGTGCACCCTGGTTTCCCAGTGAACATGTCCACAAATTCCTGCAACACTGCTCAGATTTCTAGAACCTGGGTAAGAGATAGCTGCTGGGACATTGCTAACCAGACTCCTCCTGCAATCCACCGCAAATGCTCAGCACAAGGGCCTCCCTATCATGGTAAGGTTTCATCATGTTAACATGGTACAATTTGTGCCCCTGCCATCTGCCTAGCAGTTCCATCATGTCATGTAGTTAACATCACTTACCTTTCTTATCACCTTGTAGGGTCCCTCCCAAGCTGCTTGCAGCTTGTTGTGTCTGACAGGAATGAGAACCATTACCTGCTGCCCCACAGCATACTCTCTAGCTCGAGCATTCCTGTCATACCACACCTTTTTCTGTTGTTGGGCTTCTGCCAGGTTCTCCTGGGGCAAACACATGAGTTCCCTGAGCCTTGTCCTGAGGTTTAGGATGTATGCCACAACAGACTCCTTGTGAGACTCGCACTCACTTTCCTACTCATCTCGAATTATATCTAGAGGTCCCCTCACCCTATGCCCATACAGCAACACAAAGGGTGAAAAACCTGTGGATTCCTGGGGAACCTCTCTGTAAGCGGAAAAACAGATGGGGCAAATACTTGTCCCACTCCCTCTTAAACTGATCTGCAAATGTCTGTAGCATGGACTTGATTGTAGAGTTTAACCTCTCAACAAGGCCATTAGTCTGGGGATAGTAGGCGGTGGTCTTCATGTGCTTCACCCCACAGGACTTCCACAAACAAGCCAGCAGGTCTGACATGAAATTGGCACCTCTGTCAGTCAGTATTTCTTTTGGAAAACCTACCCTGCTGAAAATCTCTAACAAAGTATTTGCCACCTTCTCTGTCTCAATGGAGGACAAAGCCACTGCCTCAGGGTATTGTAGCATAATCCACTACCACTAGGATATACTTTTTCCCTGTGGAACTCTGGGTACTCAGAGGACCCACAATATCCATAGCTACCCTCTGAAATGGTTCCTCAATCACAGGCAAAGGCATCAAAGGAGCTCTCACCTTGTCTCCTGCCTTGCCTACCTTTTGGCACTGCTCACAGGTCCTGCAGTACCCTGTTACATCTCTGGAAATTCTAGGCCAATAGAAGTTCTGCATAATACCCCTCTTTGTACGTTTTATGCCCATATGACCTGCAAAGGGAATATAATGGGCTATGGCTAGAAGTGCCAGACGGTAGGCTCTAGGCACTACCAACTGCTGTACTCTCTCACCTACTAGCCCTCTCTCAGGGGTCCACACTCTGTATAGTAACCCTTTGTCCCAGTATACAGATTCCCCCTTTCCTTGAGAATCAGGTGCCTCCCTAGCTACCTGCCTCAGGCCTTGCAATGTAGGGTCTGAGAGCTGAGCCTGTCTCAACTCTCTCCTTGTAACCCTTTCCAGCTCCCTTTCCCCAGGAAATCTGGCATCCTCGGACCGTGATGCCTCACTGTCAGCCTGGGTACTACTACTCACCTCTACCTTTGCAGTCACTCTGCCCAAGGGACCATCAGTACCCCAAAGCAGCTGTGGCTCACCTTCAGTCTCACTGCTACAGGGTAGCTCCCTCCCTGAAGTAACCACCTCACCAGTCCTGGCTGCAAGAATGCAGTCTGTCTGGGTCTCCCCCAGGCTACCAGACCCACATGCTTGTCTCCTAGCCTGACTGCGTGTAACTGCATAAGCATATGGTACTGCCTCATACAAATCCTTCCCTATCAGGACATCTGCAGGATGGTAGTTTGGTACCCCTGTTGTCTCAAGAGAACCTACTATTGGCATTTTGTCTTTCCCCACTTACTGGCTCCCTCACCTTTTGTTCCCCAGCTTGCCTCCATGGACACCTGTATGCCACATGGCCCCACTGGTTGCATTCAAAACATTTAACCCTAGGCTCCTGGACATGTACCTGGACTAGTGGCTTCCCCTGCTACTGGCAGATTCTGTTGTGGCAGTCTGTGCTGACAACCATGGGTTCCTTTAGAACCATGAGCAGTACTGGGGGCCCCTTTCCTGTGCAGGGCTGCCCTGCTTGTCAGGTATAGGTCTCCCTTCTTCCCCAACTCATCTGAAGTAGCACATTGTCTATATGCTAACCAGATCCTCATGCCCACAGACAAAGTGCTAAGGGCTTGTTCCCTCACCAAAAGGTCTGCCAGCCCTTCAAATGTGGTGACCTGACATCCACTCACCCACCTATGGAAATAAGTGCTCAGTTCAGCAACATATTTACACACACTTTCATCTGCCTCGCGTATATTCTTCACCTCGGGGCAGAAACCAGAGCAATAAAGGACATTTATGCATGCAAATGCTTCCGGTATCTTCCGTAAAATTCTTCAGTGAGGAACTAGCATTTTAGTTTGCTGTTGTCAGGCAACCTCCGATAATGCAACATTAACAAATGATTAAAGCCTTGTTTACTATCTAACTAATACAAATTGCTGCCTGGCTACCTTTTCATGAGAATGTTCCCACACAATGAAACACAAAAAAGCACTTATTTTCCAGAGCCAATATGCAACTACACCCCCCCCCATACACACACACAAAGCCAAGAGATTTGAAGTCATAATGATGGGATGTAGGCTCTGGACAACCCATTAGCATTTTTACTGACCAAGCTCAGCCTATTGGTCACAGTGAAATAGTAAATTGAAATGGTTGGAAGGCTAGTGTCCTTCACAATGTTGTATTGCCATTAGTTTGTTGCATAACTATTGCAAGGGGGTTTGACCTGTCATTAAATTGAAATGCCATAGGTCAGACTCCAGGTGGTGTTTAATAATGGATTGGGAGGGATTTGGTCTTTACATGACCATATTGTCTGCATTGGGAGGCATATTGGAGAGGTCTTTAAGGAGTTTATTGATAAACAGTTAGAAAAGTATACGTAAGGGGAATGAATTTTGCTGACTGCGCAAGCTATAGTTCCCCCCTCTATGACTGAGGAAATCTAAAACATGCATTTAAGCTGGAAATACTCACCATCCAACACAATACTATAATTCATGGGTGACTAACTCTGCACTAGTAACTGGGAATCATACACAATACCAAATATGCAGGCACAGAGATTCCTGGATTTTGTAAATATAAACTCCCTGGATCAGATTGTCAATACACCGACCAAGGGCTTAAAGATATTGGATCTGATCCTCACTAATATGGGAAAGCACTGCACACCCCCTAGTGTAATATGCTCTCAGGTAAGGTCAGACCACAAAATGGTCTCCACTGAAGTAAAAATAAAACTTGAAATCCCAGGTAACCATGGAATGTTCAGTAACTACTCTAATGCTAACTTCCTACTATTAAAAACCTTGCAAAATTTCAAGTCTCCATAAACCCCAAAATCACTACTGCCTATGCAGAATTGATCCCCAGAAACCGTATATAACCATGTTAACTGCACAGAGGCATCTCTACCCACCAGGAATAAGTACAGAACTAACTCAAGAAACAAGCCACCCTGGTGGAATCACTACATCAATAGGGTCTATAACAGAAGGAAATCATGGCAAAAATTGGGATAGCAACCAGCAGGATAAAAGCACTGTCAAACTAAACAAACAACTCATAGGACAAATTAAGTACACTAAAGCCATATTTGAGGTAAATTTGGCATCCCATTCTAAGGGCAACTACAAGTCATTCTTTATCAACTGCAACTTCAAAGGCAATACACAGTTGTGTACAGAGCTCATTGATAATGCAGCCATGTATACTGAGCCAGAAGATACAGCAAACCTAGTGGCAGATGAATTCAGCTCTAAATTTACCCGTCTCCCCCTCAGGAAATTCCATCAAATATAACCCGACATACTATCACTAGGGAACAGGTCCTCAATGCTCCCTTTAAGGCCAAAACCACTGCATTGATAAGCCCAGACAATATTCCAGGCTGCCCTCCAAGTAGCATGAAAGATGACCTATCAGACCCTCTGGAATAATTGTTTAACCACAGACTCCAAACATGCTTTGTGCTTACAAATGGAGAACAGCAACTGTCATCCCTCTGCACAAAGGTAGATCATCTACAGACCCTGGAAACTACAGACCCATAAGTCTCACTAGTCTCATACACACAGCCATGGAAAAAATTGTCATGGAAATGGTCAATAATGATGCAAAAAACCTCCAGACACCGGACCTAACCCAGTTTGGTTTCAAAGGCAGGTCATGCCTTCTCAAGCTGGTGGACTTCTTTGAGAAGGTCACAAAAGCCATAGACAAGGACAAAACAATTCACACTGCCTACCTTGACCTGGCAAAGGCATTTGACAGAATACCACACTTGTGCATTGTTAATAAACTCACGATGTTAGGTATAAACCCTTATATGTCACCCAGTGGATAGCCACAAACAGGACCCAGGAAGGTAGAATTGGGGAGTCCACCTCTACAAAGAGGCCAGTCACAAGCAGAGTCCCACAGAGATCGGTTCTGGGACAGGTCCTTTTTGGCATCTACTTTTCATAGGGTCATAGGTGTGTACTAGGCTAATGGCCCTGGGGTCTTTACAAGCCTAGCCATAGAATTACTCTAGTATAGTGCCACCCGACCTTAGTTCCCTGTGCCTCTGTCGAGTAGAGCCACTGGAGTTATCCCCAGGGTGAAATTTCTGTTTCCCATCCACTCATCAAGATTTCTCTTGAAGAGGGTCAGCGAGGTGCTCTACTTGACATGTGTATGGGAAGTCTGTTCCACATTATGGGCAGTCTCTGGGTTATGAACCTGTCCCTCCAGCATGTTCTGTTAATTGTGGTAATGAGATTGAGGTCTCTGGAGTGTGTGGTGCGGAGGGATTGAGATTTCTTTAGATGTAGCATTTCTAACAGAGCTGGGTCAGACATGGCTTTTTCTAAAGTCAAGGCCAATATCAAGGGCCTTTGGCTGACCAAATTTGCAGACAATTGCAAATTAGGAGCAGTCATGGAATCCCCCACTGACAGTAATGTTCTCCAGGAACGGCTGACTCAGACAAATAACTTGAGTCAGAAACACTGACAAACTAAATGCCAAGAAATATGTAATAGTATCCTTTGGGAAGTTATCTGCCCCCTGGTACCTATTATACTGGCAACACAACCTTAAGAGTCAGCCCATTAGTCACGGACACAACCATCAGGTGTCTACAATAGTGAGGAAATCATTCTATGTCCTGCAACTTATAAACAAAGATATGGCATCTATGTCCAGGGAGGATCTGTTCTGGCTCCCTATTGAATTGTCAGCACTTGCAACAATGAGTGCTGAAAACCTTGAAAAAGAGTCTGAAAACACAGACAAGAGTGAATATCAAAAATCGCTCTTCTCCTTTAAACTTCTTTTTTTTCAGTGGCAAGCCCCCCACACTGCTGAACTTATATATACCAACTCCAAGAAAAGGGAATATTCTGAGAAATGGCAAGTCGGACTTCGTACATATATATTACACACACACACACACACACACACACACACAAGTCTGATCTTTCGACTATTCAGTCTCAATATTTCGGGACACCCTCCAGAAGGTCCTGATATTTCAAATGGTTACCATTTGTTCCACCATATCTGACATTCATCAGACATATCACTGAGTACAATGCTCCCTTTGGTATGTACCTAACCAGGCACATCCAGCAATTGGAACATCCACAGAGGTTCCTCACTAACAAGAATACAGGGCATAAATAACAGGTCCTATGCCAACCACCTCAAAGCCCCAACCCTGCATTCTGTCTCCTACAAGCTGTTGAGAGGAGATCTATGTCTGCGTATTCACAAAACAAACTGCTCCAGAATTACCCATTATAAAGCTTAAACCTTGCTTCTGATAGAAATAGGACATGCTGGGTAGACAGGTATGTATCCCAGAGACTACTCTTTCTCTGGAACAGGCTCCCCATCCATGTGAAGCAATGTTCCTCCATAAGCCAATTCAATTGTAACTTGGACAGCTGAAAAGGGAACAGGAAATTCATCCCTGGTTTGGCACCTAGATCTATAATGGACACAGGCAGCCTTGTAAATATTTCACCTCCCAGGCCCCTGTTTACACGTATCAAGTACCAGAACTTGTCAGAGATTTGGGGATGCATGGCTAGGCTTAAAAGGCCACAGTGGTCATTAGCCTAGTTGACACCTATGACTCATTTAAAAGATGGTGCAAGGGAGAGGAAGAGGTCCTGATTGGTACTTTGAATTGTCTGTTGGAGAGGAATGAGTCAAACCATTTAGCTGCTCTGGAGCTGATTCTTGCTCAGTCACCTCTTGTTGTCCAATTCTTATTGTTTGAGTCTTTATCGGATTTATTTTCTACCTGAATATTCTTCCAAACCTCTCCAATATCCCCCAGAATATCTCCATATCCTCTTCTGGATGTGTCATTTTGATCAATAGATCATCTGCATTGAGCACATTTTTTCTGCTCCTCCCCTCACATAAACCCTCTCAGTTTTGATTTTCTCATGTTCTTTGGTTCTGTGTACATAGCAAATAGCAGTGGGGTCAGAGGGCAGCTCTGTGCCATGCCCTGTCATATTATGATCCCTTGTGACAGTCCTGCTGTTACCTTTATCCAGCTGCAGCCACTTTGTAAATCATTTCGATAATCTTCAGCCATTTCTTGGGAATCCATACCTCTCTAATGTCTCAAAGAGATAGTCTCTTCTAACTCTTTCAAATGCCTTCTCCACATCCAAGGAAATCAATGCTAGTTCTTGGTTCTGTTCTTGGCTCTCCTACATTATCAAGACTGTTCTGATTAGGTTGTTCACTGTCCTCTGCCCCACACAAACCCTGTTTGATCCTAATCACTCGAGAGGATTTTTCCCACCCAATCTGCCTTTATTTGCCTATAATATTTATAATCATGGTTTAGTATGGAGGTCTGTCTATAGGAGGATGAAAACAGCAGATTCATAGGGTCATAGTCGAGTACTAGGCTAGTTGCCCTTGTGGGCCATTTTAATCATTGCCAATTTCTTTTCCAAATATGAGAATCAAACCTTGTATCTCATGTCTCCGAGGTAAACGCCTTAATCATTGCACCATCTCCAACCCTTTACCTTCTTTGTGGATCATTACTATTATAGACTTTGGCCAAAAAGTGTATCCTGTCCCTCTATTATTCTGTTAAATAGGTTAAACCATATTACAATTAATTATTTTTCCTACTCATTTCACATATTTCTATTGATAATCCATCACTTCTTAGAGATTTCCCTTTTGCCATCTTCTTGCAGGCTTTTCTTTATCTTCTCCCCTTTATTAGGCTACTCACACTCCTCCTCCATAGGTTTTCTCTGTTCTTCTACTTCCCATTCCCCTATGCATATTCTCTTCCTATTACGGATGTCTCCTCCTTACTATATAACTCTTGATAATAGCCACTGAATTCCTCTCTGATTTCTTCCAACCTTTTTACCTTTCCCTCCCTTTCTGCTTTCTTCAGTTCAAAGACCCCTTTCAATATCTCATCCTGTCAATATAGAAGGTATGTGCATATTCCAGTCCTTGCTGAAGCTGTTTAGTATCAGGGGATGAGTAAATAACATTGCCTCGGCTTGCAGTCATCAGCAAACTAGGCCAACCACACTTGGACTGGATATCTGCAAAATAAATGCCAAACAGGAGCTGTCCCAGCACTGATTCCCTGTCGTATCCCACTAGTTAAAATTTTACATCCAGTGAGGGTACCAGCAACTTTCACAACCTGGGATCTGTCAGATAATTTTCAGTGCAACAGATAACAGAGGAGTTTATATTAAGTTTGACTAATTTTTTAATACCAGTATGGTCACATTGGCATAAGCAGTGTGCACTGAGTAACCACTGTCCATAGCCTCTGCAACCTTTTCTATGTTCAAGAGGCAGGACCTGCCCTTCACAAAAACAAACTGATTGGGATCTGTATTCATTAAGTTGCCTGTGTCTGTATAACTAAGTTCTGCTATGATGCATTCCATTGCTTTGCATGTAAGGCTGGTAAGACTGATGGGCTTATAATTGCTAGGATCTGTAGAAGGGCCACCCTTGTGTTGGGAAATATTAAATATGATCAGTTTAAATATTTTTGATGTTTTTTTTTTTTTTTTTACAATGCTAAATATGTCTTATAATGCTCTCTTGTTTTAATGCTCTTACCACAATAGACAGGCTGCCTTTCTGGCATCCCAAAACAGAAGGGCACTTTCCCTCCTGTTTAAAATAGTCTCAAGTGTCTTAATTATGAAATAAGGATGGAAGGGCTGCATTTCTTCTGTTTTATTTCCTTTTGTATGAATGTACTACACATTCTGTACATTCCATCATCCTGCTCCAAATCATCCCAACAGTAGGATGGCAAGACCCAGGCTCCAACTCCTTGTTTACTTTCCAACACTTTAAATGTAACCTGCTAAGCCCAGCAAGTAATAAAGTTGTATTTATAATGCATTTAAGCTCTATAATTAGAAGTTATGTACTCACCATAACGTTCCATCTGAGTAGGTGTATTCATTTGTCTGCAACCTGTGGGTTATGGATCCGATATCGGATCCGAACCGGCATGGTTTTCCAGCTATGGATCCAAGCTCTCAGCTCCTCCCCTCACCCATAATGCCCTGCTCTACCCTCATGACCTCAGATCGAGTTTGCCAAAGCAACAATACCCTAAAAAGGGTAACAAAGAATATGCAGGAAACTGAAAGGCCAGGGGGATAGGAGGGCGGGATGGTTGCAGACAAATGAATACACCTACTCAGATGGAACGTTATGGTGAGTACATAACTTCTAAATCTGAAGTAGGATATTCATTTGTCTGCAACCTGTGGGACAGAGTCCCCAGCTACCTGAATCTTGGGGCCATCATGGAAGGATATTCCGAGCACCAGGAGCCAAAGGATGCTCTACCCCTAGATGCAAGATCCAACTTATAGTGGGAAATAAACGTATGAGATGAAGCCCACGTGGCTGCTGCACAAATATCATCTAGAGGAATCCTAGCCTTGAATGCTGCGAGGTAGATACTGACCGGGTTGAATGGGCATGAACACCCTCCGGTGCGGGCCTTCCTGAAGCTTGATAAGCCAATAAAATGCACTGTGAAATCCAGCGGGACAGAGAAACTTTAGAGATTGGCTTGCCCAAATTGAATTTTGCAAAGGAAATAAACAGCTGGTCGGATTGCCTATGACCAGCTGTCCTGTTCAGATAAAATCTAAGTTGCCTGTGAACATCTAGTGAATGTAGCTTATATTCACCTTTGTTTTCATATTTAGGGAAGAAAACAGGGAGGTTAATGGATTGATTGATGTTTGCTTCAGAAGCGATTTTAGGAAGAAAGGACGGGTTGGTCCTGAGGGAGACACGGTCCGGATGAAATACCAAGTAAGGAGGTTTAGCTGATAAAGCTTGAAGTTCAGAAACTCTCTTGGCTGATGTAATGGCTACCAAAAAGGCTGTCTTGTAGGACAAGAATTTGAGATCCACCGTAGCCGCTGGCTCGAAGGAGGAGCGGTCAAGGCCTGTAGGACCAAAGAAAGGTCCCAAGGAGGAACTGCTTGTTTTATAGGGGCCTGAGAAGAAAAGTACCTTTAAGAAATATTTTACACAATTTGGCTGACATAAGAGGATTAGAGTCATGGCCAATGTGATAGTGAGAAATTGCCGCCAGTTGAACTTTGACTGTGGAACTGCTGGCACCATCGTTAAAGAGAGTGGTTAGAAAGTCAAGCACTAAAGGGAGAGGAACCGTGAAGGGATTCAGGCCTTGCCGCTCCGCCCACAAAGAGAAACGTTTCCATTTGCTTCGGTAAACCTTTCTAGTGGATGGTTTATGAGCTGCCACCAAAATAGCCTTTACAGGTGAAGAAATACCGAGTCCTTATCAAGAGTGGAACTGGAGCAGCCAAGCGGTCAGCTTCAGGTTGTCCAGGTTCGGAGGAGGAATGCAGGATGGATGGGATATCAGATCCGGGATGGGATCTAGAATCCAAGGAGGATTCACCGAGTGAGACCTTAGGAAGGGGAACCAGATCTGTCGAGGCCAGAATGGAGCAATGAGAATCATTCTGCAACCCACCCGAGAGGCTTTCTGAAGAACTTGCAGCATCAGAGGCAAGGGTGGATAGGCATACAGAAGACCGGGTGGCCAAGCATGCACCAGAGCGTCTCTTGGGGTACCTCCCGGAGAAGGTATTAGAGCAAAAAAACTGTCGCACTTGGTGTTTGAGGGAGAAGCAAAAGATCGCATGAAGGGTTCCCCACCGTGCGAATATGCGTTCCGCTACTTGACAATTGAGAGACCACTCGTAAGGGGTCAGAATGGTGCGACTGAGCTTGTCCGCTAGGATGTTGGACCGACCCGGAATGTGCGTTGCTATTAGAAAGCGATTGGTGGAGATTGCCCATTCCCAAACTCTCATGGCCTCTCGACAAAGAGGGTAAGACCTTGTTCCCCCTTGCTTGTTGATGTACCAGACAACCGACATGTTGTCCGATTGAATCGCAATTGTTCCCAAGGGAAGAAAGTCCTGAAGTGCTAGCAACGCTAAGAGCACTGCTCTCATCTCTAGAACATTGATATGCAGTAAGGTCTCTGAATCGCTCCACGTGCCTTGGACGGTCCGGCCAAAGTGCCCCCACCCGAGGCGGAGGCGTCCGTGGTCACTGTGGCGAGGGGAGAAGCACAAAATGGG
Source organism: Protopterus annectens (assembly GCF_019279795.1). Taxonomy (NCBI): domain Eukaryota; kingdom Metazoa; phylum Chordata; order Ceratodontiformes; family Protopteridae; genus Protopterus; species Protopterus annectens. Next base: position 1,140,637,217 of record NC_056744.1, read on the forward strand.
CGGCCTTTGTGGAGATCCGGGAGTGGAGCCACCACAAGAGGGACCGCTTGCAAGCCTTGCTGATCGCTATGGGATGATGCATGGGAGAGCAAGGTATGACCACTGTACTAAGAGCGTCCACTGTAGAATGCGCATATTGTGCCTGGCAAGAGGAAGAAGTGCTATAGCCGATGCCATGGACCCTAGAGCCCTCAGGACCAACTCCGCTGGAACAGAACTTGAATGGAGAATGGCCCGCACCTGGAGCTGCAGATTTAGAACTCTGTCCGCAGTGAGGAAGGCTCGTAAACTCCTTATGTCTAGCCTGGCCCCTATAAAATCTAAGAGCTGTGTGGCGCCAGGTTGAACTTTTGTATTTATTGTGATGCCCAGAAAGGGAGCAAGATGGAGAAAGAAAGTAGATGCCTTGTTGGGGCGGTAAGAAGCCAGTCGTCCAGGTAGGGAAAGACCTGCACCCCCTGAAGCCTCAGGTGGGCCGCTACCACTGCTAATACTTTGGTGAACACCCTGGGGCTGTGGTGAGACCAAAGGGAAGGACCCGGAACTGGTAGTGACTGGCTCCCAGCCGGAAGCGGAGAAACCTCCTGGAGCGCCTGTCCATCAGGATGTGGTAGTACGCGTCCTTGAGGTCTATCGAGCACATCCAGTGATTTTCTCCCAGAAGGGGGGAATAGATTGCAGAGTGACCATTCGGAATTTTTCTTTGGGGACTGCCAGATTCAAGAGAGAGGTCTAGGATTGGTCTTAGTTCCCCCGTCTCCTTTGGCACTAAAAAGAATCTGGAGTAGAACCCTGATCCGATCTGGTCTGGGGGAACGGGCTGGATGGCTCTTTTCTTTAGCAGATGGCCAATTTCTGCCAAAGCGGCCTCCCGTTGACCGGGTGGGACGTCTGGGAGGGACTTCAACTTTGGAAGGTGAAGGAAAGGAATGCGATATCCCTGGATATGATTTGGAGAACCCAGCGGTCCGATGTTATGGACTCCCATGCCGCTAGGTGCCCCGAAAAACGTCCCCCGACTGCCTCCAGAGTAGAGCAGTCGGGCAACCCCTCAGGGTTGCTGCGCGGGCCGTTCAGAGAAAGGTTCCCTGGACCCGAAGTTTCTGGGAGCCCCTCTGCCTCTAGGGCGGCGTCCTCCCTGTCCTCCTCTGCCACGGAAGGACTGGTTGTCCGGAGCAGGCTGGGACTGCTGCGACTTCCGGAACCACATCTTCTTCTGACCCTTTTGGTTCCTAGAATAGGGCCTCTGGGGTGCAGAGAAGCGGATCCCGACGGCAGACAGCGTCTTCCCGTCCTTTTCGCTCTGGGTCAACGTCGCGAACGGTCTTGCCAAACAGAGCAGAACCATCAAAGGGGGCGTTCGCAAACGACGCCTTGAAGGGCTCAAAAATCGCAGTGACGGAGCCAGGCCTGACGTCTAGTGACCAGTCCTGTCCCCGCAGCTCTAGCGGCGCCCTCCGTTGCATGGGAGAGTAGCCGCATAGAAGTATTCGTAACTGACCTAAGAGTGGCCATACGGGTGGAGTGCAGAACTCTGTCCTCCTCCGAAATGGACTCAGGGGGGGATGCAGCGTATTCCTTAATAAGATCTCGCTGCATCCGAATAACATGTGCCAAATAGTTCAGCGCCCTTACCGAGAAGGTCGCCGAACTGAACATCCGCTTCCCCAAGCGGTCCATCATCCGAGACTCCTTGCTCGGTGGGTGGACTGAGGGACTCTCCTGAGCCAGTTCCCTCTTTGTGGCCGCCGTCAACATGGCATCTACCGGAGGCCCCTTACTCCAATGGGTCCGGTCGGATGGCGGACTAAGGATCCTATCCGGTCTTTTGGGAATTGGCTCCACGGTGTCCGGTTCCTTCCACGCCCTGGTGGTAATAAGGTCCACCAGGGGTCGGCAGGGGACACCCAAGAGGTAGACGGGCCCGTTTCAAATGCCTCCAAGAACACGGACTCGTCCGAGGAAGACTTGGGGCAGACCACCCCTTATACGGAGCATTTCCATGATGTCTCCAAAGGAGACATCCTCGGGGTGACCGTGGGGAGCCTTCCCTTCCTCCAAGTCCGTGTCTTCAGTGAGAGACTCGGGAGTCAATGTGCCTCCTTTTGCACGTATGCTTGCGAGGGACCTCCTCTGGGGGCTGTCAGAGGAGTCCTCGCCAGCAGCAATTTGCTCCATAGGAGCAACTTGGGGCACAGAAACGGGCTGTCCCAGGGGCCGGATGGTGGAAGCCTGGCCCAGTGCAGAGGGAGCGCGGGACGGAGCCGGAACAAGTGCCGGGGTCCGGAGACCCTCAACAGAGCCCTCTCCACTACATCAAAAGCCGAAGGGGAGCCGACCTCGACCAAAGGATCCGACAATCGGCTCCCCCTCGGATCCGAAGAGTGGACGGAGCGGCGCTGAAGCACTCGGATCCGAGGGACAGTGCGCTCCGACACAGACGGCGCCGAAGGAGCACTGATCCCCGGATCCGGCTCGGATCCAGGCTCCGAGAGGTCGGGTCCGACGCACTCGAGGGCAGGGTCGGATCCGAAGTACCAAGTACTATCGGCGCCAACCCACCCCCGGCTCCGAAGCTGCTCGGCTCCAGATGCTCCGAACCCGGATAGCGGGTCGGAGAAGGAGCAATAGGCTTAAAAAAGGGTGTTGAGCTCCCCCCCGAGGGGGGGGAGGCAAGAGCACTCCCATCTGCATCTGGGCCTGGATGAACCTTCTCATCATCCGGTCCAGATCAGCATCAGAAAGGCTATGGGTAGATCTCGACGAGGCTACCGAGGTAGGCCTGGAGTGCCTCCTCGATAGCCTCGACGGAGATCGGGTCTCCTCCTCCTCAGGACCCGGTGAAAAACACACAGGGGACCGGAGCCGAGAAGGAGGAGACCGAACCGACAACGGAGCCGGGGGAGAAGCCCGCTTGGCTGGCGGGGCCGAAACAGAGGTCTCGGCCCGCCGCTTGTGGTGCTTCTCCCTCCGGTCCTTTTTAGCAGCATCCCTCTCCTCTCCAGAAGCGGGAGGTTGAGTCCCAGGAGCAGGAGGGGGTGCCACAGGGGGAACAACTGTAGCCACAGTAGTCCCCGAAGGAGCGGAGGCGGGCCGAGTCTGGCGGTAAAGACCCGCCAAGACAAGCTTGGAACACCGCTCCTCAGTGCCCTGGGGTTGAACCCTGCACATATGGAACAGCCAGATGTGAGGTGTTCAACCCCGAGACACTTAACACACCGAGTGTGGCCATCAGCCGGTGAGAGCTTATGGCCACACTCGGAGCATTTAGAAAAGATAGATTTTGGCTGATCAGCCATAATCTACAAGCTACTAAAGTAACTTAAAAGTAACTTAAAAGACACACAGGCCTACACACACACTCTACGGAACAGCGAGGGGAGGGAAAAAAAATTACTTAATTTAACTCAAACTACAACTATTAATGAGGGAAACCTAATCTTTCACACAAAAATACACAAAAAATTTAAAACTTTCTGTTTTAACAGGTAAAAATACAAGCACTTAGCTGAGAGCAAAGAACCCAAATCCAGTCACCAGCGCGGCAAACGAGATCTGAGGTCATGAGGGTAGAGCAGGGCATTATGGGTGAGGGGAGGAGCTGAGAGCTTGGATCCATAGCTGGAAAACCATGCCGGTTCGGATCCGATATCGGATCCATAACCCACAGGTTGCAGACAAATGAATATCCTACTTCAGATTTATATTTCAGGCAAGATGTGGAGGGAGAAATAAATCTCTTCTCCATCTCCTCTTCCCCTTCCATTCCTCTCCAAAAAGTGTCAGAGACATATTGAGGGACTTGGCTTCAGCTACCAATCCTTCACAATATTATCTTTGCTCTTCTTATCTGATATCTTCTCACCTTACCATAATAGTTGGTAACTGTGTGCCACTGATGCACCTCTGCCCAAACCTGACAAGCATTCTAGATGGGACAAGGAATGCATGTAATGAATCACCATTACAGCAACATAAAGGAACTTGTAAGAGCCACTTTGCATGCATGTAAATTACAAATAACCAGGTATCTTTCTTATACCAAATACCATCTAAAGTTCATAAGATTAATATATGTTCTCCTTCAATTGACTAAGCCCCTCTTAAATAGGGACCTCTTCTCTCTTGAAAATCACAGGTATCTGTTTCCCCTACCTACCCCATGTTGCTATCCTCGGTGCCAAGTAAGGGTGAGCACACCATATTAAATATGATGACAGATCCAAAGAATACAAATTTGCTCTTATTCTGGGATTCAGTACCATTACCATATATACTAACAGGCAAGAAAACAAGGAGAAAAGGGAAAAATGATGAACTCTTCAAAATTTAACTGACAATTTTGTTTTCAAAATATAAGTAATGATTCTTGTCAAATATTAACCCACCAGTAGCATAAAAAAAAACAACTCTCCCATCCAAATTGAGTAGATGTAAACAGACTGACAGTACCAAATCAGTATTGTTAAATGTGCATATTCACTATGAGATTGAAACAATTCTAAAAATGCCCAGAAATTTAAAATATCTTTGTTTCTGTTGACCCTGTCAGTGAACTGAAAAACAAGCACACTTGAAAACAAATAAAATAACATCAAGAATCTCATTAATTGTAACTAAATTTGTTCACTAATAAAGGTTGTAGAGATTCACAGCAAGGAAAAAATTGAACCCTCCCCACCAACCTCTCCTTGTCCATCCATACAAGCCCTACAGATCATGTGAGTCAGATGTGTAAAATTTTGCAGTTTCACCTAAACTCATTACGTCCGTAAACTGTATCCAAAATTATTTAATAGGGAATGCCTTTATGGGCAGATGCCAGTTCTCCAGGAAATGCATCACTTTGGGGGGGGGGGTGGAGGGTATAATATGCCAGCCAGAATATGATCCTCCCTTGTGAGGCATCCTCATACATTACATGTAAAAAAAAAAAAAAAAAACATGGATTGCTATGCTGGTAAAAATAAATTTTCCTTGGCTGAATGTTGTATATTCATATGTAAATAAAGGAAGATCTTATTTGGGATTAAATGTTCGATGAAGATGCTTCAATTTTATTTTTCTTGTTATCTATATCCCAGTATATTGGAGCAGGAAGCCAAGTATATTACAGTTGTCACATCAAATTCTTTGAAAGTGTTACTTGTGACAACACAGGACTTCAGTGCCATCGCATCCCGTGTAACTGCAATCGAGGACAGACAAGAATATTATGCTATTTTCTAGATCTATCAGAAAAACATTTAATAAAGATATAATAAGCATTACTGTTACCTTGCCATAAGGTAATGTTATAGTACTGCACAGTCATTATTCATCTGTGCATAACTTCCTTACTCATAAAGATAAGAGTTACATGTCACCAGAATTACTAAATCACAGACAAGGTATAGTTACTGATAACAGAGATTACAGGCCCCGAGCCCTATACTACTATTACCAGTGTGATGAAGGGATATGTGTTACAGTAACTAAAAGCACAGCACTCCCACCCAAATATGTATGTAAGAGGATGATTGGTCTTGTGCTTATGGCAAATACAAACTACTGCCTTAGGTTATGACCAAGACTTCTCACACCTAAATAAGTTGTACACATTCAGCTGTCGAACAGGGTTATAGTCACTGACTACCTAGGATTACATCTACCTCAGTCTGTCCTCAGTATCTTCTCATGCTAATTTACCAGTAGTTACTTGGACCAAACCAAACTGCTTTTCATATACACTCACAATACTTTCCAGGAATTGCTACTGATACCTCCACCATGACAATACCCCCTACCTGTATTTACAGTATGCTGCCACCAATCAAACTGGCTATTCTGGTACAAAGACCTTATTAAGCCATAGGGTCTCTCTCTTCAAAGAGTGAATAACAACATTCATACCAGTGTTGTGCAGATATCCTTCACAAGAAGATAGGAAGTCAGCCACAATGTTTATCAAATAAATGAAAGCTATTTACGTTTAAAAAGGATCTGACTGCACATTTAGAATATTATGTCAGCTGCACACAGACAGAAAATAACATTATAATTACTTCATACATGATAGTCTAATGATGGAAAAATTCTAACTCCATCAACAGTTGTTATTTCTAAGTACTTGTGACTGACAACTGAAGCCGCAGGATGTAAAGTCCAGTAAGACTACAATATAAGTACTTTGATGTAGATTGGTCTGCCAGTTAGGATTCCCAAAGTCCAACTAATAGCCACAGACAAATAAGAAGTTAAAAGGACAACAGTGATTCTAATGCATTCACTGCACAATAGCCCTTTGTTCCAGTATACAGACTCCCTTTGCCCAAGAGAGGCTGAAGACTTCATCAGTACATGAGAGATGTACCTGTCACAATTCTCTCTCTGCGATCCTTCCAGTTCCTCTTCTAAAGGAAGTCTACTATTCTTTGAGAACTGTGGCTCACAGGCTTACTACTATCAGTTGTCCCTTTCCCTGAAGTAGCACCTTTCAGAAAAAGACTGGTATCTTTTGATGCCTCTGGCTCGGGCTTGCTCCTATTAACCATAGTCTGATGAATTAAACAATTACCAGCACCCAATGAAAGTTTGAGCTGTGGCCGAGTGATGCGCTTGTGTTCACGCCTGGTTGCAAATAATTGTATGTATACAAGGTATTGTTACCATTGAAGTAATTTCCTTTTAGGACATCTGCTGGGATGTTGTCAGATATTGCCACTTGCTTGTCACACTGCCCCTCCCCAGTTCAAATGAAACCTAGCCAATGGCACTTGAAAGGGTGCCCCTCTTATGGCCCTAAATGTAGAGGACTGCCCAGTCAAGAGAAGTTCCTGTTAAGCAACTGTTGTCTTAGTAGTAGTTATGTCTGATGTATCCCTCTTAGCAATAGTTTCTATAACCTCTAGCAGGATAGGGCACATGCCTTTATGATAATCTAGAGAATCTGCAATTTCAAGAAAACAAGTATCATTGTATTACCTCAGCTAACTCCCTCATGTGGCTTTTGTTCACCACCCTGTCCTACCTAGTCTTAGGACTGCCCAGGTATCAAACAGCACATTACCTTCACACAAGACAGTTAATTAATATCAGTATACAGAAGTAATTTTAATTCACAATGCTCAACCAGTTCTGTAATCATGTCTTGGGAGTATTCCTCAGACTACATCTTACCAGTGTCCCATTTGCTATGACTGAACAATATTTTCTGCTTTATATTTATCTTGTGGTTACAAGGGTTCACACTTTTTTGGTGCTGAGCATTTTGCAGACTATAAAAGTTTGGTTTATAGTATGTTTGCAACACTGCAAATCAATGTGATGGACAGCAGGGGTTACACAGTTTTCACTCCTGTGCCATTATTGCCACTGTGATGAGGGTACAAGAGTAACAGGACCTATTTATGCACTGCTGCCACCCAAGTATAAATACACGTCAGTGACTGGCTTTAAAAGCGTATGATAAATGAGGACTACTGCTTTGGGTTATGACCAGTAACTGTCACACCCAAATGATAGGTTGGATCAGAGAAGAAGCCAAGATTGGCAGTGTAGTGGCAACAAGGGCTTTCTGACCTGAAGGGGTAGGAGTCAAAAGGACTCCCATCTATATCTGCTCCAAGAAAAACTTGCTCATCATTTTGTCCACATCGCCTCGGTCAGACTTCTGGAAGAACGAGAGGATGTCACTGATGATCATCTAGTGTGCTGGTGGGACTCCAGGAAAGGGGAAGGTACTCCAGATGGTACTAGATCTATAGAGGGAGAATATGATGTTCTTGGTAACAGCTTCAAATTCAAGAGACTGGGATTCGAGGAAGCCATTTTACTATCCGACACTGGCTGGGTAGAGGTGCAGTCTTCGGATCCATCTTTTTGTGCTTCTTTCTTGGTGATTCCATGGTCGGATCTGACGAGGGAGTCTAGGATCCAGAAGTACCAGGCTTAGTTGTAGCTCCTTGAGTTTTTGTTTGGAGGGCTGAGCCCCACATAGAGCTTCTGGAAAAGAAGAGGGTAATAACCATTTCAAAATAAGTTTGTTCTTTCCATCTGCTAAAGCACACAGACTGAAAGTCTTACAGATCTTACAGTCACCTTGTAGGTGTTCTGGGCTTAAACAGTGCATGCATAAGGTGTGAGCATCAGAAAGCATCAATTTGTGTCCGCGTTCCTGACACTTCTTGAATCCAAATGGACCCTTTTCAGACATCCTGCAAAATATGTAAATGGAAAACAGGAAGGAAAAACTTATATATATATATATATATATATATATATATATATATATATATGGGTTTACTGCTCTACATCGATAATACACTTCTTCAAAATAGCGCAAAGTGCACTTTCGCTAAAGTCTAGTTCCCCGGGCTACCCAAAAAAAACACTAAAACATGTTTTTGCAGGGGGGGGGAGCAAGCCCCCTGGCACCCCCCACACACCCCTACTTAAATATACCAACTCCGAGATTGCACTACAGTGGGAAAAAGGGAATATTCCCATTCCGCGCTGTAGTGTGGCTGCCGAAGTCAATGTTCAAAGTTTCACTACTTCGAACAAATGGACTCGGTGAGGTGGGGTTCGAAGTAGTGAAACTTCTAACATATTGACGGATCCCATATATATATATATATATATATATATATATATATATATATATATATATATATATAAGAAAAACTTATGGTAAGGAGAAATACACAAAACTGTAAGAAAAGGAGGTATCAATATAATAAAAAAGCAAAAAAATTAAGGTTATTAGCAATAAACTAACAAGTAACAATAAAAAATTCTATTTATCTCTTAAAAACAGCTGGGCTCAAACTACCCAACTACCTCAGATACCTACAACTCACCTTTGCCCACAAGCTCAACTTTAAACCTGCAAATTGCACCATCTTTCGCTTCATTCTTAACACCCTATTTACTTAGCCGCCCACTCAGATCCATACACCAATATCTGCTGTGGGTCCACAAACCTTCACGGCCATCTACTACTGTCCTACACCTTAGTTAAACAGTGGAACTCTCTTCCCCCTCACCTATGCAACCTTCCAAACCTTACAAAATTAAAATCTCAGCTTTTCTCTCATCTGTTATCCAAATGGGAATGCCTGTCTCACGCTCCAACATACCCCCCCCTTTTTTTCTGCCCTGCTCTGAATTTCATTACCAGTTACCACTACGGCTGCCTCTCTACCTAAACTTTCCCTTCCCTATTTGACTGATTTCTTCTCAGCTATCTATTATACTGTACTTTCAGTTTTAAATGTTCTGCTACTTTCTCCATTCAGTAACTGCTCATCTTACCTAAAGGCTTATTACCTGTTTAGATGTTGAATTTCTGAGTGCTTACTGACAAAATTGTCTTTAGGTAATTGTTTAGTAGCAAAGGGCTAACAACCTTATGTCTAATTGTTAACTTACTACATTGTCTTCTGTTCTATTCTTCTGTAAATGCTAAATGTTTCTATTGAAATATTTGCCTTTTATTTTGTACCATATAATTTGTAATATCTTGGAGCTTTTCTCCCCGGGCCTCCACTGAAAATGGGCTCTTTATAGCCCAGTGGATCCCCAGTCATCAAACTTAAATAATAAATAATTTGAGAGCTCAGAACAACCACATCCAAATGCTAATGCAGCAAATGTGATCTGAGGTATGTTAGGGGATAGGGCATTATGGGTAAGGTAGGAGCTTGAGAGTTTGCTAGGGGCCACAAACTAAAATAACAGTGGAGTCAGATTCGAACCCAGCTGGTGAGGAATGAATGAAAATTGACATCAGATCATGATTTTTGCAGTGTTGGCACCACTCAAATATAAGTACACTTGGATTCATTTCCACAACTTTTTTTAACTTTGCCTTTCTTAGCCTATGCATAATTAACAGTGTCTTTCCACTCATACAACTCTTTCTTACTGAATAAAACTGAAATATGAAAAAAACTGTTACTCTGTCACTCTGGCTTGTCCATCAAAACAGCTTTCCCTGACGTATTTCAAAAGACCCACAATTATAGGCAAAATCATTCCATACTCATAAAATATGTCATTGAAAAATCTAGAAGCCTGACTGGGTAAAGTGGGAAGGGAGATCAATAATACATAGCTTTCATATGATTATAATACATTATTGCAGTATAATGCCACATTGGTAATATCTCTGCCTCACAGCAATGGAGTTAAGGGTTAAGTCGAGACCTACGGTCATTGCATGTGTGGAGTTTGCAAGTCCACCACATCTCTGCATGAACCCTCTCTAGGTACTCCATTCCTTCCTCTCCTAAAAATAAGCTGTTTGGCTGCACTATAAAAAAACTACACATATATCATATTTATTTATCCTAACCATGTACAGTGACAAAGAAATGTGTTAAATATTTATTAGGTACAGAACATTGATATTTTTACTATTACTCTGTGTCACCAAGCATTATTACTATTCTGTGTGCGTCAACCATTTTAATAATGAAACCCAGTCACTGTAACTCAGTTCCATTAACATTTTTTTGAGCTTTTCTCTCTGGGCCTCTGTTGAAAATGGGCTTCTAACAGTTGGACTTTCCTGGTAATTAAATGTCAATAAATAAATAAATATAAACATAAAACAGAAACTGCACACAATGCAAACACAAAGTATAACACACTTAGACCAAAAATTCCATAACTGCATAAATCAATCCCTTAAAAGTAAAACTTAACAAAATTAGAATATAAAAATTAAAATTAAGCAATAAAAACAAAACAAAACACACAGCTGCACCTAGTCAATCAAAGGATGGCATTACCAGCAAAATGAACCTGATTCCAAACATCTATACCAAATGTAACTACTCTATAAAACTAAAGTACAACAATATGACCCTTAGTAGACTAATGAAATAATGCCACAAATTACCCAACACTATTAAAAAGTACAGAAATTACACAAGTAAAGCAGAAAACACCCAGTCATAAAAAAACATGGAAACTAGATAAAACGTTATTCAGCTGACAACTTAAGTAGTTACCACATCCAACTGAAATAAATGGGAAACAAAAATTCAAACCAATAAAAAACAGGAAAAAGTGAACAATTGGAACATGGTGGGGTCTGGTTTGTGTAATGCATGAAAGAATAGTTGTGTAAAATCTTACCATAACCATAGATGTCCTTGTCTTCCATGTTGCAGTATTCCAAATTCTTGGATTTCCTTCTCTTGCTACCCGAATGTATGGCCAGTATACAAAAGCATCTAGTCACTACCAGGTGCATGGGATTTCTGACATTGGCTAAGGGAACGTGGGCCATAAAAGTGACATTTGCATGCACCAGTCCTCAGAACTAAGTACCCCAGTTGGACTACAGTTCCAGGAAAAATTTTGTAAATCCAGGGCCATCCAAGAAGAGACTGTTTAAGAGAAAAAGAGGGGAAGGAGGGAGAGAATGAATACTGCAACATGGAAGGGAAGGACATCTATGGTTATGGTAAGATTTTACAACTATTCAATGTCCTTCTGTTCTCATGCTGCAGTATTCCAAACTCTTGGGTGAGTGCCAAAGTTCACTGGAAAGAAGTGGGTGGCAGCTTGGAACTATCCTCTACAAATCCATCGAGGATTGCCCTGGCAAATCTAGCCCTGGATTTGGAAATTTGGTCCAGTTTGTAATGTTTGGTAAAGGTGTGGACAGGTGTCCATGTAGCTGCCTCTAAAATGGCGGCAGTGTCCAATCCCTTAAAGATAGCTCCACATGAGGCCATAGCCCTGGTGCAGTGTGCTTTAACTTTGGACCCCAAGGATTACCCATGATGTGCAGAGCAGAAGGAAACTGCTCTGGAAATCCAAGCTGAAATTGTCTGTTTTGTCACTGCTTTCCCCAGGGCCCTGGGGTGAAAGGAGACAAACAATTGGTCAGATTTTCTGACAGATTTGGTCTTTTCTAGGTAGAAGCTAAGCTGTCAGTGCACATCAAGGGAATGTAAGACTTTCTCACTGTCACTCTGAGGATGGGTAAAAAAGGTAGGAAGGTTGGTTTAAAGACAGTTCATTGACCACCTTGGGCATGAAGGAAGGGTTGGTCCTAAGGATTACCCTATCTTTGTGAAAGATGAGGAAAGGGGGAATGGCCATCAGAGCCTGTAACTCAGACACCCTTCTAGCTGATGTTGGCTAAAGAAATGTGGGCCATAAAAGTGACATCTGCACGCACCAGTCCTCAGAGCTAATGTGTTAGGAGTACTGTTTTCCAAGTGCAGTGTTTCAGAGAAGCCATAGAAGCTGGTTCAAAGGGGGCCACCATGAGCTTCTCCAAAACATAATTCAGGTCCCAAGGGGGGGTGGGATGGGTTTCTTGGGGGAGGGGTTGAGATGTAGCACTCCCTTTAGGAATAACTTTGCAGGCAATCTGGAAGCCAAAGAGGCAGACAAGCTGAAATTACAGCCCAGTGTTTGCAGGAGTAAAATTACTGTTGTAGATGGGGTTGCAGGAATTCTGTGCAGTCCACCTGAATGAAAAGGTCATCTAGGTAAGGGAAAATTTGAATCCCTTGGGTCCTACAGAAGGCTACCACTGGTGACAAGTACTTGGTGAAGACTCCTGGTGCAGCAGAAAGCCCGAAGGGTAAGGCAGTGAACTGAAAATGTGAGGAGGTCACAGAGAAGTGCAGAATCTCCTGTAACTGGTCCTTATGGGGACATGTAGGTAGGCATTCTTGATGTCCAAGGTGGCCAGAAACCCCTGAGGTACAATCAAAGGGAAAAGGGTTTGCAGAGTTAGCATTCAAAAGGTGGCCACTTGCAGAAAGAGATTCAGGTGGGAAAGATCTAAGCTTGGTCTTCAGAGGCCATCTTTCCTTGGGACTAGGAAGAGTAGAAACCTTTTCCCCTCTCTGTCAGAGGGACAGGTTGAATTGTTCTCTAGGAAATGAGGCTGTCTATAATTGAAATAAAGGGAGCTGTTACTTGGGGGGCTGTGGAATACCCCCCTGAAGGACGGAGTTGTAATCCAAGTCATGAAATAACCCTTCTCTATAACGGATAAGACTGACCTGTCTGTGGTGGTTTTTCCAAACAGGGAGACAGTCAGCCTTTGGGACAGGGGAATGGAGTCAAGGTTTTTTTGCAGGAATGGTAGGTAGTCACAGACTGGTACCTCCGCACTCCAAATTAATACGATGACCAAAAACTCCAAATGTAGAAAAAAGTTAAAATATTATAAAATAAAGCAGCCAAGCAGTAAAAACAGTACTTTATTTATAAATAAATATTATATTTTTTATATATATATATATATATATATATATATATATATAAAGTACTGTTTTTTACTGCTTGGCTGCTTTATTTTATAATATTTTAACTTTTTTCCACATTTGGAGATTTTGGTTGTTGTATTAATAGGTAGTTACAGACCACCTGCCCTGTCTTGAAATTGAGGCTTCTGGCCTACAGGCTGTACAAGCCTGAAAGGAATTGTTTGCTTCCTGGCAGTCTTTCTGGCTCTGGAAGGAGGGATGGAGGCAGAAGGCTTCCTGATGAATTGTGTTTTTGATGGGTAGTTCCTATGGAATTTGAGGATAGGAGAAACAAATAGGTGTTTTAGGTCTTGTAACTCCTTCCCCTTTTGATGCAGTGTTTTGAATAACTCAGCCAACTTTGTCCCAAAGTGGGCCGAGTTGTCCAGAGGCACACCCAAGAATTTTGCCTTATGCCATCAGGCAGGAGCTGTAACCTTAGCTAGGAATATCTTCACAGGACTGAGGTAGATGTAGCTGACTTGGCAGAAGCTTCAGCAGCATCATAGCTGCACTTAATGGAATGTCTCGTGACCTGAGAGGATAGAGATACAAGACTGGACAGCTGAGCTTTGGCAGGAGAGTCTGGGATGTCACTCAGTTGTTTACTGGCTTTTTCCAAAAAGGCTAGGGCATATTTGGACATATGGGTTTGGTAATTTATTGCCCTGAATGCCAAGGTAGATGAAGTGTAAACCTTCTTCTCAATGCTTTCCATGGCCTTGCTGTCTTTGTGGAGAGAAGTGAGGAGGATGGAAGGAGTTTAGATGCTTATCAGTTGACAGTGAAACAGTGCCATGGTCTGCTGCAGGGCACTTAACAAGGAACATGGCTCCCTCAGGGACCTTGTAAAATATGTCAGGTCTTCGGGATACAGGAGGCTGAGAATCAGGATTGAGTGATGGTACATTAAATACATCCAAAAAAATGCTGACAGAACTGGTGGTATAGCCGAAGAAGTTCATAATATTTTTCTGAACTTCTGTCATCTCAGAGGAGTCCCATTTGAAATATTCCCTCATCTTTGCTATGGTCTCCCCAACGGTGAGATCCTCAGCTGGAAAATCTGCCTCTGCGGATTCTTCCTCCAGGGAGGCATAGCCAAAGGGGGATGGCAACTGGAAGACATGTGAAAGGAAATCCTCTGAGGAAGAGTCAGAGGATTCCTCATCTTCAGCCTGGGAAGTCTCTAAGGTCTAAAGCTTAGGGCTCATCACAGGAGCAGCCACTGGGAAGGCTAAGGGTGTAGCAGACCTTACAACCATAAAGGCATTAAAAAGATTCTGAGAAAAGGCCTGGTAATCTGGCTGTCTCTCTACTGGAGGACAAACATGTTTCCTTTTCTCTTTCTTTTTGAGGGAAGGCCTAGCAGGCATCAGAGCCAAGGTAGGCCTGGGATCAGTAACCTGCGAGATAGTGGAGGGATCCATCTGCGAGGCCGGAACAAGCCGAGGTTCCCCCTCACCATCGGAAGCAGACATCTGCATAACCTCTGAGGACATGCCTTCCACTCTGGGTTCTGCGGCTTCCAGATTGGTACCTGCTGTACCCGTATCAGCAGCGGCCGATCTTTCCTCTCCAGGCTGATGCCGCCCACAGGAGGGATGTCAGGTGGAGGAGGTGCAGCTACAGATGCATTCCTAATGATTTTGGCCTTTTTCTTGAGTGGCTCGACAGGCTGACTTGGATGGCTCCTCCATACCTAAAGCTAAGCGCTTGAGGTGATGATTCTCAAGATAAATATTTAAAGCATGCAGACGGCTACTCACGGTTTTTGGAAAGAAGGCCTGGCAGATGGAGCAGGACTTATGGTCGTGCGTAGGCCCTAAACAAAAAAGACAAAGCTCGTGGGTGTCTTTAAGGGGGATCTGACGACTTCACCTACAGTTTCCCTTCCTGGATGACATGAACCCACACTGGCATGCAGTGACACAAATAACAAATCGTCCCCAATGGGGTACTTATCCTAGAGTTTTCAATCAGACGGCCAGTACGGCAAGAACAGCTGACGTTCGACTGGCAGCAGAGAAGTTCTGAGGACTGGTGCATGCAGATGCCACTTTTATGGCCCATGTTTCCTTAGCAAACATCAGACGTCCCAGACACCTACCAGTGTCTAGAAGCTTTTGTATACTGGCCGGACGTTCGGGTAGCAAGAGAGAGGGAAACCCAAGAGTGTGGAATACTGCAACATGAGAATAGAAGGACATCTATCTTGTTCTGCAGGATTATGGATCTTTTTCCCCTTCCTGCGCTTGACAACCATTAGCCCTACATTAATCAACTGGACCCATTGTTATATACCCCCAATCCCTCTGTCTGCTGTCAACATACATGCTTCCAGATGCAGGACCATGCAATGCCTTCCTCTGAGGACATACACAATATCATACATCTCCCATGAAGGCTAGCATGTACATTGATTGGTGGGTACCAAGAACACATCCTGACTATTGCTGCCTCCAAGATGCCTTTCCTCAGATACGTGTCCATGGTGCAGACAATCAAACCACTAGCCTGTCCCCCTTCCACAAGGTGGGCAAACTGGTGTTAGTCCCTCACTTCCAAAGCCTGAGCCACAGCTCACACTTGGGTCATAGGGCATTATTTTATATGTCATGGAGGCAGAGCATTAGGGAGCATCTTTTCAAGTCAATCACAAAACAGCTTCTCCAAGCCACATCATTATCATCAACAACCCCCCTTTTCCCCATTTTTCTACATAGGTATGGGGTGTTGTGTGTTTGAACATCTGGTGGGTGTGTGCACTATCTGGCAAAGGGTATTTGTGCTAATAAAGTCCAGGAATCATTGTGCCAGTCAGTATGAGTCAGTGTAAGTTTCCTAATCTACAGCGGTGAAGTTAAAAGTCTCCTATGAGTACGGTATTTGGTTTAATGGTGAGTGTCTCCAGTAGGTCTGGATATGAGCTATGGAATATAGGGTGACTCATAGCTTGCTTGGATATAGTATGAGACTTTGTTTATGGTAATTCTAGGGCATTGTCCTGTTTAACCAACATAGAGTTATGTTTGTTGCTAATATAGATTTGAGACTCCTCCATCTTTTGTCCCAGTCTGTGCAGCTAATGATCTTAATGTGTGGAAGGCATTGATGCCTTGCACTGTTAGACTGCTTCTGCAGATTTAAACCACGTTGCTCTAACAACACAGATGCTTACATTCTGCAGAGTGAGGAAAGCATGGAGGGTGTGGAGCTTTTTGTTCAGGCTTCTGGCACTGAGCAGTAACACCTTTAGGTTTCTTTAGGTTTTATTTGCTATGTTGGTAGGTTTGTCAGTTTAGCATTGCCTAAAAAGGCTGTAAACAATTTGTAGCAAGGGAGGTTTACTCATGTGCAATACTAGGTTGCTGAGAAGTCACTTAGTACTATGGATATATAGAAACACTAGGTGGGAAAGTACTCAAATAGGTTTTACAACAGACAATAGTAATGAAAGAAGGGGTGGAAGCCAGATTACATTAATGGGTAGAAGCAGAGACACAGCCTTTTAAAACCAAAGCAAGAGAAGGAAAGGTGGGAGGGTTTGGGAAAAAAAAATTCAAAGTGGAGCTTTAGTACTATGGTTAGAATTTTGGAAACTTTTAGCTTAATATCCAAGTTAGGGTAGGATCGACTCAGAGAAGAGGGGAAAAACAGTAGCAAAGTAAACAGAAAGGCAATGGAATGCAACGTTAATCAAAAATATACAACTATAAAAATTATTGAAGCACAAATCCTGGAGCAGAGATATAGAGCAGTGATGGTGAACCGTTTGGGTTCGGCAGGTCAAAAATTTGGAAATTTCCTAACTTGAGTCTGCTGATGCCCCCCCCCCCAAATAAAATAAATAAATAAAACAGCATGGCTCTCAATACATCAGGGATAAATCTCAACAGAATCGGGGACAACTCTAGAAATAAGAGACAGGGACAGTTTTAAACTACTGGTACTATTAATTTGAGACTGACAAGAAAAATGAACATGAATCAGTATACATTTTCTGAAGTAAATAAGTCTATAAATCTAATTATTGTAATTAAGTGTAAAAAGTTACCAGTTTTAGGAGGGATTAAGGGGGCAGTTGAGAGGAATGTAAAACATCAAACGCTTAGAAATGCAGACTACTTGTCCTTTGCAGAAGTGTAACCATGAAGAGAAAACAATGTCAGCACTGCCCTTTGCAAACTATCATAGAGACAGTATACTGAGATAGTCTTTGAGGTTAATAACTTCCTTACCTCTGCAGCAGTGTTGTTGAATTGGCTCCTGGCACAAAATAATTCAATGCACTTCACACGAGCCATGAATACAAAAGCAGTCTGATATAGAGTAATGACTGGTGGTACCGTTCTATGCAAGCCTTGGTTCTCCGAACAAAGTAAAGGAGGAAGCTGATATTGTAAAACATTGCCCAAAGCTTGTATCTTGGAGTAAGTATGCAGTGAGACATTGTTTGGTCACCTCAACATTCAGACTGGAGATGCTGAAATATAGCATAAAGTTTGCATTTCAGCATGGAAGATCATTGGGAGAGAAAGTCCACCTTAAAATAAATGATTTGTGAGTAGTTCAGTAAACATTATGACCATTCTAGGTTTCAACTGAACAGAACACATGGAATAAAATGAATCCCCATACATAGGACTGGAAGGAGTAGCCAGTCACTTTCTGCTTAGTAAAAAAGAGAAAAAAAAATTACAAACAAATATTACTGATTATGGTATTCACTTGTGACTCAAACTGCTTTCTTTTAAAAGACAGCTGTTTATTACTCAGTACATTCACCTAGCCTGATCTACCCAAAGAACTACAGTACACCCCATGTGCACCTTTCACTACTATGTGATTTTAAGGAGTGTCCTCAGATTTATCTCAGAATTTTATACTGCATCATAAAATGCTTCTCTTCTAAAGGAACGTGAAAATAAAAACAACATCAAATGTTAATATTACATAATTTTATTTTCAGAAAATGCTTTTCAGTACAAACACCACTGTTCTGTCAGCTTTCTGAATGAACATAATCATGGTTATGATATACTCACCATTTCAGACCCTTGTGCTTAATTCATGCAGCAAGAGGCTGACATATACAGAATGTAGTATCACCCCTCTACCTTTTTCCTCAGGCAGCATATTAACCTTTAGCTTATTTGAAAGTTTCAGATTGGTAGTGTACACCCAGAGGCTAGCATAAGAAAGTCTATATGAAGAATGAAACAATTGAGAACTAGCATTATCACTATCATTTTTAAATAAACAAGGACAGGACTGAGATATATCAGAACATTAGAAATGACAAGTGATATTCCTCTGCATACAATGGTAAACCAATGAGGCAGATAATGGTACACTTAAGAGAAAGAATTAAAATTATGTGGAATTATTTCCAGAGACTGGCTGAAGTTCGGAATGGCACTAGCCAGTGGGGTGGGATCAATACTTTGTTGTCTGGCAGCATACTGCAGAGGGTTAAGGTGATTAGATGCTAGCAGTCTTCATTATGTAGTCCTGGGTTTGAGTCCCTCAGTCTGAGATTACATACTGCGTTTCTGTGCAAGTTATGTAAACCAGACAATGCTCTTGGATTACGTCTAACTCCAATAACAAATTCCCAATAACAAATCAATAAATTGGATATTGCCTGATGTTTTAAAAAAAAATAAGTTAAAAAAAAAAGGTCTGGTAACTCATAATCCAACATAAAAATAAGGAAATAATACAGACTAGAGAAATCTCTCAATTCTTAGCTGCCATAAACAGCCCCCACCCACATATGTAAGCAAAACCATTTCAGTTAATGTGAACACTGCCTCACGTACCATGAAAATATTAAGCTTTGTACTGTAGTGTTAGGAGGCACAGCAAGTGGTGGATAAATGGTGAAAGTATGGGTGACATCTACTTAAAAATATGCTGCAGTATTTTACAGCTGATCTGGCAAGGTGAAGCAAGGCAAGTAAGTGTTCAGATCAAAATGAAGTCATTACAGATAATTCATTTACAAATTCCAGTATATAATTACATGTATTAAGCCTTGAAACTGCCTAATTTAAACAGTCTCTTGCTAGTTAAACAAACTGGATTAAACTAGCCAGATGAGCATTTAGGTTTCTACTTGTCGAATAATTTTAAATTCTACTACTGCTCATCTTGAAACGCTATCCAGTGTGGTAAAGCATGCATTTCTTCTATGCAAAACAAGCAACATTTTCTATATTATCTTTTCACAACACAGACAGATATAGTGCTATCACTCTACACAGTCAGTAGCTAGAAGCATGTACGAGGTATTAGACATTCAAAAATAAATACAATAAGTTAAAATATTAGCAGGAATCACAATATTTGTTAATATGTAAACTGTTCTTAGTGCTGAAACAAAACACAGCACTATGTTACTACTTCCACTGAGGCATCCCATACATTCCAGAGAAGAACGTGTCCTCTTGTCATGAGAAATGAAAATCCAGTGAGGAAAAGGCTACAAATGTTAATAATCTTAGGTTTACTCTTGTTTCTGAAGAATAAGTACAAGAGTAGAAGAATAAAAGAACTTGGCAAACATTTGCCCATACTTATTTCTTACATGTTCATGATGACTAAACATTAAATAAAATAAGAAAAAAAAAAGATTAATGCTGAAAAGTGAACCCAGGCTTCAGTTACTTGGCACAAATATGTTCATTGCTTCCAAGTTAAAAGATGCAAAACATCACTTAGGCATGTGAAATAATAAGCTTGGAATTCTGTAAAAATACCTCTAAGAGCAACATGATTTCTATAATTGGACATCAGGCCAACTCAGAACTGGCAATATTCCAACTTTTTAGTCATGCTTTTCCTTGTGATATTACCTAAAATAGAAATACCCTTAGGAAAGGATGCAAATTTTCTTTGAAACACAATAAAATCAGAAAAAAAATCTAAACTGTTCCATTTTGTGCCTGTCTGGCTCATTTATTATGTCTGACAGCTGGTTGTTGAAAGTGTTGTCCTGCTTATGTATGCATAGGCGGAATGCTATTCTGAGGGCTGCACATCCAATTTATACTTCAATGTTGATATCGGAGCCAATGCCTTGTTTCTGTAAGAGGTCCTCTTGCTTCATCTTTGGTTTCTCAGTTCGTGTGTGCCACACCAGTACCTTAAACAAAGGGTACAAAAACAAAATAAGAAACTGAACAAAGCTATGAAACAGTATTAGACTTTGATATACAGCATGTCTGAGGAACTCATGGCTATAGCTAAAGATACTTCCATTAACAATACCCACAGAAGCAATACAGAACAGTTAAAGAAATCCAGCCCAAACACTGCCATTCAGTTCAGGGCACCCAGAAATGACATAAGACAAAACAGAATGCAGTGATCTACTGACTCCTTTTTTACTTCTGTTTTCTTCTACTTTTTTAACACAAAGCTACACAAGAAGGAATAGTCTGGACAATATGTTACCACTACAACTAAACCTATGATGCATTTTCAAAAGAAAAATCTTGTTGTGGGTAGGCTAAGTGGGTTAATAGGCGTCAAGCATACTACACTTTGGTGAACTACATCTAACATCCAACCTGGTGTACTTATCCAGAGAGTAATGTTATTTTTCTTCTATGTGATTTTGACCCCATGCCTGTTGGCCATCGAGTCTTCACCAATAGAACTTGAGCCTCCTTTGTTCTCCTGTGTCAGGTACCCATAGTAATGAGGTGACCTCAGTCTGGAGAGACCATTATCCAAGGCAGCCATGAGGGTGCTCAGTGCGTTTGCCCCACTCATCTAACTGCTTGCTGCAGAAAAAAAGTGCCCTAATTCGAATGACCAGATTAAAGTCTGGCCTTACCCCAAACCATGGTCCTATGGTATCCGCACCATCTTGTCCCCAGGGCTACACAAGCCAGTCCCTCCTTCTAACAGCAGCCTACACTGAACTAAGTGCATGTTATGGAGATATTTACTTTATAACCCTAACCCCAGCCCATGGTGGCAGACACAAACATTATCATCACTACTGGAGCCTCATACACCCTTCCCTTAGATGCATGGTCGTTCACACAAACATATCTTTTATAACCCCCTGAGACTGTATTTGATTCAGGCTAGAATAAAACAGGAAGGTTTAACTAGATGGATGCAGGGAAGTCCCCTGAAAATTAGGATAGCAATCCCATTGGCAGTTGCAGTCTTTTGAATGATTCCCAGAACCCAAGTATCTAAAGCTATCTACTAGACTTTGGGAAAACTTTACTGGAATTCCAGGGTTTAGATGGGGAAACATGATGGACCATACAGCCAATCTGAGTTTTAGATTGTACATGCTTCTGGCAGGATCATCTCTTCTTTTTCAAACATCCCTGCTATTGCTTTCTGAAATTTTGTTTGCTGGGATTGCTTATTTTGTTTCCTATAAAAGGAATTTGAACTGGAAAGTTAGTTTCTATTGCATTTTGACATGGAGGACTGAAAAAGTTGGGTAACTCCCTTCATTCAGAAGCTCAGCTTTGCTATTGTCTGGGAAATTCTGAGAAAGTAGCCAGGCAAATCTCATCACTGACTCGGTAGATGCTACTCTAGAAAGAGCATCAGCAGTGCCATAAGGACACTTTAGAAAGTGGTCGGTTACCAGAGACACTAAAAAATTCAGAGATGTCAGACTTTGAAGAAGGAAGCTCAGTAACTAACTTTCTCACAGTGTCAAAGGAAGCCAGCAGAAATGTAATCATGTCAGCATGAAAATTCACTACTCTGAGGGTTAAGGTGGAAGAATTAACACTCTTCCCAAACCTTTCTCATCTTTTGTCAGAAGGAACAGGGTTAGCTGGCATAAGGTGTTTGGCAGTAGATGGCTTTGCCAGAGAAATCATTGCAGGGTCTGATCTAGGGTTTGAAAAAAATACATGTGTGAGTCTGAGAAATCTTCTATAATTTATCTGATTTTCTGGGGACAGGTGGCCAACTGGCAGGCAAACTTCTGGCTGCCAGGAAGGCATCTTTTAAGGCTGGCAAAACATGAGGAACAGCTGCAGATTAAGAAAAATCTACCTTTAGCAAATTGAAACATCTTTGCTGGGACTCTAGTATCTCTATCTGTTCCCACTGAAATGATTCATTCTGGCAACAGTATTAGAAAAAGACTCTTTAGGTGGGGAATCTCAAAAAAAATTTCCTCAGAGTCAGATTCCCCATTCTGTGCAGCAGGAACCTAAGAAACACAAAGTAATTCATGCCCCTCAGACTGTAGACAGACAGACAGACAGAGGTGGATAGAAAGGAAAACCTTTTCATTTTTAAATGAAAAGATGACTCATAATGTAATGACTGTAAAGGCTTTAAATGATCCTTCCGCAAAGCAAGCCCAATCCTCCTTGTTTGCCCTAGGAGATATAGGTGAAAAAAACGTGTGTAATTTTATAGTTTCTCTTCCTGGGAGACCCCCCACACACACAAAGCATCCTGAACAATGGACCCCCCCCGGAATCAAACTCCTTTATGAAGGAACCACCTCCACTTCCACCTCTGATACTGATGAGTGTTTTTTCCCTGCCTGAAAAGAACATGACTGCGTCTTGGCCCTTAGAGGCTTCCCAGGGAGCAGCACCAGAGGGACTGCGAAAAAGTGATCAGTGTCCTGATGCACCTGATATGACCACAACTCATCAGTGGCTGAGGTGAGGAAGAAGCTGGGATCAGTACCAAAGCCTCTCATACAACTTTATTTTTCTTGCAAATCAGGGAGGGAACCACCAAGGATCTGGAACTCAGTTCCTTGTCTTTACCAAAAAAAGTGTCAGACATGCAGGATACCGAGCCTTGGTAAATCGGTCTTACCTCCTTACTAAAGATACAAGTTTTGGCATACATTTCTTTAGACGCAACCACCAAAAACATTAGCCTTAGCACCTAGCTACAAATTTTAACAGAGTAGATAAACTTTTCCTCCCAAAAACTGATAAAATGGAGATTATACCATGACCCCCCATTAATATTCCAAAACGTGCACGCTGATTGGCCAGCGTGCACATTGTAAATCGACTTATACTAATGGAAAAAGGTCCGTCGCCGACTTTTCCATTAGTATAAGTTTTTTTTAAAACACTGTCTCGCTATGTTAAAGGAGTTTAACATAGCGACACAGGTTTAAAAAAAGCAACGGAGATCTCCGTTGCTTTTTTTAAAGCTGTCTCGCTATGTTAAACTCCTTTAACATAGCGACACAGTGTGTAAAAAGCAACGGAGATCTTGTTTTCTCCGTTGCTTTTTTTTTTAAACCTGTCTCGCTATGTTAAATGGGTTTAACATAGCGAGACATCTTTAAAATAAGCAACGGAGATCTCCGTTGCTTATTTTAAAGCTGTCTCGCTATGTTAAACCCATTTAACATAGCAAAACAGTTTGTAAAAGGCAACAGAGATCTTGCTTTTTCCGTTGCTTTTTTCAAAACTGTCTCGCTATATTAAATGGGTTTAACATAGCAAGACAGCTTTAAAAAAAGCAACGGAGATCTTGCTTTCTCCGTTGCTTTTGCCCACAGCTCTGATGTACTGCGTAGGCATACACATGCGCAGTACATCAGAACTGACACGGAATACCAGACAGCTGTGGAAGGGCAGCAAGGAGGCATTATACAATGCCATTATTTAAGAAAAGTAATTTTTTTTTTCTTAAATAATGTCATTGTATAATAGCAACAACCCACTTCTGGGTGTGGGTAATGCTGGATTTACCCATGGTTGGCTTTGTTTGGTCCCTCGGGCTTCGCCCTTGGGACCAAACCACGCCAACCATGGGTAAATCCAACATTACCCACACCCAGGCATGGGTTATTGCTATAGTAGTCCCCTACTGGGTATTTATCTGTTCAGCCCTGAAGAAGTGCTAGCCAACAATCACTTGAAGCCCGCAGGGAAGAGTACAATTCAGTGACAAAGTTCTGAAGGCTTGGTGCCATAACTACTGACTTTACTCCACTCTCCTCAAGCTGTTCAGCAGTTAGAGTAAATGGAAGGCCCCTTAAAGCCTTGGAAGCTACCTGGTTGCCCAATCCTTGGCAGCAGATGACATATATAGCTTAGGCTATTGCAAATATGATCCAACAATGAACATCTTGTCTTTGGATCACTGAAGAATGGTCAAAAGCAATGGATGCGCCTTTTTTTCTTGATCATAATGACCTCCAGAGGGGCAAAAGTAGAGGAACTGGGAGATGCTGAAGATTGCCCAACAACTGTGACAGCACCTCATCAGGTTTCATTATCTCTGACGTTAGGGAGGATGCCGAGATCTGATCCAAATCACCTGCTTCTTTTTACACTTTTTCCATTCACTCACTTGTTTTTCAACTGGAGGGTCAAATGCCAAAGATGAAAAAAAAAAAGTGGATACACATTTATGTATCAACAATGGCAAATTCTTGTTCTCGAGATATTGGCCAAGGTCTTAAAGTAGCTTCTTAGAGTTTTAGGAATAATATCCAAGAAAAAAATCAAAAGACATTACAAGATTTAATGTCATGTTCCAGGTCCCAAACAAAACAAACAACTAGAGCCATCGTAAGGAATTCATCTATCATAGTCACATTTTCCTTTGACAAAGACATGCAGGTAAACCCCATAAACTCTAGAGTAAAAGAAGAATGAATCACTGATGGGGTACTTAACTGCCTGACCTTTAGAGACTGTGACAGTATAGGAAAACTGTATGAGGCACTAAGATATCTCCATATACGAATGCACCAGGGAATTCTGAAAATGGCAAGGATGTACATATCTCTTATACTGGGACTTTGGAGAGTGCATAGGTCAGAGATATGCCTTGCAGGGGGGGGAGATCTTGAGCTCACAAGGCTAGCCAGATGGAAAGGACCTTTGCAGTAAAAGACAGTATAGTTGTGTACACTTACCATAAATGTAGATGTTCGAGTGTATTCACTGTTGCAGTCATTACATTTGGGTTATCTGCTTGCAGGTAGCCCTCAGTCGGCCTGAATATCAAAGTCTTGGGTCCTGCATCGGTTGCTGTCTCATCTTCCATGACATCAGGTAGTCAGGGGTATAAAGCATGCAGCAGACGCCATTATATTAGCTTTTCTTGCCCCAGATGTCAGATGCCCCCATAATGGGAAGCAATTATATACAAGGTTACACCTCCAACAAAAAGCAAATACACCAGAAAGCTTTAAGTGTAGTAAACAAGAGTACAGGTATAGTCAATGGAAGTTAGGGGGCTGGAGGGAGGGTAACCAGGACTGCAACAGTGAATACACTCGAACATCTACATTTATGGTAAGTGTACACAACTGTACTAGGTTATTCATGTTTCACTGTTGCAATCATTACATTTGGGTAGATTCCCAAAGCTAAGGAAGGGAGGAGGCAATTAGATAGCATTAGGAACAGCTATAAGGCCCTGCAAGACTGAACTGGCAAAACCAGCTCTGGATTTTGAAAAAATTGGCAAGTGGTAATGCTTGGTGAAGTTATGTACAGAACTCCAGGTAGCAGCTTCTAGGATGTCCATGGTAGGGACACCTCTGAGAAAGGCTGTAGAGGTAGATGCAGCCCTGGTGGAATGTGGTCTTATCCCCTGTGGGGTAGGTTTTCCATGGTGCTTACAGCAGAAATGAATGCAGTGGCCCTATCCACTTAGAAATGGTTTGCTTTGAAATGGCCTTCCCCTCTGCCCCTGCAGCAAATGCAACCAGCAGCTGTTCAGATTTCCTGAGAGGCTTAGTCCTGTCCAAGTATAATCTGAGTTGTCTGTGCACATCCAAGGAGTGCAGTATTCATTCCCCTTTGTTCTGTGGATTAGAAAAGAAGGTTGGCAAATTAATGGACTGATTAAGGGCCACACTGGATACCACCTTGAGCATAAAGGAGGGATTGCTCCTGAGGGACACCCTGTCCGCATGAAAGATGATGAAAGGCTCCACTGCCATGAGGGCCTGTAATTCAGACACCCTTCTTGCTGAAGTGATGGCTAGAAGGAAGGCTGTTTTCCAAGAAAGGAATTTCAACTCTGCATTTGCAGCTGACTCAAAGGGAGGTAGAGTGTGCTTTTCCAATACAAAGTTAAGGTCCCAGGCTGGAGTAGGGGTTCTCCTGGGTGGTCTTAAGTTTTTGGCCCCTCTGAGGAATTGCTTCAGCAGTGGATGAGAAAAGAGGGGTGGCTCTGTATTATAATGAGCTGAAATGGCAGAGGCATAAATTTTGATGGAAGAAAAGGAAAGGCCCTTGTGAAGCATCTCAGTTAAGTATTGAAGAATGTGCTGCAAATTGGGCACTGTTGTGTCCATCCCCTGAGTTTGGCTCCAGGAACAGAATCTTTTCTATTTTTCAGCATAAGATTTTCTAGTACTAGGCCTCCTTGCCTCCAGAATGACATCCATCACTTGCTTACTGAGGGATGGTAACAGAGAGATTATGTAATTAGCCAGGCTGCAAGGTTCAGGGTTTGAAGCTGTGGGTGCAGAATTTGGCCCTCCCGCTGGGACAGCAGGGCAGGGGTCTGAGGTAGGTGCCATGGTTCCAGAAGTGACGCACTGCGCAGGAGGGGGTACCAGCGTTGGCGTGGCCAGTCTGGTGCAATAAGTATTGCCCTTGGTTTGTCCTGTTTGATCTTTAGTAGCACTTTGGAGAGGAGAGGCAGAGGGGGAAAGGCATAAACTGATAGGTTTTTCCAGGTGAAGGACCAGGCATCCACTTTCCAAGCTTTTATGTGGGGAGCCCTTGTGCAGAATTTGTCCAATTGGTAGTCCTGAGGGGAGGCAAACAGGTCTATCTCTGGGCTCCCCCATTTGTTTCTCAAAATGTTGAATATCTTTGGTTCCAGTTTCCACTTATGTGGGTCCATGAGATTTCTGCTTAGGTCATCTGCCAGTGTATTTAGCTTGCCTGGCAGGAATTGAGCTTGTAGATGCACTTGGTAGCTCAAGGTTGTGTTCCACAGAGCCATGGCTAGTCTGCAGAGAGGGTATGAAAGGGTTCCCCCCTGCTTGGTTATGTACCACATAACAGTGGTGTTGTCAGTCTTTACCAATAATTGTCCTGGAAGAATGTGATCCTTGAAGGCTGTAAGAGCATTCTGTACGGCTAACATTTCTTTTTGATTTATATGCAGGTGCATTTGACTCTGGTTCCATTTGCCTTGAATGCACTGCTCTGCCTTGCCAAGTAAGCCCCCCATGCATAGTCTGATGCGTCTGTTGTTAGGGTTTGGGCGGCAGGGGGTAGAGTGAATGGCAGTCCCTTATTGTGGTGGCAGGCCTCTGCCCACCAAAGGAACTCTGTCTTTAAGCAAGGGATGATGGGAATCATTGATTCTAGGTCCTGAGAATGTTGACATCATAGGCTTTTTAGATACCGTTGTAGTTTCCTCATATGCAGTCTTGCATATGGAATTAGTAGAATGCAAGAGGCCATGAACCCCAGGGCTTGCAGTATTTTCCTTGCAGATAGCTGGGTCTTTGTGGCCAGTAGTTTGAAGTAGGCAGTCAAATGAACTTGTTTCTCTGGCGTGAGGTAGGCCATCTGGGAAGTTGTATTCAAACTTGCTCCCAGGAATACAATTTGTTGGCAGGGTTCTAGATATGATTTATTTTCATTTATGGTGTACCCCAGAGAAATTTCTTTACAAGTGCCAGAAGATTTAATAGTATATCCTGGCTTTCTGCCTGAATTAGACAATCGTTCAGGTATGGGTATATTTGAATATTTCTTTGCCTGCAAAATGCAATGACTGGAGCTAGGCACTTTGTGAATATCCTGGGTGCAGTAGATAAGCCAAAGGCAGTGCAGAGAACTGATAGTGCATGTAGCCTGCTCTGAAGCGTAGATATCTTCTGCAAGATTCCCTTATTGGGATGTGCAGGTAGGCTTCCTTTAAATCCAGTGTTGCCACCCAGGCATTTTTACCTAGCATGGGAAGCAGCTGATGAAGAGTTAGCATTCTGAATTTTGGGATTACCAGAAAAGTGTTTAGGATAGACAGGTCCAGGATAGGTTGGAATAGCCCTGATGCTTAGAAGAGAGAGACCCTGCTTTTGAGCCTCTGCTCACTGATTTGGGGGTAGGTCTGGCCAACTGTTTGGGGCTGGTAAGGAGTGGAAGCGGAATCTGTATCCTTGGGAAACTATATTTAAAACCCATTTGTCTTGAGTAATGAATTCCCAGTTTTTTGTATGCAGGGCGATCTTTCCCCCTAAAGGAACAGTTGAGCAGGGCTTGGAAGGTTTAAAGCTAAGTCATTGTGACAGTTTACCATAGGGGGGTGTCTTACCACTCCCAGCTTTGGAAGTGGAAGCCCCCCACTGCTTAGGTCTGTGAGTACCTTGAGACTGAAGCCTGGGTGGTCTGCTGGTTCTGGGTTTGGACTGACAAAGCCTAGAAGAGGCAGGAAATGACCAACTCTTAGAAGGCCAGTGCCTACTAAATCTGGGAGGCTGTACTTACAGGAAATCTTTAACAGTTTGCATAGATTTAGCTTTTTCCTCCATCTTTTCAAGTACTTCTTCTGCTTTGTTGCCAAACAGGTGGTCTTGGTTTAAGGGAGCATCTAGTAATTTAGCTTAACATGATCTGGCAAAGATTGCTCCTTAAGTCAAGCATGCCTTCTAAGTACAGACCCAGTGACAGCAGCCCTGCAAGATGCCTCTAATGAATCAAAACCACATTGAAAAGTATGTTTTCCAACTTGTTCAGCAGAATGCATTAAATCCTGTAATTCTTTATTTTCAGCACAGTCAGGAATCAACATCATTTTCTGTTTAGGAAATCCAATAATATGCTGCTGATACTTTAACATATGAAACTGGCAGTTTAAGGCCCTAATGGCCAAAGTTGCAGAAGTGTATACCTTCTTACCCCATCTGTCCAGGGCCCTGGAATCTCTATCAGAGGGGGAACGGTTTTTGGCAGTAGTAGCCTTAATGCCTTTGGGTCCCTGTGAAATGGTCTCAGAATCCACAGTAGGATTCTTAAAGAGGAACTTGTGAGAGTCAGGTACTCTGTAATACCTGTCAGGTTTTCTGAGAGCCGGAGGTAAAGTGCCAGGGGCCAGGCTAGATTCCAAGAAAGCATCATCTACAATGTCCAGTACAGGAGGGATAGCTAAAGGCCTGTGTTGAGGTATGAGTAAGAATTCCCTAAGCCTCTTTTTGGAGTCGGAGTAATCCTGGCTTTCCCAGCGGAAATGCTCCCTAAGAGTATGCAAAGTTTCACCAAAAGAGAAATCCTCTGGAGGGGAAGCAGAGGGAATGGAGTCCTCTGCATCAGAATCCTAATAAGTAGATAAGGGCAACTCCTGGTCATCAGAGAAAACAGAAATTTCAGAATCCTGATCAGAAGAATCAGAAGGAAAATCAGTTCTAGGTCTCTTAGAGGGAGAAGGGTGGCTTCCCCTGATTAGAGTAATAAGTTCTTCAGCCATTCTTATCATTTGTTTTTAGACATAGGGGCCTGACCATGCGGTCTGGGTGTCAGTTTCTAGGTGTGGATCGAGTCTTAGGCCTTGAAGAGGAAGATGGCGTTGGTTTAATATGCAAGTCAGTAGGCCTGAATACACCCTCAGAAGCCGGTGCCTACACAGTGGCTCCGGACCCATCCAAGGTAGAGACATCCACAGGTTCCTCAGTCGAAGAAGCATGTCACGACATACCGGACTCCGAATGGGTCTCAGTAGAGGCCTGCGAATCTGAAGTAGTGGGTATCAGGGGCTGCAAAAGCATCTCACTGAGTACTGGCGAACTGGTGACTAGCTTAGGAGAAGCACCGTCAGCAGCTTTGGACCTATGCGGTCTGTCTCTGTCTTTATCTTTGCGTTTTTTCAGAATGTCGGTAGTCGGGTGGCTTACCAAAGCCATTTCTGGATAATTGAACCGAGTACCAAAATATTTAGATGCGAAAATAAACAGACGAATAGTTCGAGGTTTGAATAAGGCACAAAACCGACAGCGAGGTACGTTGTGGCCCGGGCCAAAGCAAGGAATGCAGTATAAATGAAAATCTTTATGAGGTATTTGCTTTCCACAAGAAATACAATTGTTAACTTTTACTGACATTGGTTTAGAGCAAGAAAAAGGATCCCCAACGGGGTACTTATCTAAGTTGAATACTTCGGATCTGAAACTCTAAAACGAAAATTTCAGGAGACGGATGGACCAGCTTCTGCTTCGAGTACTGCATGACAAGAAAGACTGATGTAATGGCGCCGGCTGCATGCCTTATACTCCTGACTACCTGACGTCATGGAAGATGAGACAGCAACCGATGCAGGACCCAAGACCTTGATATTCAGGCCGACTGAGGACTACATGCAAACAGATAATCCCAAAGTAATGACTGCAACAGTGAAACACGAAGAACATCCTGATGTTAAAAATACTGCAACTGTGATCGAATGAAGAACACTTGAAGTGATGATACAGGACAAGGGGGGTCACTGCACAATGGTACCTCCTATAATGAGCCAACAGATATTGCCAATATACTGGCTAACAGATTCAGTGCCAACTTTACCCCCCCAAAGGACCAATCAGAATACCAGTAGATTGCCAGGCACTCAGTATTACTGCTGCACAAGTTAAAACAGCACTGTCCAAGGCCAAGAATACAGCTTCTATGGGACCTGACAATATCTCTCCCTTTGTTCTACATGAACTACAGAGTGAACTGGCACCTCACGCGTGTGCCCTGTTCAATCACAGTCTCACCTCAGGCTTTGTCCCTACCAAATGGCACACTGCTACAGTCATCCCTCTCCACAAAGGAGGTGCGACTATAAACCCTGGGAACTATCTCCCCATTAGCCTGATGAGTCTGATATGCAAAGCTATGGAACGCATCATCATGGACCTAATAAATAAGGATATAGGGAATCACTAAACTCTGGATCATACACAGTTTGATTTTGTGAAGGGCAGATCATGCCTGCTCAACTTGGTTGACTTCTTTGATTCAGTCACCAGAGCTGTGGATGAAGGCGAGGTGGTTCATACAGCCTACCATGATCTGGCCAAGGCCTTTGATACCATTCCCCACTCAGGAATCATAGAAAAACTAACTAAGCTAGGCATCAACCCCTATATCACTAAGTGGGTTGCAAACTGGCTCACAGATAGAACCCATAGTGTGAAAGTAGCTGACTCCAAGTCAGACTGCAGATCAGTTATGAGTGGAGTACCACAGGACTCGGTACTGGGTCCTC
The DNA here is from genome assembly GCF_019279795.1 of Protopterus annectens. Classification (NCBI taxonomy): domain Eukaryota; kingdom Metazoa; phylum Chordata; order Ceratodontiformes; family Protopteridae; genus Protopterus; species Protopterus annectens. The sequence continues at coordinate 1,140,668,680 of NC_056744.1, forward strand.
TCCTGTTTGGTATCTATTTCTTTGAAGTCCAGGCCAACACAAAGGGACTCTGGCTGACAAAGTTCACAGACTATTGCAAGTTGGGAGCTATTATTAACTCTCCAAGTGATGCTGACATCCTACAAAAAGGCTTCACTGAGACCAACGACTGGTGTCAGAACCATGGCTTTAAGCTCAATGCCAAAAAATGTATTATCATCATCCCCCTTAGGAAAAACCCAGTTCCCTTGAATTACCACATTGATGGTAGTCCACTGAACACAGAAGGCATTATAAGAGATCTGGGAACACAGGCTGGCAGCAACCTCTCTTCTGACCATCACATTGCCATTGTGGCCAGAAAGTCTTTCTATGTGACACATCTCATTACTAAGGGTTTTGCATCCAGGAAGAAAGAGGTCATTGTCTCCCACTACTCTTCCCTCATTAGGCCAGTCATTAAGTACAATACCCCATTTGGCATATACCTCACTAGACACCTGCAACAACTGGAGAGACCACAAAAGTACCTCACAAAGAGGATCCTAGGCCTTAAACACCTGTCCTATATGGACAGACTCAAAAAACTCCAACTATTCTCTGTCTCATATCGCCTACTTAGAGGCGATTTCTGCTTGACTTACAAAGCCATGTCTGACCCAGCTCTTTTAGAAATGCTACATCTAAAGAAATCCCAATCCCTCCGCACCACACACTCCAGAGACATCAACCTCATTATCACAATCAACAGAACATGCAGGAGGGACAGGTTCATAACCCAGAGACTGCCCATGCATGTCAAGCAGAGCACCTCACTGGCCCTCTTTTGATGAGTGGATGGGAAATAGAGAATTCACCCCGGGGATCACTCCAGTGGTTCTACTCAACAGAGACACTGAGAACTAAGGTCAGGTGGCACGATGCCAGGGTAATCCTATGGGCTAGTCTTGTAAAGGGTCCAGAGCCATTAGCCTAGTACACACCTATGAACCTAAACATGTTCCATAATACTGGTATATGTAAATGCTGCAAGATGTAACAGACAAAGTAATAAGGGGGATGAGCTTCTTACACTAAAAGATACAGCTGGAAAAGGCAAACCACTCTCCAGGTACTTTAAAAATAATTTATCATGGTTTATGTGTGTGTGTGTGTGTGTGTGTGTGTGTGTGTGTGTGTGTGTGTGTGTGTGTGTGTGTTATTCACTTTATTTACTTATTCATTTTTTTTTTAAAGAAAGTAGAATAATGTTAAGTACTTGCAATTAAAAGTAGCTGTTTTTAGTAAATTCACTGTTGCAGTAATGACTCTTGGGATTCTCTGCATGCAGAAGCCTAAGGCTGGCCTGAATACCAGCGATCTTGCCTTTCCTCATGGTCTGGAGGACACCCTCCAATTCTAATGTCAGGACATCAGTAGTATAAAGGGTAATTAGCTGGCACTATCCTCAAGTCTTTCTTGCCCAGCTCTGATTTAATGGGATCTGCTTGATACCTGGAACACAGCTTGCCCTGATCTGCACCCAGACTGCATCAGAGAATACAGTGTAGACCGAACTGGGGGTAAGAGAAGAGAAAAGGAAGGAAGGATACCCATCCCAACCCTAGGTCCACGGAAGAAGGGGGTAGCAGAGAGGGAATTGGTGTAGTAACATTGTATCTACTTAAACATCTACAGTTTATGGAAAGTACCTAACTGTACTATGTTCTTCATCGCTCATTAATGCAATAATAACTTATGGGAAGACTCCCAGAGTTAAAATTAAAAGGAGCTGGGAGGTTGGCCAAAAGCTGTCAAAGGAAATCAGCCCCTGGAGAATAGCCAATGTAAATCCTACCCTAGCACTTAACATAACATCAAGGTTGTAATGCTTGGCAAAGGTGTGGACAGAGGCCCACTCTGCTACCTCTAGGATATTCTGGGTAGACCACCCATCAAAAAAAAGACTGTAGTAGCAGATGTAGCCCTGGTGGACTGTGCTCTGGATGCTAGCTTTCTATGAAACTGATAAAAAATAACATTTTCAATCCATTTTGAGATAGATTTTTTGTTCATAACTTTTCCCTTCTGTCCTTATTACAAATACCACAAAAAGCTGCTCTGATTTTAATGTAAGTTTTTGTTTTGTCCAAGTAAAATATAAACTGCCTATGCACATCCATGGAATGCAAGTTAATCTGCAGGGATGGAAAAATGGAAGACTTACATTTGGCATAAAGGAGGGGGTTGGCGAGAGGGGTAACTCTGTCTCTGATGAAAATCAGGAAACAAGAATTTATGTACTCACCATAACGTTCGATGTATGCAGTCCATCTCGCCTCACATTCTTACCCGTGGGTTAGGAGCCGAACCTCAGCTCCGACTCAGCCATACTCTAGCTCGAAGTCTTTCAAATGGCTGGGCTAAGAAGGTGTCCCATGCTGCACTGCTCCCTTTCCCCAGATCTTGTTTGCTGCGAGCTAATCATTCACTCCTCCACATACAACAACATATAGAGAAGGAAGAACATACTAACTATAAAGGAATTTGAAACCGTACCTAACCCCTAGGTCCTCCAGGATGGGGGAAGGGGGGGGGGTAAGTAAGAATGTGAGGCGAGAGGGACTACATACATCGAATGCTATGGTGAGTACATAACTTCTTGATGTTATGTAGTCCAATCTCGCCTACATTTTTATCCATGGGACAGCATCCCCAGCACCTGAATCCTGGGAGGCTCAGTGGAAAATACTCCTGAACACTGTGGAACCAAAGGAAGACCTGCCTCTGGACACCAAATCTAACTTGTAATGAGTAACAAAGGTGTGGGGAGATGCCCATGTAGCCGCAGCACAAATATCATCCATAGACAACCTCGCCTGAAAGGCTGTAGATGTAGACACAGATCAGGTAGAATGAGCCTTCACTCGAAATGGTAAATCCCTGCCACCTGAAGCATAAATGAATGAAATACAACTGGAAATCCATCTAGACAAGGTGACTTTGGAAACAGGAGACCCAATCCTGTTTTCTGAAAATGAGACAAACAACTGATCCGATTTTCTGAGATCCTTCGTTCTATGTAAACAGAATCGTAATTGTCTGTGCACATCCAGCTGATGAAATCTAAATTCTGCCTTGTTCGAGAACTCTGGAAAGAATACAGGTAGTTCATTGGATTGGTTTAGATTACTAACGGAAGCCACTTTTGGTAGAAAGGAATGGTTTGTTCTGAGAGAAACCCTGTCCTTATGAAAATCAAGTAAGGTGGTCTAACTGATAAGGCTTGAAGCTCCGAGACACGTCTGGCTGAAGCGATGGCTACTAAAAAGATTGTCTTCCAAATCAAATATTTTAAATCACAAGTGGCTGCAGGCTCAAAGGGGGGGCAAAGTGAGATATTGTAGAACAAAATTTAAGTCCCAAGGCATAACTGGTTCAAAAACTGGAGGACGAAGCAGCACAGTGCCCTTTCAGGAATGCCTTACAAAGTCTATGTGCCATGAGACTAGGCTCATCAGTGATGTGAAAAGTGGAAATAGCCACCAACTGGACTTTAATAGTTGCAGCTGCTGATCCTTGGTTGAAAAGCATGGAGAGGAACTCCAGGACTGATGAAATTGGAGCTGTATAAGGATCAATTTGTCTTGTATGCGCCCAGATGGAAAATCTCTTCCATTTGCTGGAATAGATTTTTCTGGTGGAAGGCTTATGGGAGGAAGACAGAATATGAACCACTTCCGGCAAAAAATGATGAAGCCTGACTAATGATGGAAGTGGAGGAGCCAGGCTGTCAACCGGAGGGTCTGAAGAGAGGGATGGAGCTGCCCTGACATATGAGTCAGCAAATCTGGTTGAGGGTCCAGAATCCAAGGGGCGTCCACTAGGTAAGGATGGAGAAAGGGGAACCAAATTTGACGAGGCCAGTGTGGAGCAATCAGAATAATTTTGCTTCCCAAAGATTGCGCTTTCTGAATAACCTTTGTCAGCAGAAGAACAGGAGGGAAGGCATACAGTAGACCGGAGGGCCAATCGTGAACTAGAGCGTCCCTGGGTGACTCCCCCTGAGGGAAGGGTGAAGTAGCTGCTGCATTTGGTACTGAGGGGGCTGGCAAATAGGTCGCAGCAAGGCTGACCCCACCTGTGGAAAATCTGCTCCGCAACCTGATTGTTCAGAGACCACTCGCGAGGCATCAGAATAGCTCTGCTCAATCTGCTGGCAATCACACTGGACTTCCCCGGAATGTGCGTTGCTACAAGAAAACGTTGGGAAGTCACTGCCCACTGCTACACTCGCATGGCCTCTCTGCAAAGGGGGTACGACTTGGTTCCTCCCTGTTTGTTTAGATTCCATACCACCGACATATTGTCTGTGTGGATCGCAATTGTCCCAAGAGGAAGAAAGCTCTGAAGTGCTTGCAACACTAGTAGCACTGCTCTCATCTCCAGGACATTGATATGCAGATGCATCTTGTGTTACTGCCACGTGCCTTGGACTGTCCTGCCTAGATAATATCCCAACCCTATCTGGGTGGCGTCCGTGGTCACTGTGGCAACCGGAGGGGATGGAACGAAGGGTTTTCCCGCGTTGAGGTTGCTGGTGTGAAGCCACCAGTGCAGATCCTGCTTGTACCTGTCTGTGATTATTATGAGATGAGAAAGAGGAAGATGTTGCAGAGACCACTGGGTGAAGAGTAGCCACTGAAGGAGCCTCATGTGTAGCCTTGCCAAAGGAACCAGCATAATTGTAGCAGCCATCGTCCCCAGCAATTTGAGGATCAATCTTGCCTTCAATCTTCTCAAAGGGAGTAACGCGTACACCTGCTGTTGTAAACTTTGAATCCTTTCTATTGGTAAAAACGCCCTCATGAGCACGGTGTCTAACTCGGCACCTATAAAGGTAACATACTGCGAGGGCAACAAGGCAGACTTTTCCCAGTTTAGAGTGATGCCTAATTGTTGACACAGTTTGATTGTGGTGTCTCAGGTTTGCAGGAGTAGATGTCTGGTGGTGGCAGAAAGGAGCCAGTCTTCCAGGTACACAAACACTTGGAATCCCTGATGTCACAAGTGAGCCGTTACCACTGCCATGCATTTGGTGAACACCCTAGGGGCTGTGGTGAGACCAAAGGGCAGGGCGCGAAATTGAAAATGACTGGCTCCCAGCAAGAAGCGTAGATGACTTCTGGATGCCCTGTCCATCTTTATATGGTAGTAAGTATCCTTGAAGTCAATGGAGCACATCCACACTTCTTTTCCCAACAATGGGAGAATAGATTGCAACGTAAACATTCGGAACTTGGACTTCTTCACATGGGTGCTCAATCTGCTGAGATCCAAAATGGGTCTCAGGTCCCCTGTCCTTTTCGGCACCAAAAAGAATCTGGAGTAAGTCCCTAATCCGATCTGGTCTGAGGGGACAGGCTGGATGGCTCCTTTTTCTAGCAGCTTTAAAACCTCTGAAGCTACAGAATCCCTTTGACTGGATGGAACATCTGAGATTTTTTTGATCGGAGGGGGAGCTGAAGAGAAGGGAATGCGATATACTCCGGAAACTATTTTTAATACCCACTGGTCCCGAGTGATACTTTGCCAGGCCTCTGGGTATAGTGAAATGCGACCCCCAACTGGCTCCGGAAATGCACAGTCGGGCCTCCCATCAGGAGCGTTGGTAGGGAGAACCACGAAAGGAATCGCGGTCTCCCTGGTTACGCAGGCCTCCTCTGCCCCTAGGGTAGCGTCTACCAGAATTACCACCCCCTCCCCTGCCTCTGGAGGTTGACTCACCTTGTGCTTCATGAAAAAAAACCTCTGCGATTTTTTGAACCACATCTTCCCACCCCTCTGGGTCTTGGGAAAACGCCTAGAGGGTAGGGAAAAAATGGACTCCCACAGCAGACAGGGTTTTTCCCTCTTGCTCGCACCTAGTGAAAGTATCCTTCACCTTGGTTCCGAATAAAGGGGAACCATCAAACAGGGCATTGGTGAACGTAGACTTGAAGGCCTCCACGAAATTACAGAGGTGCATCCAGGAGTGTCTCCTAAGAGCAACTCCCGAACTTGCTGCCCTACCCACTCCTTCGGCTATGTAAGAGATCAGCCTCATGGAGGAGTTAGCAATAAAGCTGAGAGTAGACATCTGAGCGATGACCTTCTGAACCACCTTATCAAAAACGTTACCCTTTAGAGTATCTCCAAGCTCTTTCAGGAGATCTTTTTGGAGCTGTGTAAAATGAGATAAGTAATTCAGTGACCACAGTGTAAAGGCCGCTGAAGAAAACATACGCTTCCCGTACCAGTCCATGGTCCTAGACTCCTTGTTAGGAGGATGGACGGTAAAAGAAGTCTCAGCCAGTTCCTTCTTGGTGGCCGCTGCCACCACCATGGCATCTACAAGAACTCCCTTGGATAGAAACTCTTTGTCAGAGGGGGCGGACAAGAATTTGTTGGGTCTCCTGGGGACTGATTTCACAGAGTCAGGGGTTTCCCACACCCTTCGACAAACCTTGACTTAAATCATCCTTCCTGCCATTTCCAATGTGTTCAGGTTGGGGCATATGATGGACCCTTTGCAGTGGGCAAGCAGGTCTATCTGCTGTGACAGGGCCAAAGGCTTCTCTCTGGATATGCAGAGATGTAGTGAGAACCAGAGCTGTCTGGGCCAAGAGAGATACTTATCCTGGGTCCATCCTCCCTGAACTTTAGAAGTACACTGGTGATGAGGGGGTATGGGAGGGAAGGCATAAAGAAATCGACCAAAATCAACCTATCCATGGGAAGCAGAAAGAAATTGAACTATCCATGGGAAGCAGAAGGCATCTATCCTCTACACTCCTTTCAGTGGCGCTTGCGTGCAAAATTTTCTGAGCTGCTTGTTCTGAAGCAACACAAAAATATCTACATCTGGCACATTTCATTTGTAAGTAAGGCCTAAGAACACATCTCCTTTTAACATCCACTCATTTGGATCCACACGTCCTTCTCATGGTGTCTTCTATGCTGTTGTTGTCTTGCCCTGGAAGATACTGGGCAAGATTCATCTGTTGCACTAGCTGTAAGACATGCATGCTAACCTGCAATCTACAGAAGTGAGTGCATCAATGTTTGTTTAGGTACTACACAACTATGACATTGTCTACCCTTATGATCGGGGAGGTGCTGCATGCCAATAAGGACCGAGTGCTGATAGGGTTAGTAGTACATATATCACTTCTCTGATATTTATTTGTTTTTCTTAACAGGATTTTCTCCTAAATACCCCAGACCTTTACATCCACTGTGTGAGTATCCAGGTGATTTCTGAGGCATCTGTGATTAGTACCTGAGGACCCATCTCCTACCTGAAAATGAATCCTCTGTTGACCTGTATGGATTCACCCACCATAGAAACTCCCTATTTACACAAGGAAGAAGGGGAACAAGGCTCTGCTCAGAGTTCCAGTACAGGTACGAGTAGTTCTTCAGGTACCGCTGGGGCTTCCTCATATGCAGCCTGACTAGAAGAACCATCAGGATACAAGAGGCATGTATCCCAGGAGGCCTCAGAACTTCTTTGGCTATGATGGCTTTCTGATCTGCAATTTTTCCTGAAGCAGATGAACAGCAATCGAATTTTCTCCTAGAGCAGGTAAGATTTTGATCCCTGAAGTCCAGAGGTAACATGGGTTTGTAGATTTATTAATTTCACATTCTGGGTGAATTTCAGAAAAAAAAAATTATATACAAAAGTTATAACACTGGATTCATGTTGTCTTCTTCTGACCATCTCAGCTAATGGGTAAACTGGATCAAAAGCAGGCAACTTTTAGACTCTTGGATTCAGGATTCAGGACTCAGGCTCCTTCCATCTACCCATAACTCACTACCATCCTCACAGTTCCTCAGACTGTTTACCTACCTATACCATGGAGGCATGCCTATGTTATATGAAAAAAGAGGAAAAGGCACCTGAGATAAACAAAGCTTATAATGAGAAACAAATGTAGAAATAGTAGACCAAGTAGTTGCAGCACAAATGTCATGAAAAGTAAAGAAGGCTGCAGGTGCTGCAACTGCTCTAGTAGAATGAGATTTAGGTTTGTGAGGTAAAGACAATCCTTTCGCTTTGTAAGCAAAGAAAATAAAATTGGACAGCCACATGGATATTGTGACCATGGAGACACTATCTCCCAGCTTAGCCAAAGAAAAGGAAATAAAGGGTTGATCAGATTTCTTGAAATTCTTGGTGTGATGTAAATAAAAACACAAATGGCAATGAATCCAAAAAATGCAAGATATATTCCCCTTTGTTCAAAAAAATTTGGAAAGAAAACTGGCAAATTAACTGCCTGATTTATATCAGAATCTGAAGCCACCTCAGGAAGAACGTCAGGACTGGTCTGAAGCGAAAGCCTATCCTTGTTGAAATAAAATATGGTGGTTTGCAAATGGAGCCTGTAGTCCTGAAATCCACAAGGATGAGGTAACCACCACTATGAAAATTATTTTCCAAAAAAGAAATATGAGGTTCACTGAAGCTGCAAGTTCAAAAGGGGGCTTGGTTAGGACTTCAGTAAAAGAGTAATATCTCAAGGTGGAAAGGGTCTCTTAATGGTGATCTAAGAAGGAAGTCGCCCTTGTAAATATTTCTTAAAAAGTTTGAATGAAGCAACAGGTGTATGATTCCTGCCCTATGCAAATTAGAAAAAGCATCAATTGAACCTTAATGGTAGAAACATTTGACACTTCATGAAACAGACTTACCAAAAATATAAAATAGAAGGCATGGGAGCTGAGAAAGGATCTAGACCCAAGGAGGAAGCTCAAATGGAAAACCCTGTCCACTTACTTTTATAGACTTTCCTAGTAGAGTTTTTTTTTTTTTGTGAGTAAGACAGAATATTAAGCACAGAGGAGAAAAGCCTGGAATTTCTGGCCATCATTGGAAGTGGAGAAACCAAGTGGTCAGCTTTAAGGTTTTGATGACCAGATGAGGCTGGCCAGATGGGTGAGACATCAGGTCTAGAAAAGGGTCCAGCACCCAGGAAGAGTGTACCAGATGAGGCCACAGAAAAGGGAACTACATCTGTCGAGGCCAAAAGGGAGTGATGAGGATTACTTTCAACTTGCGCCAAATCACTTTCTGAAGAAACTGTATGAGAGGAAAGGGTGGAAAATGTACATAAGGACAGGGGAGCAAGTGTGGATCAGATCATCCCTCTATGATGCTGCCTCCTGAGGGATCAGGGCAAAATAGATTGCTGCACTTGATGCTGAGATGTGTAGTAAAAAGACTGCAGCAAGGCTGGCCCCAGTGGCTGAAAAACTTGTTAGACACCAACAGATTGATTGAATGAGGGAGGAAACACTTGTGAGGCAGAAGAATGGACATGCACAGTTTATCTAGTAACACATTGGGCCTCTCCCAAATATGCATTACCACAAGAAAATGTTGGAAAGACATTGACCACTGCCACACCCTCATACCTTTCCAATACAATGGATATGGTTGGGTGTCCCCTTGTTGTTGACGGACCAAACTACTGACATATTTTACATCTAAATTGCAATCACACCCATGAGGAGGGAGTCCTGAATGGCCTGCATTGCTACGAGGACTTTCTTCATCTCTAGCACTTTGATATGAAGCTTAGCCTCTGTTGATGTCCATGTACCTTGGACCGTCTTCCCTTCAAAATGCCCCCATCCATCCCACCCCAGGAGGGAACTGTCCATGGTAACACTGGCTGTGTGGAATGGAATAATAAAAAGATGATCATACAAGAACCAGAGGGGAAGTTAACCACCAAAGAATATGCTGCCTGCACATTGTTGTTAGACTGACTGGAAATCGCATGGGTTGATGCAGCAAGCACCACTGGACTGAGAAAGTTTACTGCAGCACCTCATGTAAAACCTAGTATTAGGGACCAGAGTTATGGAAACTGCCACTGAACCCAGTAAGCAAAGAATGGACTTTTCCAGGAGTTTCAAATGAGATAGAACTTTGGCTGCCTAATGACGCAGAGCGTAGACTCTGGAATCTGGAGTTTGGCAATCTGAGTAGAGTATCCAGGTGGTATCCTATGATGTTTGTCATCTAGGACAGAGTCAGTTGTGATTTCTCCATACTGATCATGCTTTCTAAATGTGTATATAACTGCAGCAGGTAGTCCCTGGCTTGACCAAGTAGATTCCTCATGGAAGTGATTATGAGCCAATCATCCAAGTATGGGAACACTCATAACCCCTGCAGCCTGAGATGTGCTGCAACCACTACTGCACATTTGAACACCTGGGAGGCTATGGTGAGATCAAAGGGCAGTGCCCTGAACTGAAAGTGGAGGAATCTCTTGGACTACCTTGCTATCTTGATGTGGTAATAGACTTACGGCAGGTCCACAGAGAACATCCAGTCAACCTTCCTCAAAAGGAGACAAAATGGACAGAAGAGTGACCATCTCATATTTTGTCTGTCTTAAGAACTGGTTCAGATGACTGAGGTACAGAATGGGTCTGAGATCCCCCTTTATCTTTGGAACCATAAAAAATCTCAAGTAGACTCCAGACCCTTGCTAGTCTGATGAGACCTCCTGGATTACTTGTTGCTCTAGCTACTTTAAGACTTCCAAGGCTGCTGCCTTTCTCTTACTGGGTTGAGCATCAGGAGGTTTTCTCTGCTTGTTTTGAGGGTGGAAAACAAAAGGAATAACATAGCCTCTAGTTATGATTCTCTGCGCCCAGAAATCTTGTCCGATGGCTAACCAGACTTGGGGGTGCAGAGGAAAAGCTCCCCCAATTACTTCCAGAGTGCAGCAGTCGGGCAATTTTGCAGCAAAAAACCCTAGTTTTGCTGGACATTTGTAACATGAGGGTGACGTTTACTGAAACTGCTCTCCCCTGTTATCGGGGGGGGGGGGGTCTACTTCTAAAAGTGTCATGAGCAAAGCCCTGAGATGTATGGAACCATAGTCTCTTACCACCCTTTTGATATCAGGAGAATGTCCACTGAGGAACTGAAAAATGGATACCCATGACAGACAGGACTTTGCCCTTCTGCTCAGTGCTGGTGAGCATTTCTTTAACTTTTGATCCAAACTGAGTGGATGTGTCATATATGACATTTGAAAAGGACAACTGGAACTTCTCAGCAAAATCACAGAGACAGATCCAGGTGTGTCAATGTGGAGCAAGTCTAGTGCCTTCAGGACACATTTGATATGGAACCTAAGAGAGACTTGGACAGTTCCTTAGTCAAGTGTCTCTGGTACCTGGTTAAGTGAGCTAAATAGTTCAGTGCACATAAAGTAAATGTCTCTGAAGCATAAGTCTGCTTTCCAAATCTGTCAAAAGCCCTAGACTCTCTGTTAGGAGGATGGACAGTTGAGTTCTCTTTAGATAGCTCCTTCTTAGTGGCTGCCACAACCATGATGGCATAGACAATGAGAGCCTTGCTCCAGTCTGGTCTGTATCTCAGGGAAACCAGGATCTTATCAGGTTTCTGTGGAATGAGCTCCACCATGTCTGGCTCCTTCCATACCCACTGTGATACTAAATCAATACGCTCACTGGGGGGAAGGGAGGGCTACCCAAGAAGTAGATGGACTAGTTCCAAAAGCCTTGAAGAATACGGATTCCTCCTGGGAGAGTGCTTTGGCGGACCATCCCACTCATTGTCTCAATAATTCTAGTACGTCTCCAAAGAAGACATCTTCCAAGGTATCCTCCCATTCTGCAAAATCAGTATCTTCAGTGAGGGATTCCTGAGGGAAGTCCAGGTGCCCTCCCCTCTTGTATGAATACTTCCTATGCCCTTCCATGGTGGGAGACTCCAAGGAAATCTCAGAAGCGGAAAGGGAACTTGCTGCGATAGTTTCCTCAAGACCTAAGGGATCTGACTGTTCCTATCTAATAGGATGAAGTGAAGAGGAGCCCATCAAAGGCGATGGAGATGGAGCAGAGTGTGCACAGGAGACCTCTTCCCCAGACAGAGAGAACCCACTTGAAGGACTAAGTCAAAACCAGACCTAAAGAGGGACCCCTAGGATCCAAGGAACTTGAAAGAGACACCTCCTGAGATCTAATCTGACTCAGTTCCAAGGCAGACATCAGAAACAAGCTGTTCAGAACAGATGTCCCTAGAGGGAGGGACAGACCTAAAAGTCTCAGAGTCAACCCTGATCCCAGGGCACTGATGTTGGCCTCTTGGCTCTAACAGCCTTCAAGATCTGATGCTGGAGTCGAGCATATAAGGGATACTGTCAGAACCTTAGCCAACAAAAATATTAGCTTTGACATTCACAGATCACTGGATCCAAAGGTTGGACCATAAAATGAGAAATTAAAAGAGGGGTTGTTGGGGTAGAACCCAGCTTTCCCACATTGGCAGGTGCAGGGAGGACCTGCAGCTGGATTTGAGTCCTCAGAAAATTCTTCATCCTCCTCTCAACACTGGTTTCTGAAAGGCTCCTCAATGACTGCATAAACCTGAAGGAAGAAGCCACCAAAGGGGGCCTGGAGGACTGGCGAGACCTTCAAAAAAAGGTGAACAGAGTTGGGAGCTAGACAGCTTCAGAAAAAAACATGCAGGAGGAGTGTAAGATCAGTCCCTTATAGGCTCCAAGAGAGAATCCCGACCGACAATCTCTGAACCATAAGAGATGGACCTGAAGATTCAGAAGATCCTGAATGGTCAGGAGATCTTTTCATGGACTTGCACTTTTCTTTTTCCTTAGCCTTCTACCTTTAGGTTTCTCTTTTTCTTTAACTGTTTTAGACTTGCCACCAGACGTCTTGCTATAAAGGTAGCCAGAAGGAAATAGAGCCAATTCTCCCACTGAAGCAGGGAGAACAAGTTCAATACAAGCTTATTGAGCTGATCAGAAACAGCCATAGACCCAAATGAAGAGCAGTAGCAGCAATCCTAATCAAGATGAGCTACACCCAAGCAGTATGTGTTATCAATGAGGGATCCTAAGGTCGTCGATCTTGTGCCTGCACATGGTGCACTTTTTAAAGCCCAAAGCCTTGTCAGACATTATGGGATATTTCAATATTGCGTACAAACAAGACACCAAGTCACCAATACACATGCACACACACTAGACCAACTTGAAAATATGTGGGAAAAACCTTATTGAAGTCCTACAGCAAACTAACCAGACCCTAATGGTTAATAATGATAATATGCAAAAGTATAAACTACCGCTACAGCTATTATCTATATACAACTTTTTCTAGAGTAGAGAGAAGGGAAAGTGGCAAAGAAAACCTGAAACGAGGTTAAAAGGTAAAATGAGAAAAAGCAACACATTCTAGTGGAAGAAATTATCACTAAAACTACTATAATCTGCTAAGGGAAAAAAATAGACTTATCTTGAAAAAAGATCAAATAGTGCGCTGAACTCAGAGACAGCATACACGTATAATAGTGATAAACAATATCTGACGAACTGTGAGGACGGCAGAGAATTTTGGATAAAGGGGAAGAACCTGAACTCTGAACCCAAAAGTCTAAAAGTTGCTGGCTTTGAATCCAATCAAATTTGAAACACCCAACAGTTGAGGCAGACAGAAAAGGCAACACTGGATTTAAAGCCTAAAATGGTTCAGAATGTTTGTTCAGCTCATTCACAGCTATAGCACTTTGTATGTATTCTTCATTTTAAGACACACAGCTCCTTATTGCATGAAATTATAGCTTCATACCAGTTATTGTTCTGAAAATCCCTGCAGCCACCTTTTTAACTTTATCTTGAACTCTTGAGCAAAAAGTTGAGCAGTGTCACTTTTTCGGTCATCATTTGCTTTACTGTGAATTGTTAGGAAATGAAATTGTGCAGTGTTTCTCTCTCTCACAGACATACACACCACACACAGTCTCTCTTCATACATGCACACACATACACATACGGTCTCCCTCTCATGAATGCACTGAGACACATTCAAACTCGCACACATATACACACATTACTTTTTTGGTTCATTTACTTTATTTTATTTTATTTTATGCTTGTTAATCAGTAATGCACAGTTTAACAAGCATGAGATATGGCAACTGTTTTTTTTTTTTTTGTCCAAGCTTCACAACAACTTAATATGCTTCAGGGAAGTGACAGACTTGTTTTTAGCGGGCAACATATATACATTAATAATCTACTGCAGAATGTTCATTATTAAACAGTGCATTAGGGTACTATTAGTAAATTATTGAACAATTAATACTAAGAAGCATATGGCAGGCTAAAGTATATAAAAATGAAGAAAATAGAAAACAGCATTGAGATTGCTAATATAGGATGCAATGCAGTGGAGACTAATCATTGCTTGCCAAGTGTTACTCGTATTTACATTTTTTTTCAGACTACATGTGCTACATGTTCTAGAGGGGGGATAGTTCATGGTGGGAAACAGCAACATTGACTGTCACTGTCAATATATAATGCACTATGTATGAGACATTGCTAATGGTCTACTTGTAATTATGAAGACATGCAGTATTTTCTTACTTCTTCAATACTTCCAAAGTCAACTAATCTACAAATTACAGTATAACAACAAGTGAAACCTTGTAAGATGTTGGAGAAAGCTGTCATGGATACTTCCACTATAAGATGCACAGTCAGAGAGATAATTACTGCTAGTTATTCTGTTAACTATGCAAACAGATAACTTTTTTATATTACTATAAATATTTCAATAAACACGTGAAAAGGAGTTTACTGCCATCATGTAAAAATTCAAGTTTTGAAAACAAAAGTGCTGTGGACTCTATACGTCTAAGTTGTAGAAATTTCAAATTTCAAGATATGCAATGCTGTTTGTGAAAATTTAGAGAAAAACATTCCGGATTTCTTTTTTTTTTTTTTTTGCACATTACAATGTACTGCCAGACTAATATAAACACTGCGAATATATTGACATTAATCAATGTAAAGAAGACTTTACTGGTTAAGAGCACTTTTAAATAAGAATAGATGATGGAATTAGGAATATGAATGAAGTTCTGTAGGAATTTTTTGTATGAATGGTGCTTTGGGGAATACATGTGGGAGTGCTGCAAGTCTGAATACTGTGCACTGCATTTGCATCTAGTAAATATTTTATCTTCTGACAAAACAACAGCGATATCATTTCCAACTTTAAGGATAAGTAGCTTTCAAGCAGTTCAATACAGTTCTGAGTTTGCTTCTATATATTTCCATAAGCATAAAGTAGTTTTCAAGTATTTTTAGCAAAAAAAGAAGTTATGTACTTACCATAACTTTCCATGTTTGTAGTCTGTCTCGCCCTTCATTCTTACATATGGGTTCGGAGCCGATCCCAGTCTCCAACTTGGCCGATTACAAAGCTCGAAGTCTCTAAGTTGGCTCGTGGCAAGGTAGGCATGCCATAATGCACTAGTAACAATCCCCAGATCTTGTTTGCTGCCCTCTATAATAGTGATATAAAGGTACTTCCACAAGGAAAAACAAAGATGAAAGGTCTCCAACTCTAAGGAAGATAGACACTATCTTGTCTCCAGATCCTCCAGGAATAAATGGACGGGGGTAGGTGAGTGGGTTCGTAAGAATGAAGGGCGAGATGGACTACAAACATGGAAAGTTGTGGTGAGTACATAACTTCTTTATGTTCTGTAGTCCTACCTCGCCTTCATTCTTACATATGGGACAGTGTCCCTTAGCACCTTTTTCTCGGGTGGCTCACGGGAATATACTGCTAAGAACTATGGAACCAAAGGAGGCTCTATCCCTGGAGGCCAAGTCCAATTTGTAATGAGTAATAAAGGTGTGAAGGGTAGCCCAAGTTGCTGCTGCACATATACTGTCCATTGGAATTCTGGCTTGAAAAGCAGCAGAGGTGGATATAGATCTGGTGGAATGAGCTTTAATTTTAAATGGGAGTTCTTTGCCATTAGAAGAGTAAATAAAAGATATGTAAATTGAAATCCAGTTTGATAGCGTTATCTTGGAGACTGGCATTCATTTTCTCATCTTTGAAAAAGACAAATAATTGGTCTAATCACCTAAACTCTTGGTTCTATGTAGATAGTACCTTAACTGTATGCGTACATCAAGTTGATGAAACTTATATTCCGCTTTGTTTGTATGATTTGGAAAAAAAACTGGCAGTTCAATAGTTTGATTAATATTTGACTGTGAACAAGAAGTTATGTACTCACCATAACGTTCGATGTATGTGGTCCATCTCGCCTCACATTCTTACCCGTGGGTTCCGAATATCGGCTCCGACTCGGCCGATTTTACTAGCTCAAAGTCTCTCATTGGCTGGGCTAAGAGGGTATCCCATGGTGCACTGCTCCATATCCCCAGATCTAGTTTGTTGCGAAACAACATATGCACTTCATACACACCTCACATCCATATAAACAATAACTAATCAAAGGGAGATTGCAGGTGACAACCTAAGCTCCAAATCCTCCAAGCAGGGGGAAGGTGGGAGGGTGTCAGAAAAATATGTATTAATGTGTGTATTAGTAATATGCTTAGTGCATTTAGAGCTTGAAAAGGGTTAACACATTTATTCTATTTCATACTGCATAAATCTGTACAAACTGCAGATGCTTTCTGTCCTTGTATTGTCAGCTAAAATCTTTGCTTATGCTTGGAAATTTACTGAGAAGCACATGATTTCTGCTTGTGTTAGGAAAATAATGAGTAGAACAATACTACTTGTATAAATGTTATGAGGCTTAGACAAGAAGTTCCGCTTGTGCTGTGAGAAAATACACAGCTGTAGAAGCTATAGATAATTAGAACAAAGACTGCTTGAAAATATGAACTGTAATCAGCATTTGCTTATGCCTGAGTTAGAAAGTACCTTGAAATGTAACACATGCATTAGAACTATACAATAGTAGCTTGTAACGGGCTGGTGCCCACCAAGGCCAGGTTGTTTTTCTCAAAAGGTTTCTCACAAATCTAGTCATGTCAGCAGAAAATCTGAGTAACATCTGCTGTAGAACAATATTGAAAGTTGTGTTTGATTATGTCAGCCATAGAAGGCCATGTCTTGTAAAACAGTATAAGAATAGCATACTTCCTGTTAGTAGTTAGGCAAAAATCTTGTATTTGCATGTTTTTGTCTCCTTGCTGCAAGTTATTAAATGTGCCTTTACTGAACCTTACGTGTATTGGTCTTTGAAGTTTTTTCCTTTGACAGATTGGTCCTTCGGACTGGAAACCCTCACTTCACCTCGGATCAGACAGGCCAGGTGGCTTGAAACCGTACGGGGAAGAAACCACATCGGTTCTTCTTATTTGAAAAGCCATCAGACTGAATTGTCGTACAAAAGAGGCCAGCCACTTTCTGATCTGCGACTGAAGGACGGGTTTACACAAACCAGGTGATCAATCACGAAGGCTCAAGTAAGGTGAATCTACCTTTTTTTTTCTGTTTTAGATCAGGGACTAGATTTGTATTGTTTTGTTGAGATTTTGTTTTTACAAGTCAGGGACAAAAAGATTACTGTCTTGTCACAGATCAGGGAAACAGAGCAGGTAGGCAGTCATTCTGAAAAGACTAACAAAATCCGTGGTACCACATTAAAAAATAAGGAGTTACGTAATGATTAAAAGAGTAGAACAAAAATGGGTAATAATTGCACAAAAAGACCCCACAGTCTGCCGTTAACTGAAGATGCGAAATACATGCAATCACAGCATGCTGATATTATTAAATACTATTCAAAATGGGTTAATAAGTATGAATTTGACGGTAAATTAGAAAAATCCTCGCTTATCAAACTTGTCAAACAGCTTAAAACCGATTCTAAAGGCCGGGTAAAAAAGCAACGTCAATTAGGAATTCCTCAGGCACACAGGTGGATTGAGGAAGTAAACTGAAGGGAACAAAAGAATAATAATTCAAAAGCAATGTTTTTAGATAAGGAGGATAATAACTTAGTAATAGCATCGGCCCCTCCGCCTCCCTTACCAGAATATGAGGCGAGTGAACAAGTTAGTCCACCCCCGCGATATCCTGCTGTCACTGTAAATAGAGACACTACAAAACCGAAACCGTTTATTAGAGATTCTGTCGAGACCAGGTCTTGAACACGGGCAGGAAACTCAAAAGGGGACACTGAGTTATATCAAATGCGGTAAAAAGGGACACTAGGCAAGGGATTGCAAGAAAAACAAGAAGGCAACCACGGAAGACAAGGAGGGTGAGGACTGACTATATGATAGTCAGGAATCACTAGAAGGGGATAGCAGAGATATGACAAATGAGAATGTGATGGAGGGAGTAGAAAATGTGACAGAAGAAATAGAAGAAGTACAGGAAGTCACAGATAGTGAAGAAAATGAAATATTGGATTTAGCTTTATTGAGCTTAGAGCTCTATTTAGCAGACACGAAACCAGAAGTTACACTCCTGGTAGAAGGGAGGGAAGTCAGATTCTTGTGTGACTCAGGGGCATCACGGACCCTGATACATCCCTCCAAACTGCCAGAGAACTCAGAGTCACCTGATTACACACTAGTGAAAGCAGCTAATGGACAGCTGTATCGGGAGCCCCTCTCCCATAATATTGCAATAACTGATCCTGTTTCAGGATTGACCCAGAAAAGCAAAATTGTTGTTTCTGCAAAGTGCCCAGTGAATCTCTTGGGCAGAGACCTTATGCAGCTATTTAGTATAGCAGCAGTTCCGACTATGCAGGGTATGGAAGCACAGCGACAAATTGATACCTTTGCACTGCAATCGGAGGGTGAAATGTTTTATTGGTACAGCCAAGAATTGGTTACGACTGGTCCAGGGGCAGTGACCGAAGAATTGATGAACATAGCCATCAGCAAGTTCCCCTCCCTTGACACTGATAAACAGCATTTGTTGCACTGTACTCTGTATTACTGTAACACACCAGGACCTGATAAGGAATATGAGCAAGAATTGTTTAGAAATCATGCAAACAGATTGATATTATGTAATCTGTACTGGGACACAGAAGGGAACAGTGTAGCCAGCTGTTCATTGCCCCAGGAGTTCTTTGCACTCTATAAATCTAATAGATTACCGGACAAGAATGCAAAATGGGTAGACCTAGGAGAAAAGGTTACGAGTTGGGAGAAGCAATCAGAGTTAGAACTGTCAGAACAAGGAATACAAATGCAGAAGTTGAATTGGATAACTCAGACCCACCCAGCTGTACACTTGCAGTCTAGCAAGGACAGCTGATTAGCACTCCTATTGAAGGAGGAAGAGAATGCCTTACAGAATATACCAGAAACTCTCTGGTCAACAGGAAAATCAGATGTAGGACTTATTCGTACAGCGGGACCAGTTACTATTACGCCAAAGTCAGCATTTAGACCACAGAAAAGACAGTATCCCTTAAGAAAAGATGCAGAGGTATGAATCAAACCTATTATAGCAGCTTTACTTAAGGAAGGGGTACTGGTGGAATCTCCTGATTCACCATGTAACACACCCTTATTTCCTGTTAAGAAAGCAAATGGAGAGTGGCGTATGGTCCAAGATTTACAAGCTGTAAATAACGCAGTAATACCAAGGGCACCTACGGTGCCAGACCCACACACCCTGTTGAATGATTTAAAACCTCAACAGAAATATTTTTCTGTGGTAGATATCAGCAATGCATTCTTTTCGATACCGATACACCCTGACAGCCAGTATTGGTTTGCATTCACATTTCAGGGGAAAAGGTATACATATACGCGACTACCACAGGGATATTGTGAAAGTCCGACAATATTCTCACAAGAAATGGCAAGTAACTTGGCGGGATTTACCCCACCAAGAAGTAGTCAGATTTTGCTTTATGTTGATGATATCCTGCTGGCGGCCCCCACCCAGCAAGATTGTAAAGAAGATACCATAGCGCTATTACAATTTTTAGCCACTGAAGGACATAAAGTAAACAAAAATAAACTGCAGCTTTGGAAAAAACAAGTTAAATACCTAGGATATTTAATATCCAAGGAGGGTAGGACATTAGATGAGGACAGAAAAGTAGCGATTTTGCAAGCTCCAAAACCCACTACCAAGAAGGAAATGATGTCCTTCCTGGGTACGACTAATTTTTGTCGGAGCTTGATTCCAAACTATGCCTTGGAATCTGCACCGCTGACTAACCTGATTTATGAAAAGCCTATGGCAGCACAGGATTTGTTACAATGGACACCAGAAGCAGAATCTGCTTTTTGCAAACTGAAACAGTTAACAGCGTCCTCATTAGTTTTGGGATTACCAAACTATCAAAGTTTTTTCCAAACTGTAGATTGTAAGCAAGGTTATATGACATCAGTGTTAACACAGCAGCATGGGGACAAGCAACGCCCTACTGCTTATTATTCATCACAACTGGACCCAGTGGCACGGTCTTTACCTCACTGTGTACAAGCAGTAGTTGCAGCTGCAATGGCAGTACAGGCTTCGGCCTCAGTAGTTTTGTTCCACCCTCTCACACTGAAAGTGCCTCATGCAGTCGCGATTATTTTACTGCAAGAGAAGGTAGCATATCTTTTCCCTGCTAGGCATCTTTCCTGTATGACTATATTGTTGAGCCAACCTCATATGACAACTGAACGATGTACGACTTTGAACCCTTCTACCTTGCTCCCAACCTCTGCAGATGACACACCACACAGCTGCCTGCAGGTGATTGAGCAAAAGCCACTGCCTAGAAAAGATCTTACGGATGTTCCCTTGGATGATGCCGAGGTGACATACTACGTGGATGGCTCGTGCAAAAGGGGCCCTGCAGGATAGAACCTAGTAGGATATGCAGTAGTTTCTGATACTGACATTATAGAAGCGAAATCTTTACCACACAATTTATCTGCACAGACAGCAGAATTGATTGCCTTAACACGGGCATGTACCTTAGCAAAGGGTAAATGTGTAAACATTTTTACTGACAGCCAGTACACTTTTTCTACTGTACATGTTTTTGCGCAACAGTGGAAAAATCGAGGAATGATAACATCTACTGGCAAACCAATCAATCATGCACAGTTTATTTTAGATCTTTTAGAATCTATTCAGTTACCTCAGAAAGTAGCTATTTGTAAATGCACAGCTCATACCAAGCAACAGGACAGGATATCAAAAGGTAATGCGAGAGCTGATACAGCTGCAAAGCAGGCAGCTTCAGAAGTATTTCTTTTGAATGAGGAATTACAACCCTCTGAGATTTTAGACTTAGAAATGTTAAAAACAATGCAGACACTTACTACGCAAGCTGAAAAACAAAGATGGGTAAAACGAGGAGCAATTCTCAAAAAGGGGCTGTACATCTCTAAAGAAGGGAAACCGATATTGCCGTCTAATTTGTTTAGATATGCAGCTTTGCTGAGCCATGGGCAGTGCCATGTCTCAACAGGGGGGATGGTACAGCTGGTGAACCAAGTGTTCACGACATACAGATTCTTAAACTACTCTAAAAAAATTTGTTTGATCTGTCACATTTGTAATAAACATCATGCACAAGGGACGTTAAAGCCCAAGCAAGGGAGTTTCCTTACACCACGTTATCCGTTTCATACTATCTGTATGGATTTTATAGAATTGAACAAATGTGAAAATAAGAAGTATTGTCTTGTCATTGTAGATATGTTTTCCAGATGGGTGCAAGCCTTTCCGACTAAAAATCCAGACGCGGCAAAGGTGGCAAAAGTTCTCGTTAAAGAAATCATCCCTAGATTTGGCATTCCAGAAAGGATCTACAGTGACAACAGCACACACTTCGTAAACCAGACCATACAACAGTTAAGTAAACATTTTGGTATTTCTTTAAAAAATCATTGTGCGTATCACCCACAATCTGCAGGGCTAGTAGAGAGGCATAATGGGATTTTAAAGAGTAAGCTAAGGAAGTTAATAGTAGAAACACAGAGAAATTGGGTGTACTGTCTGCCCCTGGCACTGTTGAGCATGAGAACTGTTCCGAATGCAAAAGGATTGACTACTTTTGAAAAACTATTTGGAAGGGCTTATTATATACCTCAGTGGAAATCTCTCATGCCCGCAGACCAGGAAGCTGACAGTACACTAGCTGAGTATATGAGAAACCTGTTGAATTCTAAACATCTGCTGCAGTCAAATTATGTTTTAGATAAAGAACGAACCAGACCGTCAGAAGTGGCAGTGCCCCCGGGTACCTGGATCTGGGTGAAGACAGTAAAGAAGAAGAATTGGGCGTCACCAAAGTGGGAAGGTCCATATCAAGTGCTTCTGTCGACACCCACTGCAGTCAAGATAGTGGAGCGCGCCTCCTGGATCCACCTGACGCACTGCAAACTAGTCAAAAACTTTGAACTGGACAAAAATCTTGTCACATGCCAAGAGTAAAAATGATAGAGTCCAGAAGAAACAGGAATGCAGAACAACCCTTTCCTCAGAAGTATTGCATAACCACCCTGTTAACTGTACTAGTGACAATAATCTTTTTACTGTGGCCTTTCCTTTTCCCAGCCACACAGACTGAACTGAATAAACGTGAAGCGTTACTCATAGACTGGCACCCAAACTTTAACACTTACCAGGCAATTAAATATGTGTATGCTGAGACTTTCAATGTTTCGAATTGCTGGATTTGCACAGCTTTGCCGACAGCATACGGGGGGGGGGTATTAATGACCACGGTCCCCCTAGGGGTCAATGAGACCTGGGAAAATTTGATTTATGATACCTCAACCATTACATCACAAGATAAAATAGCATTGCACTTGTCTGTTCCACAAAAGGGAACTGTGTGTTTTTATAAAAATGATACTGTTCAGGTGGGTTGGAGTAATTGCAATGTGACTGTTCCTTATAAATGTTACACTAAAAGTAACAATGCAGATTTTTATTGTAATACAAATTATGATTCATTTCTTGGATTGATGCACAAAACACTGGATGAAGTAAAACATAATTATGTTCTTTATAAACAACTGTCTATAATTGATAAAAAAATGTTTCATGCAGGGCAAGTGTATATTTATAGCAAAGTTCTACTAAAGTGGAGGACTGTTATTTTGTGTGTGGCAGAAAGGCATACAAATGGTTACCTGAGAATTGGTCCGGCAGTTATTTTTTGGGCTACCTGGTTCCGGCCATACGACACACTGCAGTTTTGCCTCGAGGAAAAATTCGGAATGTCCGAGAAGTCGTCAAGAAACCTGTAAATCCAGTGGGGCAAATCATTGCACTTTGGAAAAACCATCATTCTATAGGCAATGGACTGACACACATGGACTTGAGTGATAGTGTTATATCGTGGGCAGGCATATTACCAGCATATGGAGCCTGAGAAAACTGTCTAAACTTCTCGAAGTGATGAGCAATGCAACTTTTTCCGCCCTCGAATTGATGACTGATGAACTGAATGCCATGAGAACTGTAGTGCTTCAAAACCGCATGGCTCTTGACTTCACCCTAGCGGCGAGAAGTGGTACTTGCGCTTTAATCCAAGAAGAATGCTGTTCATATATTCCTGACCATAAACACGAGATAGACAATCATCTTGAGGTAATTCAGCAAGTGTCAGCCATGACCAAACCCACTGATGGACTTTTTCCAGAAATGGTTTGGGGGGTGGGGTACCATCCTGATTGCCATTTGTGTAGGAATGCTCCTATTGGGAGTATGTGTTTGTTGTGGTATCCCCTGCATGAAAAGACTGATTAAAGACTTTATAGACATGTCAGTTTCTGAAACCTTATATCAAAGTACTGAGTTCGAAGAACTATTAAAAGATTGAAAAAGCTTTCATAAGTTTAAACTGAATGACTCTCTTAACTGCAAATCCTGAGTGGGAAGAGGTTAGGAGAAGAAAAAACTGTTTATGCTTATTTTGAAAGTAGAATAAAAGTATTAATAGGGGGGAAATGTCAGAGTTATTAAATGTGCCTTAACTGAACCTTACGTGTATTGGTCTTTGAAGTTTTTAACTTTGACAGAGGGTAAGTAAGAATGTGAGGTGAGATGGACCACATACATCGAACGCTATGGTGAGTACATAACTTCTTGATGTTATATGGTCCTATCTCGCCTACATTCTTACCTGTGGGACAGCGTCCCTAGCACCTACATCATAGGAAAATACTCCTGAGAACTGTGGAGCCAAAGGAAGATCTGCCCCTGGAGACCACGTCCAATTTGTAATGAGAAACAAAGGTGTGAGGAGAAGCCCAAGTAGCTGCAGCACATATATCATCCATTGACAATCTAGCTTGATATGCTGTGGATGTAGAAACAGCCCGCGTAGAATGTGCCTTGACTGGAAATGGCAAATTTTTACCTCCTGCCTGATAGATGAAAGAGATACAACTGGCAATCCATCTAGACAGCGTGACCTTGGATACCAGAGAACCCAATCGGTTTTCCGAAAAGGAGACAAAGAGTTGGTCAGATTTCTGGATATCTTTTGTCCGGTGTAGATAGAAGCGTAACTGTCTATGTACATCCAATTGGTGAAATCTAAATTCTGCCTTGTTAGAAAAGTGGGGGAAGAATACCGACAGTTCAATGGACTGATTCATGTTAGACACGGAAGCCACTTTAGGAAGGAACGAGGGGTTTGGTCTAAGAGAGACCCTATCTTTATGGAAGATCAAATATGGGGGGGTTGATGGAGAGGGCTTGAATTTCCGAGACCCGCCTTGCTGAAGTGACTGCTGTTAAGAATGCTGTTTTCCATGTCAAGAATTTTAATTCACAGGTAGCTGCAGGCTCAAATGGTGGTAGAGTAAGGGCTTGAAGAACAAAATTGAGATCCCCAGGGCATGACAGGTTCGGACACTGGGGGACGAAGCAACAGGGTACCTCTAAGGAATGCTTTGCATAGTCTGTGTGCCATAAGACTAGGTTCATTTGCTAAGGGGAAATTAGATATCGCCGCCAGTTGAACTATGATGGTGGCTGATGCGGACCCCTGACAGAACAGCATAGAGAAGAACTCCAGAACTGAATCTATTGGAGCTGTGTAAGGATCAATGCCTCTAGTATGAGCCCAGATAGAGAACCTTTTCCATTTGCTAGAGTAAATCTTTCTACTGGATGGTTTATGAGAGGACGATAATATATGGACCACTTCTGGTGAAAAATTATGACGTCTGACTAGCGATGGAAGTGGAGTAGCCAGGCTGTCAACCGGAGTGTCCTCAGAGAGGGGTGGAACTGTCCCGACATGTGTGTCAGTAAATCTGGTAGAGGGTCCAGAATCCAAGGAGTGTCCACAATGAATGGTTGAATAAAGGGGAACCATACTTGATGAGGCCAGTGTGGGGCAATCAAAATCATTCTGCTTCCCAAGGATTGCACTTTCTGAATCACCCTTGAGAGAAGGGGAAACGGAGGGAAAGCATAAAGCAGACCAGAGGGCCAATCGTGGACCAGAGCATCCCTGGGTGATTCGCCCTGTGGGGGGATCAGCGTGAAGTAGTTGCTGCATTTCGCATTGATGGGGCTGGCAAAAAGGTTGCAGCAAGGCTGACCCCATCTGCTGAAGATTCGCTCTACAACCAGGCAATTCAGGGACCACTCGTAAGGCATAAGAATCGCTCTGCTTAGCCTGTCCGCTATTACACTGGACTTCCCTGGAAAGTGCGTTGCCACCAGAAACCATTGGGAAGCTACTACCCAATGCCACACTCGCATAGCCTCTCTGCATAGGGAGTAAGACCAGGTTCCCCCTTGCTTGTTGAGATACCACACTACTGACATGCTGTCTGAGTGTATCGCAACAGTCCCTAGAGGAAGAACTTCCTGAAGTGCCTGCAACGCAAGAAGCACTGCTCTCATCTCCTGGACGTTTATATGCAAATGTATCTCGTGTTCCTGCCACATGCCTTGGACTGTCCTGCCGAGATAATGCCCCCCCCCCACCCCATCTGGGAGGCATCCGTGGTCACTGTGGCAACAGGGATGGGAGAAACGAAGGGCTTTTCCCCGTTCAAATTGTTGGTGCACAGCCACCAACAGAGGTCCTGCTTGCACCTGTCTGTGAGTAAGATGGGATGAGATAGTGGGAGTCTTTGGAGAGACCAATGGACAAAGAGGGGCCATTGAAGAAGTCTCATGTGTAATCTCGCTAGAGGGACCAACATGATAGTCGCCGCCATGGTCCCTAGGAGTTGTAGAACCAGTCTTGCTTTTGCTTGTCTCAGGGGCATCAGCATGTGTATTTGTTGTTGCAATACTGTGATCCTTTCTTGTGGTAAGAATGCTCGCATTCGAATGGTGTCCAACTCTGCTCCTATAAAGGTGACGCTGTGAGGGCAATAAGGCAGATTTTTCCCAGTTTATTGTTATGCCCAATTGGTGACATAGACTGATGGTAGCGTCCCTGGTCTGAACTAGTTGATTAAAACACAAGTCGTTAAGCAAAAACTTTATAACACAAAACAAAGCTTTCGGGCAAAAACCCTTCTTCAGTGTTAGACATAAAATGTTAACCAAGCAATCATGCTTTATACAAAAGCCCAAAAGTCATATGACTGCAGCCAAAGTCATATGACTAACATATTTAAAGAAACATAAAATTTTTTAAATGCATGTCATATACATAAGATATAAAATATATAAAACATAAAAATATACAAAAAATACTAATATTATCTAATCATAATTTAGTACGTTGTATCCTAGCTAAAATTGGTTTCAAACTGACAGTAGAATTTAAACCTGGGGTACGATCTGCATTAAGCCTGAGTATCCACTGATACTCCTTAGTCTCTAGGATATTATTAATATCCCCACCCCTAATGGGTGGAGAAACTACATCTAAGACTCTAAACTTAAATCTATGTTCAACCCCATGTACTTTTATATGTTTAAATAGCCCATTAGTCTCATACTCTCTCCTAATCTCAGACTTCTCTGCCTCAGGAAACACGTCCAAAGTATTAACAGAAGTAGATGAACGTTGCATATTTGCATTTTTAGTATGAGGCACTCCAGTAAACGCATTTTTAATATCATTTCTGGGCCAAAAATAGGGAACATGTATATAGACCCTATTTTATGGATAGTGATGTTCAACATACTGATAACATGAGTGCTAATGGGTATGGATATGATAAGGTTAGGTATGTTATGACCTTTTGTAATAAAACGCATTTAATCAAGCGTGTTGTAGAGAAGAATTGGCCTGTTCTAATGGCTGCGATGGATGTTAGTAGAGTTTTAGATAGCAGGCCGTATTTCTCATATAGGAATATGAGAACTATAAAGAGTTTAATTTGTTACAAAGATTTTAAATGTAGGAATCAATCTGGAATTAGTTCTTATAAATTAGCTCGTTCTGGTACTTTTAAGTGTTTGGGGTGTTCATGCTGTGTAGACATTGCGGATAGCCCCAACTCTCTTTTTGATCATCCAGTAACAAACAAGAATTACAGATTTAATTCTGTAGCTAATTGCAACACAAATAATGTGGTCTATTTAGCTGTATGTGTGGCTTGTCCCGCGTTTTATGTGGGTAAGACCACACGTAGACTGAAGGACCGGATAATTGAGCATAAGTCTGAGATTAAGAGAGAGTATGAGACTAATGGGCTATTTAAACATATAAAAATACATGGGGTTGAACATAGATTTATATCCACATCTGGAACATTTTTTAAAGCCAGAAGGCTTATGTTCCTTCTGATCCTTGGACATTTTATAATTAACGCTAGCGAAACACCTAGACATAACTTACAAAAAAGGCGGGGAAAAAACACACAATTTAGAAACACCAGAAAAAACAGTACTAGACACATGGTAAGAACCTCTAACTGAAATGGTTCTTCTAGGGATTACACAGAAAGAACACAATGACACCAAAAAGGTTTATCCAACAACAGAGGGGAGGACTAGGTCCTCTAACTAAAATGGGCCTAGCCCGCTGGAACAGTTACGGATACCAAAAAACAACTATCACACTCAAGCACTGAAAACACACACAAATTTAGCGATCAGCAACAAGAACAGCTATTAAAACAGCTTTTGGGTATGAACTAACAAATTTCTCAAAGAGAAATAGCAAAAAGAAGGTACTTAGCCACAGCCAAGCGAGACCACGTCCGAGCTACACAAGCGGCAAACGAGATCTGGGGATATGGAGCAGTGCACCATGGGATACCCTCTTAGTCCAACCAATGAGAGACTTTGAGCTAGTAAAATCGGCCGAGTCGGAGCCGATATTCGGCTCCGAACCCACGGGTAAGAATGTAGGCAAGATAGGACCACATAACATCAAATCTTAGGGACGAAGGAAGGGTTAGTACAAAGGGAAACTCTGTCTCTATGAAATACCAAGTAAGGAGGTTTGACAGAGTGCTTGCAGCTCTGACACTCTTCTGGCGGATATAATGGCTACCAGAAAAATGGTCTTCCATGAAAGGAACTTTAAATCACATGTATGTGAAGGTTCAAAAGGCGGTGAGGTAAGTTTTGAAAGAACAAAATTTAGATCCCAGGGAGATACAGGTTCTTGAAAAGGAGGACTTAGTAAGGTAGTGCCTTTTCAAAATGATTTACACAATCTGTGAGCCATAAGATTAGGCTCATGTTGCCCCAAATGAAAACTGGAGATAGCTGCTAATTGAATTTTGATTGTAGCAGCAGCTGATCCCTGATGAAATAGTTCGGTTAGAAATTCTAACACTAAGGGAATGGAGGCTGTGTATGGATCTATGTTCCTAGCTTGGCCCAGAAAGAAAATCTTTTCCACTTGCTAGCGTACAGTTTTCTTGTAGAAGGTTTATGAGAAGACGTAAGAATATGAGTAACCGCAGGGGAGAAATCATGAAGCCTGACTAGGGATGGAAGTGGAAAAGCCACGCTGTCAAGTTGAGGGTGTGGAGACAGGGATGGAACGTGCCTGACGTGTGTCAGAAGGTCTGGTACTGGGTCCAGAGTCCATGGATCGTCCAGAAGGTGAGGCCCGAGAAAGGGGAACCAAATCTGATGAGGCCAGTAAGGAGTGATGACAATCATTCTGCTTCCCAAAGTCTTTGCTTTCTGGATAACTTTCGATATTAGCGGAAAGGGAGGAAAAGCATAAAGAAGTCCCGAGGGCCAATTGTGGACAAGTGCATCCCTCGGTGTCTCCCCTGGTTGGGGGGGGGGGATAAGGATGAAGTAGCTGCTGCATTTGGTGTTCATTGGGGTGGCAAACAGATCGCAACAAGGCTGTCCCCATTTGCAGAAAATCTGTTCCGCGACTTTCTGATTCAGACACCACTCGTGAGGCATCAAGATTGCCCTGCTGAGCTTGTTGGCTATCACATTGGTTCTCCCCGACATATGTGTTGAAACTAGAAAGTGTTGGGAAGATATCACCCACTGCCAAACACGGAGAGCCTTTCGACATAGGGGGTAGGCTCTGGTTCCTCCTTGTTTGCTTATATACCCATACCACTGACATATTGTCTGACTGGATTGCTATTGTCCCTAGAGGAAGAAAGTCATGAAGTGCTTGCAATGCTAGTAGCACCGCTCTCATCTCTAGAACACTGATATGCAAGTGAGCCTCGTGTTCTTGCCATGTGCCTTGGACTATCCTTCCTAGATAATGCCCCCCCCCCCAATCTGGGAGGGATCCATGGTCACAGTAGCAACGGGTTGGTGAGGAATGAATGGTCTCCCTATCGTTAGTTGATTGGACTGGATCCACCAACGAAGGTCCTTTTTGCAAGATTCTGTTAATAAAATGGGATGAGACAGAGGCAGTTTATTTATTTATTTATTTATTTATTTTATTTTACATTTGTTGACCGGGCTGGTCTAGCTGGATATATTTCCATTTTCAGTAGAGGCCCGGGGAGAAAAGCTCCAAACAGTAAAAACATGAAATACAAACAATGAAGGAATCATAATTGTTACATAGTACATAAACATAGTAGAAATAAAGTATGCATCTTTTTTTTTTTGTCAACCAGTATGTATCATTGTGATCACCAGTTCAGTTCCTCATAAGAGAAATAATGAGGAAAAAAACAAAAAAACTTAGTATGGTAGAGATGAATATGAGCACAGGCAAGGAAGGGTTAGTCTGGTTTACTGCATGGGCATAACCAGTGTATTTTAAAGTGTGTTTTGAGCTTTTGTTTAAAGAGAGGCAAAGAAGAGAGTGATGTTAGTTCTTTGGGAAGTAGGTTCCAGTCTTTCCCCACAGTGTTAGAAAACAGGGAGTTTCCAGCCAAATTGTTAGTTTTGGTTATGCTAGCTAGAAGCTTGTTAGAGGAGCGTAGTATATCTAGGTTTTTATAGGGGATTATGAGATTGGATAGTATAGGAGTTCTATTAGGTTGATAAAATATCTTGTGGGCCACGGTTAGTTGGGAGATTTTTAGAAGGTTTTGAATTTCTAGCCAGCCCAGCTGCATGAGATTTAGGCAGTGGTGGGTACGAAAAGGATTACCCGTGGCAAATCTGGCGATGTTTTTATAGGCATGCTCTAGTTTGACAAGGTTATTCTTTTTGAGGTTAGTATATATGGGAGAGGCATAAAGAAGAGTAGAAATTAAATGGGAGTGTGCAATTTGGGTTTTAGCTGTTGGAGTTAAGAAGGATTTGATTCGATATAAGGAACCGATTTTCTTGTTGATAGTTTTAATGGTGTTATTTATGTGATTATCAAATGTAAGATTGTTATCAATCGTAATTCCTAACAACTTGGTTATGCAGTCAGGGTGTATGATAGTATCATTATTGGAAGTGATAGAGAAATCTATTGGGGTGGACTTATTGGTTGGTGTAAAAAGAAGGAGCTTGGTTTTCTTAGCATTAAGAAGGAGACAACGTTTAGTGAACCAAGTTTCAACTGAATTGAATACTTTCTGTGTCAGGGAATGTAGTGCAGATGGTGAGCTTGCTGAACAGATTAATGTTGAATCATCTGCATATTGAATGCAGGTGGCATTTGGGATTGTTACACGCAGGTCGTTAATAAAAAGAGAGAAGAGAAGTGGACCTAGAATAGAGCCCTGAGGGACTCCCAGGGTGACAGGTAGAAGAGATGATATATTATCTGCCCAAAGAACTGCTTGTTGTCTATTGGTTAGGTAGGACCGGAACCATTTAATTGCTGAAGAGTCAAGGGTGAAGGATTCAAGAATGTTGATAAGAAGGGCATGGTTAACCATGTCGAAAGCTTTGGAGAGGTCAATAAAGAGAGCAGATGAGAGGTTGTTGTTATTGCGATTTCTATTTATAATATCTGTAAAGGATAGCAGGGCTGTCGTGGTACTATGGGATGGCCTAAAACCATGTTGGCATTTAGCTATCATGTTATTTTGAGTTAAATGGTTTAACAGTTGATGATGAACACATTTTTCCATAATTTTAGCTAAGGGAGATAAAAGTGATATTGGCCGATAGTTAGAGTAGTCGTTTGAGTTTCCGCCTTTGTGAAGGGGAATGATATGGGAGATTTTCCAGATGTTAGAAACATTCCCTTCCTTAATGGTTCTATTTATGAGGATGGATATAGGATAAGAAATTACTTTGGCTGCTTTTTGGAGGTATTCAGGAGGTAGCTGGTCAGCAGAAGGGGTACAGGGCTTAAGTTTTTGGATGAGTTTGAAGATAAGAGTGGTAGAGACTGGTTGTATTGAGAAAGCAGGTAGAGTACTAGGTGTGGAAGTGGCAAGGTTTGAGCTGTCTAGAGTAAGTTGGCTTGCTAGTGTTTGTATGGTTTCCGTAAAGAAGGAATTAAAGGCATTGGCTGTTTGCTGGTGGGTGTTTGGGTCTGCTGGAAGTGGGGCTGGCGTCTGAGAGTTCCCTGGGGAAAGGAGTTTATTTATACTAGACCAAAACTTCTGGGGGTTATTTTTGTGGTTTTGTTGTAGTTTATAGTAGTAGTTTTTTTTGTCGGATAGTATTGCCTTTTTTGTACTATTTCTCAGTTGCTTAAACAGTAGTTGCTCAGAAGTATTTTTGTTAGCTCTCCACTTTGCCCAGGATTTATTTCTAAGTAAGATTTTTTGTTTGGTTTCTTTGGAAAGCCAGGGGCTGGTTTGGCTTTCATTTTGATGGTCCTTTTGGGTGCATGCTTATCAAGGATAGATAGAAATTTAGAGTTTAGATAGTCAATGGCTTGTTCAAGTGGTAGAATTTTAAAGGGTTCCAGTCACAAGCATTTAGTTCATTTTGGAATAATGTTGGGTTGAAATGTTTGTTGGTACGTATGATTCTATAAATGGGGGGATTTGAGATATCATTTTTATGCCTAAGGATATAGGTTAAAGTATGATCACTAATATCGTCGGGTAGAGTTCCAACATTGTACCTTTGTTGTTGTCTATTTATAAGAATCCAGTCTAGTATGCTCTCTTTTTTGTTTGGTTTGTTGATTCTGGTAGTGGAGGTTATAGTTTGACTGAATCCATGAAGGTTGATTAGGACGAGGATTATCAGCTTTGATAGTTGTCCAATCAGTATTAAAATCACCAAGTATAATAGTTTCTTGGGGGTATGTGGAGGACACCTGGCTTAGTATATTCTCTATCGTACTAATATTATTACCAGGTGGAAGGTAGATGCAAATGATATATAGGGATTTGTTCTTGTTAGTCTGGAATTTGGTAATAAGTACCTCAGCCTTGCTATTTTTAGGTGGGTCAAATGGTAAAGTGGAAATTTGAAGTCCCTCTTTGAATAAGATTGCAACTCCACCACCCTTACTTTTTATACGGTCTAGCCTAAGTATATTGTAGCCTTGTGGAATGATTTCATTGTCTTTGGTTGTTGGTTTTAACCATGTTTCTGTTAGACAGAGGATGTCAAAGTTATGGGTATCAAGGAGGGCATGGAGATGGGTTATTTTGTTATTAATGCTTCGGATATTCAGGTGTCCTATTAGGAAAGAGTTGGGAAGATTGGGCTGGGTTGTTAGTAGAGTGGGATTTGTGGGGCCAGGGTTGGGGTGGATGTCACCATCTTTTAAGTTGAGTTTACAGAGTCGTGATGTAGGGATATTTATAAAGTTTGTTAGAAAGTTCTCTTTCCTTATTGTGGATGTATGGTATTTGATGTGTCAGATTCTATGGTATTTAGGTAGTAGGTAGCTGGGAGTTGATGCAATATTAATTTGACCTTTAGGGATGATAGAATTGTAAATTGTTGTTTGTTTGTGGGAGTAATAAAAGTGGTAGTGGTATGTTTTTTCAAATGAGGTGATGATGTAGGAATAAATAAGGAAAGTAGAAATTATGCTTAAGAATATGGTTTTGGTGAGTTTAGGTTTTACAGTTATAGTCATGTTTGGAGATGAGTACAAGGTTGTAGGGGTTGAGTAGAGATGTAGGAAGCAAGGTGAATAAAGACTGAGAAGAGAAAATGGGGAGGAAACTAAAGAGGGTGGTTAACGGGAGAGAGGGTGTGGTGTGATTAGTATAGAATAGCTTATAAGGGTAGTAGACAATTATGGTGGGTGTTTTAGGTTAATGGAGTGTGAAGATTGGTGGGATTAGGGAGGGGGTGTGGTAAGGGATGTATAAAGGTAAGGACACTGGGGGGTGGGTGGGAATTGGGGGTAGGGAAGCGGAGTGAGCCCGCAGGGCGAACGGAGCGAGTAACAGCTGGAGGCTGGAGACAATCAGTTACACAGTGCAACTGGGTTCCCCAGGTTTAGGGAAGGTAAGGATGTATTCTATAGATAATTAGTATAAGGCAAATAGAGTGGAATGTGTAAAGAAGGGAAGAATGTGTAAGGGAGAGGGAAAGGGACAGTTGAACTAAGACAAAGTGAAAAAGGGGTTTAAAAAAGGGGTAGTAAAGACAGGTAGAGTAGGGTAGAGGTGTACACTTATGTTAACACTGAAAGGGTACTTCTTGTCTCTCTTTCACAGAAGTTCAGTGACAATGGTATGAAACAGTACAAAGTTGGTGATTTAATCTATTGACTGTGGGGGTATTACTTCCAGTAAGGGAATTTGCAGGGGTACACAGAGGAAGGCTGCCCCACAGGGATTAAAGGAGATTGAGTAGCAGGTAAAAAGCAACTTTACATGCTATAGTACTGCTGCCCTCTAGTGGAGGAAGAAAGGAGTTACATTCAGACTAAAGATAGGAGGTAAAGGAAGAAAACAGGTGAGAAAGTAAGGGATGGCCTAGGGTTGGTCCTTGGGTGTGCTGGCCCTTACAACAGGTTATACTTTAGACACTCAAAGTTCAGTTTAATACCTATAAGAGCAGTAGCTTATACTGTGAAGTTAGGTTAGCTGGGCTTTAAATACATGCAGGGATTCCTGTTGGGTAAGCCCTTCTGTTCCTGAGAGCTTTCCTTCTGCCTTGTTACGTTAGGGAAGATGGAGAGCCTGTGTCACAGGCACTAGACTTAATAGCTGAAAAAGAGATAGAAAAGATTTAAAATCCTAAGCTAAAGTAGGTTGAGAGTTAATACAGTGGAGGGTAGAACTGGTGAGGACAAGTACAAGTTAATACTTGACAGAGTGTTACTTACAAGAGCAGTAGAGACACAGGAGGCTAAACATACTTTACAAAAACACTATGATAAGCTGGAGCGGTAAAACATACACATGTGGCTTAGCAAGCAAAACAATATAAATATCATATTTATATTGTTACTGAAGGGACCACTGGGAAAAGAGTAACCATTGAAGAATTCTCATATGTAGTCTGGCTAACTGAACTAGGGTTATAGTAGAGGCCACGGTTCCCAAGAGTTTGAGCACTGTCTTCGCTTTGACCTTCTGTTGGGGAAGCAGGCTGTATATATGTCTTAGATTTTGCACTCTGTCTGAAGGAAGGCGAGCCATCATTGCGACTGTGTCTATTTCTGCACCTATAAAAGTCACATATTGAGAGGGCGACAAGGCAGACTTTTCCCAATTTATAGTGATGCCTAGCTGAGTACAGATTTGGATGGTTGAATCCCTGGCTTGTAGAAGTAGATGCCTGGTGGTGGCAGTCAGGAGCCAGTCATCCAGGTACGGAAACACTAGGAATCCAAGACATCTCAAGTGAGCCGATACTACCACCATGCATTTGGTGAACACCCTGGGGGCTGTGGTGAGACCAAAAGGCAAAGCACGAAACTGGTAATGACTGGCTCCCAGATGGAAGCGTAAATGACTCCTTGATGCTCTGCCCATTTTTATGTGGTAGTATGCATCTTGGAAGTCTATGGAGCACATTCAATTGTCTTTCCCTAATAAAGGGAGAATAGACTGCAGTGATACCATTCGGAACTTGGACTTCTTCACCGATTCATTTAACTTGCTGAGATCCAAGATGGGCCTCCAGTCTCCTGTTCGTTTTGGCACTAAAAAGAATCTGGAGTAAGTTCCAAATCCTATCTGGTCTGCGGGGACGGTTTGGATGACTCTCTTTTGAAGCAACTTTTGAACTTCTATAGTTGCTTGATCCCAGTGATTGGGTGGAACATCTGGGATTTTCTTGGTTAGATGAGGTGGAAAAGAGAAGGGTATGGACTATCCTCTGAAAATTATCCTTAGTACCCACTTGTCGTGTGTGATGTCGTGCCAGGCTTCTGGGTACAAGGATAAGTGACCCCCGACTGGCTCCAGAGAAGAGCAGCTGGGCCTCACTTCAGGAGCATTGATAGGGATGGCCACGAAAAGAATCGTGGTCACCCTGTTTTTGCGGACCCCCCCTGCCTCTAGAGTGATGTCTACCACTATTTCCTCCTCCTCTGCCTCTGCAGAAGGAAACACCTTGTGCGTCTGGGAAAAATCTCGGAGATTTCTTGAACCACATTTTCCCCCCTCTCTGACCTTTAGGGTATGGTCTAGAAGGAATGGAAAAACATACCCCCACGGCAGAGAGAGTCTTCCCTTCCTGCATGCATTTGGTGAGTGTGTCTTTTACCTTTGTTCCAAACAAAGAGGAACCGTCAAAGGGGGCAGTGGTAAATGCAGATTTGAAGGGCTCCGCAAAATTGCACAGATGCATCCAGGAGTGTCTCCTAAGGGAAACTCCTGAACCCGATGCCCTGCTTGCTCCATCTGGTGTGTAAAACATCAGCCTCATGGAGGAGTTAACAATAGAGTTTAAGGTGGACAACTGAGCAGTAACCTTCTCAAGGACTCCTTCAGTTAAGGTACCTTGGAGAGTATCTCCCAGCTCTTTTAGATCTCTTTGAAGACTAGTAAAATGTGTGAGGTAATTCAGCGATCTGAGTGTAAAAGCCGCTGAAGAAAAAATTTGCTTCCCTATTTGTCCATCGTTCGAGACTCTTTGTTCGGTGGATGGACAGATGAGGATGTCTCTGCTAGTTCCTTCTTTGTGGCTGCTGCCACCACCATGGCTTCTACAGGCACAGCTTTGGTCAGAAACTCTTTTTCCTTAGGAGCTGAAAGGAATTTGTGTTCTAGGGACTGGTTCCACAGTGTCAGGAGTTTCCCACACCTTTCAACTCACCAAATCTAACAGCTCATCGAAAGGTGGAGACACCCAAGAGGCTGAAGGTTGAGACCCGAAAGCCTTCAGGTTCACTGACTCCTCATCAGAAGGGGTGGTGGTGGGCCAGCCTCCTCTCTGTTTCAGGATCTCTAGGATAACTATGAAGGAGATATCATCAGAGGATGACCTAGGGGACCCTTCTGACTCCTCAAGATCAGTGTTAGAGGTGATGGACTCATCAGCGGAGACTACGTGCTTCCTCTTCAAAGTTCTCTTCCAAGGGGGCTCCTCAGAGGGGTATTCTGGGAAGGACACGGAAAACCGGGGGCCACCCAAGGGGGGCTCCTAAGGCTGCGGGTCTCTGCTGTCAAGAGAGAGAGAGAGTGCTGAGACTGAGGTCGGAGCTTGAGGGGGAAGAGCATCGGTACCCTTGTGTACAGCTGAAGATCTAGACAGCATGCTCCTCATCATCTTGAAGGCAGATCTCACCGGCTCCGAGGACACCACCGGTTCTAAGGAAGCGGAAGTAGCCCCCGGCTCCAGGGCGATCGGCTCGGAACTGAAGAAGTTCGGGTCCGAGCTTCCCCATCGGGGCCGACTGGTGAGCTTCGGCTCCTAGACACCAGGGATGGCACCGAAGGTGTCAGAGTGGAACGCGGCTCCGAAATAGCCACTTGGGGTGCTGGAACCGATGGTTCCACAACAAACAGCACTGATAGCTCTGGCTCCGAAAGACCGATATGGCACAGAGGAGGAACAGAAGCAGATAATACGGACTTAGACGGCTCCAGAACTGATTGGGTCAGAGCCAATAAATTTGCTAGCACCGACAACTTCAAAAGTCTAAGCACCACCCTCTCGACATCCTTCTCAGAAAGACTCCTGGAGGATCTGGAAGGCAAGGTAGGGGATCGAGATCTTTGCAAAATAGGAGCTCTAAGTGTCAGGGATACCGGTAATAAGTCTTGACTGGCTCCAAGGTAAGGATCCAGCTATAGGCTCCAAAAAACTTGAGGCCGAAACTGGAAGGTCTGTATCAAGAACCTCAACCGTCTCCGAAGGCAGAGGAGCCGAAGAGGTATAAGGTTTGTCAATTTTGGCAACTTTCTCTGGAGATCCTGATTTAGTAGTTGGTGTAGGAGAATATCTTTTCACTGA
Source organism: Protopterus annectens (assembly GCF_019279795.1). Lineage (NCBI taxonomy): Eukaryota > Metazoa > Chordata > Ceratodontiformes > Protopteridae > Protopterus > Protopterus annectens. Next base: position 1,140,706,120 of record NC_056744.1, read on the forward strand.
CTTAACCTTCTCTTTTTTTAGAAGAGGGAGACCTGAAGTGAGAAGAGGAAGAACTAGCTAAATCCTCCTCAAAGGAAGGTTTAAGGAGATCTTTCAAAATCAGTTTGTTCTTCCTTTCCTGGAGAACCCAGGACCTAAAAGAATGGCAAAATGTACATGTCTCCTGCAGATGTATGGCTCCCAAACAATACACACAAATACTATGCCTGTCAGTCAAGGACATTTTTTGTGATCATTTTAAGCACTTCTCAAAATCCGAAGGTTTATGGTCTTTAGTTTCCTTAGACATAACTACCAGAACAAGGACTATAAATGTAGACAGACAATAAGAAGAGAGGACAAGGTCCTCTAACTTAAACAGGCCTAGCCCTGCTCAAGAAACAACACACAAGGGAGAAAGGCATTAGAGGACTAGGTCCTCTAACTTAAACGGGCCTAGCCCTGAACAGAGGGGGTAGGCGAGATAGATAATAACAAGCGACAGGAAGGCAAAAAATAGGTCTTAACTAAAAAATGGACCTAAGAAAGTTTAACAATAACTTTCACAAGAGAAAACGAAGGGATACCACTAAGGGAGGCCTGCGGAAGCGACGGCCAACAATTAGCAACAACAACTTGCAGAGAAACAATTTGCAATAAAACTGCAGAAAACACACACTAATTAACTACTTACAAGTTAACAACAGTAAGCTATTAATACTAAGTTTACAGTCAAAAAGAGAACACTATCAATATTTGAAGAAAAATATTCCAACTTAGCCACGGCCAAGAAAGAGAACACTTCTGAACTCGTAGAGCAGCAAACAAGATCTGGGGATTGTTACTAGTGCATTATGGGATACCTACTTTGCCACAAGCCAACTTAAGAGACTTCGAGCTTTGTAATTGGCCGAGTAGGAGCTGAGGATCAGCTCCGAACCCATATGTAGGAATGAAGGCGAGCTAGGACTACAGAACATTATATATTACCTGATTTTCATGAAAACAAGAACTTGTAAATAGTGTATTTATTTAATTATGCACTAAAAAAAGTAAAGAAGATGGCATTAACTTAATAGTTCAGGTAGTGTTTAAAATGTTAAGATGATTGCCCAAGCAAGCGTGAGTATTTTTGTTCCAATGAAGATATAGCGGACAGGCTCATGGTTTCAGAAAGAATTAATGGACCCAATGCACCCTTGAACTGTGATACTAGTGTTGGTATGATGGTGATGGCCAATAATATGGAAATGCATACTGCAATTAGGTATTCACCTAGAAAAAGGAATTTGTTGTGAAGCTGCTTACGGCAGATAGTGCATTAGTATCTTTATTAATGAGTATATTTTGGGTGTGTACCTTGACATTACTGCCATACACAAAATTCTTATAATAATGTTTCTAATTTCTTGGAATAAATGAACAAAATGTAGAATGCTTGCTGACAGTTTCAATTTGCTGTAGAACTGAGAGGTGTTTATAGAGCCAAAAAGTATACAAATTAAAAAGAATCGCTAAGATTCACTATATTAACAAAATTTAGCACTAACATGAAAATATATTCTGAAATAAATTAGTGATTTCAGGAAGACTTAAAGCAAAGATTTCTAACGAGACTGTTTAACTTGCTTTATGACTACCATATATGTTGTGATAAATTAGTAATTTCAAGGTCTAAAGCAAAGATTTTCCTTCTTAGTTTATCCACGACTTGTCCCTTACTCAATACCAGGAACAGATTCTGAAAATAAATTTCCGCATTAAATCAAGAACAGATAATGGATTGTCAGGGACCTTTAAGAACTGTGGGAGGACACTCATTAATTTCAAAAATGGTGTTCACATATCCTTTCCAAAGTTTTAGGACAGTGTTGTCTGTATATGTGGTTTTCCAAACAAAATATAACTTTTGCTTCTGAAATAACATATATAAAAGAGAATTTCCATGCTTATGAAGACAGTTACATAATGATGGCATAAGAAGATGGAATATATAATCATACCTTTAACACGGGTGAGATTTATTAATATCAACTTAGCTCTGTTAAAATAATGGGAAATACTGGATGTCATTCGATAATTTATTAATAAAATGTAATATATACAAGGAAAGGACATGAAAACAACCATCTTAATGGATAGGTGCAGTATGAATTTGCATTTAAAATCAGGAATAGTTGTAAGTTGCTAGTTACATAAAGATGAAACAATATTTTTTTCTGATTGTTGTCAAATGGAAGAGTGTATTGATGCTACATATGATACTGTGTATAAATTTTCTATCAGAAATAAACTATATATATTAAAATGCACAATGTTAATTTTTTTCCCTCCATACTGCTATCTTTAAGCTTATAAAAGGAATATAGAGTACTGCTGTCATTTACTGGTTTACAACTTCACACTTGTTTAAGGCACGCTGAAATGTGCAATTTTTTTCACTATCTGTTTATATATAGTTTACTTGTTTATAAATTATTTCAGTAGACTAACATTATCCAATAAGATCAGTAAAGGCTATTGCATACAAAGAGAAAGAAAAGAGAAGAGAACGAGATGAAAGAAGAAAGAAAAACAAAAGAAGGAAATACAATGACAATATAAAGAAATAAAAGAATGAGAAAGGAGCAAAGGAATAAAAAGGCACATTTATGAACATAAAAGTATACTATATCAATGAGCTATACTTTGAAAGAACTTAAGAGCATTCTAAATCAGCTGATAAATTAATACAAAATATTTTAAATTAGTCTTGAAAGTAATAACTGTAGATTATTCTGTCTTGCCTTATTTAATTTTTTTCAGAGGTTTAAACTTTGCTCAGTTGGCTTACCTATTATTTGTTTGATATAAGCATGCAAGAATGGGTTCCTATTGTATTGTCGACAGCTTAGGTTGTTGAATGCTTAAGCATCGACACCTAAGTGTTGAAACCTTACAATAGGGAATGGCCATATAATCAAATTCTTTCCTCAGGAAAGAATTTGCATGGCCGTTATCGGGGATTTGCCCTTTCCCCAATGTAGAGCGATCTCGGAGTTGGTATATTTAGTTAGGGGTGGGTGAGGGGGGGGCGCACCCTCCCACATCGGGGGGTGTGGTGGGCGAAGCCCCCCAGTTTGTTTGGGTGTGTTTGTTTATTTTGTTTACGGACGGATGCTTGAATTCTTTCCAGAGGAAAGAATTTGATTATGTGGCCGTTCGACACTGTAAGCTTTCAATGCTTAGGTATCAATGGTTTTGGATTTGACACCCTAAGATGTCGATGTTATGATACAGACTCGCAAGAAATTAAGGCTGGAGAGAGAGAATTATAGGAATAAATAGTTCATAAAAATCTGTTTAAATTAATAAAAATATTTCTGAACATCTTAAGAACTGAGGAATTCACAAGGGTCTTTTCTCTTTATATAGACTTTGTTAGGAAATAGATCATTTTTCTCTCCTCTTATACAATCAACAGAATTTTGGGATGTATAAAAGGTAGGACAAGGGCAGCCGCGGTGGTGCAGCGGTTAGCGTTGTCGCCTCACAGCAAGAGACTCTCCCGTTCAATTCTTGGCTGGAACGCCTTCTGTGTGGAGTCTGCACGTCCTCCCCGCGGTTGAGTTACGTTTAAAGACATGCAAGTAGGTGCGTGAATGGGTGTGCCTTCCTTGAGGGTTGGGCGTCGGGCTGGCAACTCAGCACCATACAGATCCACTGCCAATCATTAGCGGACCGGAGTTCTGCTGTGACGATCCCTAACCGGGAAAAGCTGAAAGACTTTATAAAGGGTAGGATATATTTTGCAGTGTGTACAAATGTAGAAAGGTGAACAGAATAGTAAAACTATATATATATATATATATATATATATATATATATATATATATATACACATACACACACACACACACATATATATATATATATATATATATATATATATATACATACATACATACATACACACACTTTAACATATCAATATAAAGCTAAACTGCTGAAGTGAAAAAACGGGAAGGCATGATCCGGTTGATATAGTAAGAACAAATGAAAATAGATGTTGATAGTACTGATTTAAAACTACAAGAACTCATTCAAAATTATGTCTGGTGAACATGTAAGAGTAATATAACACTAAGAATGAAGTTGTGCATATCTTAGTATCATAGACAGTTTTATATTAACATATCTGTATTACAGGAAATAAAGTGACAATATGCAAGACAGTAATTTAACACGTTACAAGAAAAATTAAATTATTATAATTTTAACTAAGGAAAGTGAGAAGTGAAATGAATGCTGCACAAAAATGAGTATGAACTGTTGACTGTGTATATATAAATATTGCAGGCTTAATAATACAAGACAATGGTGTACTTCAATCATCATCTTCTTCTTTCGGCTGTTCCCGTTAGGGGTCGCCACAGCGGATCACCTGTTTCCATTTCTTCCTGTCCTCTGCATCTTGCTCTGTCACATCAACCACCTGCATGTCCTCTCACACCACATCCATAAACTTTATCTTAGGCCTTCCTCTTTTCCTGTTACCTGGTAGCTTCATCCTTAGCATCTTTTTCCCAATATACTCAGCATCCCTCCTCAGCACATGTCCAAACCAACGTAATCTTGCCTCTCTAGCTTTGTCTCCAAACCTTCCAACCTGGGCTGACCCTCTAATATTCCTAATCCTGTCCACCCTCGTCACACCCAGTGCAAATCTTAACATCTTTAACTCTGCCACATCCAGCTCAAACTCCTGCCTTTTTGTCAATGCCACTATCTCCAACCCATATAACATAGCTGGTCTCACTACCCTCTTTTAGACCTTCCCTTTCACTCTTACAGGTACTCGTCTGTCACAAATCACTCCTGACACTCTTCTCCACCCACTCCATCCTGCCTGTACTCTCTTCTTCACCTCCCTTCCACATTCATCGTTACTCTGAACTACTGACCCCAAGTATTTAAACTCCTCCTCCTTTGCCACCTGTACTCCTTGCATCCTCACCATTCCTCTATCCTCCCTCTCATTCACACACATATATTCTGTCTTAGTCCTGCTGACCTTCATTCCTCTTCTCTCTAGAGCATATCTCCATCTCTCCAGGGTGTCCTCCACCTGTTCCCTACTCTCACTACAGATCACAATGTCATCTGCAAACATCATAGTCCATGGGGACTCCTGTCTGATCTTGTCTGTCAACCTGTCCATCACCATTGCAAATAAGAAAGGGCTCAGAGCTGATCCTTGATGTAACCCCACCTCCACTTTAAACACATCCGTCACTCCCACCGCAGACCTCAACCGCTGTCACAGTACCCTCGTACATATCCTGTACGATGTACAATGGTGTACTTCAATAATTTGAAATATTAACAACAACACTGGAATGCTTTAAAAGTTAGCAATTCTAAAATGAAACACTTGTGAATTTTTAAAGAATCAAATAAAACTCTAGGAGTCATAGTTTGTTATGCAGATTAATTGGGACTGATTACATGGATAGTTTAATTGCTGAAGTTACTAGTTAGAAAAGGAATTTTTACAGTGTTTTAAATTTTTAGTATCAATAATTACAACAAACATGATCGCTTGTGAACTAGGAACACATATTATTGATATAGCATCATCCAGTTTAATAATTTACATTCTACCTATGATGTCACTTAATTTCATCTGTCTCACCAGTGTTCAGAAAAGAGATTATTAAACTATCTCAAAATATAAAAGTGACACTTTGCCCAAAAAAGACATTCAATAGCACAAGATATTAATAGGTTGGTACTGGGCTATTTGCCCAAAGGCATATATTAGTCCAGCCACGTTGTGCGGTATTCACCACACCTTTAGTAGTTCCCTAGACCCTTGTACTAGCAGCTAGTACCCTTGGCCCCTATCTAGTAGTGCTGTTGGTGTGATCCCCGGTGTGAACTTTCTGTCACCCATCCACTCATCAAGGTTCCTCTTGAAGAGTGATAGTGAGGGGCTCTGTCTTATGTAGATCGAGACCCTGTTCCATAGTAAGGGAAGTCTCGGAGAAGGGAATCTATCCCTCCAGCATGTTCTATTCATTGTTGTGTTGAGGTTTATATCCCTAGAGCGTGTAGCTCGAGTAAATTTGGTTTTGCTAAGATGGAGCATGTTCAACAATTTTGGGTTGGACATGGCTCTGTACGTTAGACAGAGATCGCCTCTGAGAAAGCGGTATGCAACAGAGAACAGTCTTAGCTTTTTCAATCGTGCTGCATAGGACAACTGTTTGAGACCAGTAATCCTCTTGGTTAGGTACCTCTGTGGTCTCTCCAGCTGCTGGAGATGTCTAGCCAGGTACATTCCAATTGGTGCATTGTACTCAATAATGGGTCTGATGAGGGAAGAGTAGAGGGGCACCATTACATCCTTAGATCTTGATGCGAACCCTTTCGTGATCAGATGCGTCACATAGAAGGATTTTCTAATAACTTTGGCAACATGGTTATCAAAGGAAAGTTGACTATCTACTTGGGTCCCTAGATCCCTTATTTCTTCTTCAGATTTCAGGGGATTACCTCCTATGCTGTAGTTTGTGGGTACTCCGTTTTTTTCCAAAGGGGATTACTACGCATATTTTTGCATTTCGCTTGAGACCATGGCTTTGACACCATGCATCAGTCTCATTTAGGCCCTTCTGGGGGATCTCCATGTCGGCCGGAGACTCTATTATAGCACCCAGTTTGCAGTCGTCTGCAAACTTAGTCAGCCACAGCCCTTCCGTGCTTGCCTGTACTTCTGAGAAGTATATGCCAAACAGGAGGAGCCCCAGGACAGAGCCCTGAGGCACACCACTCATTACTGGTCTGGATTCGGACATAGATCCCGCTACTCTTACTTTATGGGATCTGAGAGCCAGTTTGCGATCCATCTTGTGACGTAAGGGTTTATGTCCAGGCTGGTGAGCTTATCAATAATACCTGAATGGGGAATGGTGTCAAATGCTTTAGCAAGGTCAAGGTAAGCCGTGTGTATCTCCTTTCCCTTATCTATAGCCTGAGTAACGGTCTCAAAGAAATCCACCAGGTTCAGGAGGCATGATCTGCCCTTGAAGCCGAACTGTGTGGGGTCCAGTGACTGGAGGTTCCCAATCTCACCATTTATGAGTTCCATAATGATTCGCTCCATAGCCTTACAGATCAGACTGGTCAGGCTTATTGGTCGGTAGTTCCTAGGGTCAGTTGTCGCCCCACCCTTGTGTAGCGGGACCACTGTTGCCATGCGCCATTCTATGGGCACATATCCTGTGGAGAGGCTGAGACTGAACAGGGTATTAAGATGCGGGGTTAATTCCTTTTGGAGCTCATGTATGACACAGCCTGGGACACCAACTGGTCCCATGGAGGCAGTGTTTTTATCTTTAGATAGAGCCTTGTTAACCAACGTATCAGTAATAATTGGACTTACACAATCCCCTGGAATGGTAATAGGCCCTGTAGGTGGTGAGGGGGGGAGAAATTTGCACTGAACCTGTCAGCCAAGATGTTGGCAATGTCAGAAGGGTCAGTGTATTTTTTCCATTTCGTACTAGCTCAGAACAGACTTGAGTGTTGCCATTTAGGTTTTTGACGTAGCCATAGAAGGCCTTATGGTTATCCTTGGCATCCTTGGCAACTTTCTTTTCAAAATTAGCTTTAGTTGACTTGATGAGGGCCCTCAATTTCTTACTAATGCTGATCAAGGATGATTTTTCTACTTGAGATTTGGCCTTTTTTTGTATAAGTCTCCTCCTTTTATTGTAAAGTTTGCTTATGGCCGGGGTCCACCAGACTGGTTTCTTCTTGCTTGAGGAAAGAGTCTTGGTTTTATTTGGGATAGCACGGTCCATGCAATCCTGAAGATGCATATAGAGTGCCTTGGTGTAGGATTCTGCATCCTGGATATCATTATCCTTCTGCAAGGGAATAGTGAAGCTTTCCACTTCGGATGCAAGTAGTTTGAAGTTTGCTTTGGAAAGGTTTTTGACTATGGTTTCTTTGACTGGGGGAGGTGGACGGGTAAGGATGTCCAGGGTTATCAGTTTGTGGTCAGATCTGATCAAGGAGGGAGTGATAACGGGTGTGGTACAATGGGCGCCCATATTTCTGATGATTAAATCCAATATGTTGTCCCCTCTAGTGGGGACTCTACATTCTTGTAACACATTCTTCCTATATATTTAAAAGCAGAAGCACAATCATACTATGGAAGAATAATACTCTAATCCCAAGAATTGTATTATAGTATAATGATAAGAAAAGAATGTTTGCAATGGCTATTAATGGAATACAAAGCTGACCATTTACCTTAGCTAATATGTATTGGATTCTATGTCTTGGAGACAGATTTGTGAAGACTTCAGTATGTTATTAGGTAACCATTTACTTTATTGAGCACATTTGAATGTTATTAAAAATGCTATCTCACATAAGATTCTAAAAATTGGGTAAATGCTTTAAAGTTTAAGGTTTTATTTGATATTACAACTGAAGAATCTTTGTTTTACACTCACTATTTTTTTGTCTGTGGTACACAAACACGTATAGATAGAATATGTGCATCTAATAGTTTATGTTCCCAACTTGGTTTTCAAATAAGTTTTAGTCCCTTTACTGACTACAATCCTCTAACATTTAAGGTGGTCATCAATCAATTACAAAAAAGTTAGCAGTCTCAAAAATAATTTATTCACATATGATACAACTGAAATAATATTAAGAATTGTTTAATAATGAAACTGATAACTTTTTTGCAACAAATGAGAATGATGAAGTTAATGTTAGTTAATTATAGCCGAGTTGGCCTAGTGGTGCGTTGTTCTGACTGTAGTGCAGAGGGTTCTGGGTATGAGACTTGCCAGGGTTGGTTACCTTGGACGGTGCAGTGGTGCAGCAGTAGCATTGTCACCTCACAGGAAGAAGTTCTCCAGTTCGATTCTCAACTGGAGTGCCTTCTGTGCGAAGTCTGCATGTCCTCCCTAAATCTGGTCTGTGACATTAATAGAACTTGTTGGCGGGATAGATTTGTGTTCCAAAGACTCCCCCGTTTGTGGAATAGGCTCCCTCTCCATGTCAAGCAGTGTACCTCTCTATCCCTTTTTAAGAGGAACCTGGACGACTGGATGGGAAACAGAAAATACAACCCTGGGATCCCACCTGTGTCCCTGCTGGACGGGAAACAGGTGCGGACTTTGGGAACATGGGCAAAATTCTAGGCTAGGCTTATAAGGGCCTCCAGGCCAATAGCCTAGTATCATCCTGTGAACCTATGAGATACAGAAGGCATTGTGAGAATACAGATGATATTGAAATGGGTAGATACTGAATGAAGTATCAAGAGCAGGACTAGGAGAAAGGCAATGAGAGTAAGGGTTAGGTATGAGAACATGTGTGTGAGAGACAGAGAGAGAAGTGTATATTATTAGTACAAAGAGCTAGCATTAGAGTGAAGAAGAATGAAGTGTAAAGTGTATATAAAGGAGAGACGTAGGAAGGTTAGTACATTACACACACAAAAAAAATGGAGTAATTCAGGTAGTGTAATTCTTGTTCTTAAAGGGAACTTTGCACAATGTTCATTTCTTACAGCAAAGACAATAACATTTACAACTTTTTTTTTTTTATTTCCATAATCATCAGTTCTAGTACAAAGGAAACAAATCACACATTTCGCATGTAAGGACCAAGTACTAATACTTCGGCAAAGGAAAGGATGAATCATACAAGACAAGTATTTTGAAAGCATCCTGCTAGTTAGTTTCCACATACAATATTTCATATAAAACATATCTGAAATAAATTAGAACAACTAAGAAGTAAGACACTGTAGCAGTTCCATATAAATCGGTAAAATCTTAAACTGTCAACAGTTATCCTACCAAATACAGTACTCACGGAGAACATGAAGACTACTTCAACAAACACAGACATAGGGTGTACAATCAGCATGGGACTGCTGAGCTGGTAAACCATCACTGGTCTTTCAGGAATAGTCAAATGAGGGACTAACCTGCAAGCTTTGTGTCTGGCTCCTTGTTTTTCCATCTACCAGATTTTCCTCCAATCAGCTCTCACAGACCCTCCCACCATTGTCTGTATCTGCCTTTAAATAACTGAACTGTTGAATGTAATGTATTAGAACAAGAACACTCGTCCATCTGCCTACTTAACTGAACAAACTACTGGAAACTTCAACAAGGTGTCTATTCCCCCCAAAGAGAGGGTATCAGAGAGGAGATTCTCCTAGATCTACTACCTAAAGTGATTTTATTGAGACTAATCCTTTATACTCTGTTTCTAGTTAGTCCTGTCACCATCTGGTCCCACAGGTGGGATAACCAGACTTCACTCAAGCCCTCTGGATTACCTCGATTTTTCAGAAATAGGATGGCATTAATTTACAAATCTCATGTAGGGATCACTACCTATCCTGCTTGGAACTCTTAACTTGGAAATATATTCACAGAACATTTTTAACAAACACAGTACGGAAGATCTTACTGGCATTGCCATACTGAAATCATTTTGGACCTCTGAAGACCAAGACAGAGAGCCTCAACCTCTCTGCAAGGTTTAAACTCTATAGTTATTTTAACTTTTATGCCCTTGTAAATGGCACTGACAAGACCTGCAATGCTGCCACTTTTGCAGAACATATCAACTAAAGCAAAATGTTATACTTCAAATAATTAATCACTGTCAGTTAACCTACTTATCCTCATGGACATTTCACAGTGCTCTTTTTCAAAGTCTTTCAGTGTGTAATGTCAGAACATAAACAGGCATGATTCTGTACTACTTTTTTTTTCAAAATTTTGGAAAATGGGAATCTTGAGCTTTGTAAATAACTAAGCCTATCACATTACAGCTAAAAGCAAAACTTAAATAACTACTAACATTATTCAAATACTTCATAAACGATTCTAATTCATGAAAACTGCCCTTCCAGAGTTAAGATATATATTTTATCAATAAACCATTTATAAATCGTGAGGTGCTCAGCAAAATTCAGTTTGAAAACATGTTTGTTCTCCCAATCAGACATGAAAATGTTGGCAAAGCTGGGGGCCATTGCAGTCCCCATTCACCTGTAGGAAGTAGCAAGAGTCAAACTCTTTGTAGCTGTACAATAAAATTATGTCAAGTACTGCTCATGGAAAATTCAGACAATAAGGTAGCCATCCACTGTAATAGCTAAATCAAACACTTATTCATATAGGCTTACCCGGTTAACAAATTGAAATAAATATAATTAATATAGACAGTTACTTCCTTTACACTTTCTTATTGTTTACCATGTTTTTAAAAGCTGTGTTTAAGTCTGTTTATTTATTTATTGTAACATTTGCTAAGTGGGTAAGTGAGCTAGTCCATAGACCCTTTTAAGCCATGACAGTTCATAAGATCAAAAGTAGATAAAATGTATTATTTATTTTACTTGGAATTTGTTTTCCAGGAAATTTTGACTGGGCATGAACCCCTTTTTCAGAAGAGGCCCGGGGACTCCAACACAGGAACACATAATGAATCTATAAGTTCATAAATAGGTTCATAAGTTCATAGGCTGGTACTAGGCTATCGGCCCTAGGGCCTATACAAGCCTAGCCATAACAATTCCCTGGATATTTCTTCCCGCAATATTTACTTCCCTGGACCCCTGTCTAGCAGGGCTACTGATGTGACCCCCCGGGGTGAATTTCCTATCTCCCATCCAATCGTCAAGGTTCCTTTTGAAGAGTGCCAAGGAGGCGCTCTGCTCGACATGTATTGGCAGTCTATTCCGGAGTATGGGGAGTCTCTGGGTCAGGAACCTAGCCCTTCAGCATGTTTTGTTCATTGTGATGACAAGGTTTAGATCCCTGGAGTGTGTGGCTCTGAGAGATTGGGATTTCTTTAGGTGGAGCATGTCCAACAGCTCAGGGTTTGACATGGTCTTATATGTTAAGCAGAGATTGCCCCTGAGTACAAAATATGCCACAGAGCATAGCTGGAGTTTTTTCAGACGATCAGTATTGGGCATCTGCTTTAGGCCTGTGATTCTTTTAGTGAGGTATTTTTGTGGCCTTTCCAGCTGTTGCAGATGTCTTTGTGAGGTACATACCAAACAGGACATTGTACTCTATTATGGGTATAATGAGGGATGAGTACAGTGGGACAATGACCTCCTTTTTTATTGATGAAAAGCCCTTAGTGATGAGGTGTGCCACATAGAAGGATTTCCTGACTGTTGTGGCAATGTGGTTATCGAAGGTGATACCACTGTCCACCTGTGTCCCTAAGTCTCTCGTCACACTTTCGGTATTTAGTGTACTGCCACCTATGTGGTAATTCATGGGTACATGGTTTTTCCCAAAGGGGATAACTATACATTTCTTGGCATTAAGCTTGAGCCCATGGCTCTAGCACCAAGCATCTGTTTCTATAAGGCCCTTTTGTAGAATATCCACATCATTTGGGAATTCAGTAATGGCTCCCAGTTTGCAGTCATCTGTGAACTTTGTTAGCCAGAGTCCCTTAGTGTTGGCCTGTACTTCCGAGAAGTAGATGCCAAACAAGAGTGGTCCCAGGACTGAACCCTGAGGTACTCCACTTGTCTGGAGCTGGATTTGAAGTTGGCTACTTTTACAGTCTGGGTTCTGTCAGTAAGTCAGTTGGCAATCCATCGAGTGACATAGGGATTTATGCCCAGCTTAGTAAGTTTATCTATGATTCCAGAGTGGGGGATGGTGTCGAAGGCCTTGGCGAGGTCCAGATAGACTGTGTGGACCACCTTACCCTCATCCACAGCTCTGGAGACTGATTCGAAGAAGTCAATTAGGTTCAGGAGACAAGATCAGCCCTTCATAAACCCAAACTGGGTGGGGTCCAGTGTTTGAAGGTTGCCAATGTCCTATACTTACTAAGTTATTCATCTGTGAGGATCTTAAGAAGTTTGATCTTAAATTACCATGGTAGTTTTTTTGGCCCTTGTGTTTTGTGTACGAGTAACAGAGAGGTAGGCAGAATAAAGATATGCTGGAACATTTTCTTGGCCTTGTGCATGAGGGACATGGTTGCTAAACTAGGGTGAAGTTGCTGTTTCCCATCAATTCATCCAAGCTACATTTGAATAGAGTAAGAGAAATACGTTTTATGTGGAGTGAAAGACTGTTCCATAGAAGCAGAATTCTCCATGTTACACACCTGTCCTCCAACAGGTCTTATGTATACTGCAAAAGAGACTGCGATCCCTTGAGTGGGTGTTAATGCTAGCACTGGACTTGTGAATGTGCAAAAAGTCAGAAAGAACAGGGTCTGTTAAGGCTCTTTATGCAAGGCAGAGGTCTCCTCTTAGCAGTCTGTAATATGCGAAGAAACACAAGGCTTTCAGATGGTGTGCATAGTTTTTACGATTTACGCCCTTGATTTTATTAGTGAAAAAGCATTATGGTTCTCCACTTATGGAAAATGTTTGAACAGGTATATACTGAAAGGTGCATTATACTCATTAATCATCCTTAAGAGAGCAGAGTACAGTGGAATAATTACATACTTTGACCTGGATGCCATACATTTAGATATAAGCTGTGTAATGAACAATTAGTGCAACCAACCAACATGTTTTACTTTTATTTATTTTTTGAGAAGGTGGGAAGAAATGTGAGAAAATCCATGCAAACATGCACAAACATGCAAACTCCATGAAGACAGTTACTGGAAGTTGGAATTATCTCAGACTCTGGAAGTGTGAGAAACAGATCGTACCAAACAGTAAGTAAGCTGCCCTACAGCTTCATTCTGTAATTATTTTTTTATTTCTTGAGAGGGAGGATCTGAGTAGGTAAATACTATTATAAAAGAAGGCCCAAAGAGAAAAACTCCAATAGACTCATTCAATTTATTAGATAAATTACTGCTGTTCTTATTTCCATAATCATCAGTTCTCGTACAAAGGAAAAACAGTCAAGGAAATGGGTGCTAATGGAGAGTTGAAAAGTAAGCAAGCAAAAGACAGTAGTGGTGCTGAAATTGAATTCATCCTCAAGTCTTGGTGAGTACCTTCGCGTGGTGGACCCTGTTTTTCACAAAATCTCACCAAGGTGACACTGATATATAGACTGTATTTATTATATCATGGACAGAAGCAAGTCAAAAACAAAAAAGATAGCTGGGTGCAAAAAACCCAGGATAAAAAAAAGTGCCCAATCCTGGTAGGCGTACTGGTGCCAGGACTGGAAAAAAATGACAGTGCAGAATCCTCAAAACACAGAAACATTCCTACAATGGGGCCAGGCCAGGCCCAGGGGGAGGATGGCCTCCCTGTTGTAGAAGGAAGTAGAAGTCCACAAAAATCACAAAAATTGATTGGCCAAAGAAGAGCCATAAAGACAATTGAGTGGACTACTGAGGATAAGAAAGAAATTATGTACTGTTACTATTATGTAAAAACCCAGAATTTCCAGACACAAGATATACAAAACGATTAAGAGAGAAATTAGAGGAAAATAAATACTTCTGCAGGAAAAACTGATAGAAACTTCAAATAAAAATCTGCGTTTATTAATACAACAGATTTTTGAAAAATAGTATATAGATCAAGAAACTTTGATTGTTTGGAAAAAGAAGCATCTGAGGAAGTGCGAAAATATAAACAAAACCTAGAGATATTTGAAAGATATCAAAAAGAAATATGGACATGGGAAAGAAAGAGAAATTTGATATGGTGCAATATTTATGCAAAGGAGAAAGCCAACTTAATTAATATAGAGAAGGCAGCCCCAAAGATATTTGAAGAGAAATACAGGCAAAGGCATCCAGATATGGAAAATTTCACAATAAAAATTTAATATCACAAAGATGGAATGTGAAAAAGAAGATCAGTAAAGCAGAAGTTAAAGAAATAGAAGTTGAAGTTATGGAGTGCCTGTGAAGTGAAGGATTTAATGTAGAAGGTCCAACACAGACTACATCGCAACATGATGCAGAGAGTCCCCAGAATAAGGAAAAGCAAGAAGACCAGGAGACATGTGAAGAAGAAATATGGACATGGGAAAGGAAAAGAGACTTAATACAGTGTAATATTTATGCAAAGGAGAAAGCAAAACTAATACAAAAAGAGCAGCACCAAAGATATTTGAAGAGAAATACAGGCAAAGGAATCCGGATATGGAAAACTTTACAATTCAAAAAATAAGAAGACTAAGAGGAAAAGTAGAAAAAGAGATTAGTAATGGAGAAGTCAAATAAATAGAAACTGAGAATATGGAGCACCTGCAAAGAGAAGGATTCAGTGTAGAAAATCTAATACAGAAAGCACCACAACAGGATAAAGCAATGGATATCCAAATTAAGGGGCAACCAGTGGAACAGGAAGCAACTGGTCAGGTGCCATACCAAGATATTTTGGAGCCTTCCACAGGAAACCAGTATCAATGTTTACTTGAAGCTAGACAGCAAAGAAAGGAACAGGAAACTGTGGAAAAACCGATGCAGTCAATGTTGAGGAGAGAGAGGCCAGTGAATTCCAATATGACAGAGCAACAGATGACAGGATGAAACTGAAGAGAAGGTGCCACAGAAAGATGCTACAGAACTTTCTATAGAATCCCTGCAGGAAACAGAAAACAAGGGATGTGCTCTCAGTTTGGAAGAAAATGAGCTAAGAGAAGAGTTGCTTGATTTAATGGACAATGGATAGATATACTAAGATAATTGAGAGAAATAAACTGCAGAAGGTCAATAAAACTCAAAAAGTAAGATGTCTGATAAAACAAATGAATGCAGTCATCAGGACTCTCCATAGAGATCCATGTGATATAACAGAAGTAAACAGGATATACTACTGTGCTGCTAAATTAATAACTAATAGAACTTTATCACAAGAACACAGGGTAGTGAGGGAAAGAAAGGGGAGAAATCGAACACCATCATGAAAGTAATGAACAGAAAAAACTATAAAGCAATTAAGACAATAAGTGTCACTGTTAGAAGATAACAGAAGTGGGAATAGATAAACAAAAATACTAAGAAAGATAGATGTGATGAAAGCAATGCACAGCCAGGATCTATTATGCACTATCGCAAATAAACAAAACATTTCAGCACAGGCATAAAAACTTAGAAGATACACAGATAAATATAAGGGAAAAGTACAAAATAAGAAATCTGTTTATGAACCAAAAGTTTTATAGAGAACTGGGAAATAAGGTAAAAGGAATTGAAAGATTGACAAAAAAGAGGAAGTAGATACATTTCGGAGAATTATCTATGAAGATCCGGTGGAACATAA
The DNA here is from genome assembly GCF_019279795.1 of Protopterus annectens. NCBI lineage: Eukaryota > Metazoa > Chordata > Ceratodontiformes > Protopteridae > Protopterus > Protopterus annectens. The sequence goes on from NC_056744.1 coordinate 1,140,722,363, forward strand.
AGATGCTAAATGGATAGAAGAAGTAGAAAGAATAAGACGTTTAAAGGTACAGAATATGAAATGGGATGAAGTAACAGCCAGAGAGATTGAAACAAAGTTAAGAAAAGCCTCTAATTGGAAAACCCCAGGCCCAGATGCAGTACCCAACTTTTGGATAAAAGTATTAACATCTTTGCACCAAGATTTAGCCATGAGTAAGAACTATTTATATGGCGGTGGTGGTGCTGCGGTAGCGTTGTCGCCTCATAGTTAGACGTTGCCCGTTCGATTCTCAGTTAAAGCGTCTTCTGTGTGGCGACATGCATGAATGAGCGTTCCTTCGTTGAAGGTTGTGCGTTAGGCCCGGCAAGCCAGCACGTCAAAATCTACTGCCAATCATTAGCGGACCGGAGTTTCGCTGTGGCGACCCCTAACCGGGAAAAGCCGAAAGACACAAAAAAAAAAGAACTATTTATATGCACACCCCGAACTGACACCACACTGGATAACAGGAAAAACAATACTCTTACTTAAGGGTGACCCTGCAAGCTACCCAAAAAATTATAGACCAATAACTTGCCTTCCATCGTATAAACTATACATGGGAATTGACGACAGAGTTTATAGTCATTTAGGAGAAAACTCAATTATGGCAGTAGAACAAAAGGGCAATAAAAGAAAGTCATTTGGAACAAAGGATAATTTGTTGTTAAATTATAGTGGAGAACTGTAAAAAGGGTAAGAATCTAATTACGACATGGATTGACTACAAAAAAGCATTTGATAGTATCCCACATTCGTGGATAAAAGAGTGCTTAAAAGTGTATAAAATACACCCTACACTGACTGACTACATTACAGTAACCATGAAACAATGGCAGACCACTTTGCAATTAAGCCATGATAAAGGACAGATTACTATCCCAGGGATAAAAATTCAAAGGGGGATATTCCAGGGTGAGACTATCACTGTTGCTATTCTGCCTTGCCATTAATCCATTAAGCTGATTACTTAACAGCTTAGGCCATGGCTACAATTTGGCTTCTAGAAAACAACAAAGTCTAATGACTTCTCATCTTCTCTGTCAATGATTTGAAACTATACAGTTCATAAGATGAGGAACTGAGAGCACAGCTGCAGGTTGTCAAAACTTTTTCTGATGGTATTAGAATGTCATTTGGTCTTGATAAATGTGCAAAAGCAACCTTTAAAGCAGGGAAAACTTCAGCACCAGGAAAAAAAGAAGTTATGTTCTTACCATAACGTTCCACGCGAGTTGTTCATCTCACCTTTGTTCTTACACATGGTACGGAGCCGATCCATCGGGTCCGAGTCGGCCGTTTTCCAAGCTCAAGATCTTTGAGTAGCTCGAGGCACAGTCCCTATCCCATGATGCTCTCTTACCAACCCCAGACCTAGTTTGCTGAACCCAGCAATAAAAAATACAACTAAGCACCAAAAATACAATATATACATACGTATATAGCTATTTACAATTAGCTAAGAGATATTCTGGCTGGAAGGAAGGACACTAGTCATACCAACCAGACCACCAGTCATACTCGTTCTTCCAGAGTCCGGAGGGGGAAGGTGGGAGGGAGTGTAAGAACAAAGACGAGATGAACAATTCACATGGAACATTATGGTCAGAACGTTAACTTCTTTATGTGAAGTTGTTCAATCTCGCCATTTGTTCTTACATATGGGTAGCATCCCAAACACCCTAATCCTGGGCGGCTCACGGGAGTACATTCCTGAGAACGGTGGAACCATAGGAAGCCCTGTCCACTTTGTAATGAGTGATAAATGTATGAGGTTTGGACCAAGTAGCAGCTGCACAAATTGTGTCCAAAGGTAAATGGGCTGCGTGAGCCAGAGACGTAGAAACAGCCCTGGTAGAATGAGCTTTCACTTCACATTGTAAAGGTTGGTTAGCTGAAGAATGTACACATTTTATACAATCAGAAAGCCATTTAGACAATGTAACATTGGATACAGAGAGACCCTTCTTATTATCTGCATAGGAAACAAAGAGTTGATCCGATTTTCTAAATTCCTTTGTTCTGTCCAAATAAAACCTCAACTGACTGTGAACATCAAGCTTATGTAACATGTATTCCAATTTATTGGAATGATGTCTGAAAAAGGTGGGAGGCTCAACAGACTGGTTTAAATTAGCCTCGGAGCAGACCTTAGGAAGAAAGGTAGGATTTATCCTGAGAGACACTGTCGGGGTGAAAGACCAGATATGGAGGTCTGATAGAAAGTGCTTGTAGTTCAGAAACTCTACGCGCCGAGGTAATAGCCACCAAGAAAATTGTCTTCCAAGAAAGAAACTTCAGAAGACAAGATGACACCGGCTCAAAGGGGGGAAGCATAAGCTGAGACAGCACCAAATTTAGATTCCAGGGAGTAACAGGAAGTCTGATGGGTGGCCTAAGGTGATGAGTCCCTTTTAAAAAAGCTTTACATAATCTGTGGGACATAATATTAGAACCTTTGCATCCCACATGAAAGTTGGATATAGCAGTCAATTGAACCCTTATAGCAGCAGCTGCCGTACCATCATGAAAAAACGAAGTCAAGAATTCCTGAATACTATGAGTAGGAGCGACATAGGGATCAATATCATGCTGAGAAGCCCAATGAACAAATTGCTTCCATTTGCTGTTGTACAGTTTCCTGGTGGAGACTTTATGAGAAGAAACTAGAATATGTTGTACCTCGTAAGACAATTTATATGACCTGGCTAGGTTGGGAAGTGGAGCAGCCAAGCTGTCAGTTTGAGGGAGAAAAGAGAGGGGTGAAGAACTCCCGACAAATGAGTCAGAAGGTCTGGCACTGGGTCCAGAACCCAAGGTTCTTCCACTTGGTATTGCTGAAGGAAGGGGAACCATATCTGCCGAGGCCAAAACGGGGCTATCAGAATAACAGTCCTTCCCAAACTTTTGGTTTTCTGTAAGAATATGGGGATCAGAGGGGTTGGTGGAAAGGCATAAAGGAAACTCGAGGGCCAATCGTGTATGAGCGAATCACTTGGTCTGTCCCCCAGTGGAGGGTACAGGGCAAAGTAGCTTCTGCATTAGACATTCATCGGGGATGCAAAAAGGTAGCAGCAAGGCTGGCCCCACCTGTGGAATATCATCTCCGCCATTTGTTCTTTGAGGGACCACTCGTGAGGCAACAGAATGGCTCCGCTCAGTTTGTCCGCTATCACGTTGGATGACCCCAGGATGTGAGTTGCTATCAGAAAGCGTCCGGTGGATACAGCCCACTGCCAATTTTTCAGGGCCTCTCAGCATAAGGGGTAAGACTTGGTTCCCCTTGTTTGTTGATGTACCAGACTACAGACATGTTGTCGGTCTGTATTGCAATCGTCTCTGGAGGTAGAGAGTCGTGAAAATGCTGCAACGCTAGAAACGAAGCTCTCAATTCTAGGACATTGATGTGCAAATGGGATTTCATCACTGACCAAGTGCCTTGGACAGTTCTTCCCTGAAACAGCCCCCCCACCCTATCAGGGAAGCATCCGTGGTCACCGTGGCTGAGGGAGGGGAAGTATAAATGGGCTACCTACAGTTACCTGGTGGCTGTTCAACCACCAAAGAAGGTCCTTTTTGCAAGCATTTGTCAGTAGAATCTTGTGTGACATTGGAAGCTGTTGATAAGACCACTGTGTGAAGAGTAACCACTGGAGTATCCTCATGTGCATTAGTCCCAGAGGAACCGTTATGAGCGTCGTTGCCATGGTGCCTAACAGCTTCAGAAAGTACAGTTGTGTACACTTACCATAAATGTAGATGTTCAAGTGTATTCACTGTTGCAGTCATTACATTTGGGTAATCTGCTGGCAGGATGCCCTCAGTCGGCCTGAATTCCAAAGTCTTGGGTCCTGTGTCGGTTGCTGTCTTCTCTTCCATGACGTCAGGTCGTCAGGGGTATAAAACATGCAGCCGATGCCATTTTCTTTAGTTTTTCTTGCCCCTGATGTCAGGTGCCCCCAAAAAGGTAGCAATATTAGATAAATATATATACATGCATCAATATAAACTTTACCTTCATCTACAAGCAAATACAGCACATAGGTTGTAGAAGATAGAGAAGGAAAGATAAACTTTAGAATGACAGGGGGATGGCAGGAGGGTAACCTGGACTGCAACAGTGAATACACTCTAACATCTACATTTATGGCAAGTGTACACAACTGTACTATGTTCTTCGTGTTTCACTGTTGCAGTGAAGAATCCCAAAGCTATGGTTGGGAGGCTGGAGCTAAACAGCATTAGGTGGGGCTATAAGGCCCTGCAGCACTGCAGTGGCAAAGCCTGCCCTGGACTTAGAGTAAAGAGGCAAATGGTAATGCTCTGTAATGGTGTGAACAGAACTCCAAGCAGCAGCCTCTAGAATGTCTTTGGTTGGTACTCCTCTAAGAAAGGCTGCTGAAGTAGCTGCAGCTCTGGTGGAATAAGACCTAATGCCCTTGGGCACAGGTTTACCACGGTGTAAGTAGCAGAAACGGATGCAGTGGCTTATCCACTTTGAAATTCTCTGCTTTGAAATAGCCTTTCCTTCTGATCCTGCAGCATATGACACTAGTAATTGCTCAGTTTTTCTTAGAGCTTTAGTCCTGCTCAAGTAGAATCTTAGCTGTCTGTGTACATCCAAGGAATGCAGGATTCTCTTCCCTTTGTTCTGCGGATTTGGATAAAAAGTTGTCAGATGAATTGTTTGGTTAAGAGCCACACTGGAAACCACCTTAGGCATAAAAGTACGATTTGTCCTCAGAGACACCCTGTCTGGCTAAAATATGATAAAAGGCTCCACAGCCATGAGGACCTGTAGCTCTGAAACTCTTCTTGCTGAAGTAACTGCTAGTAGCAGAGCTGTCTTCCATGATAAGAACTTTATATCAACAGTAGCAGCTGGTTCAAATGGAGGCAGGGTGAGCTTTTCCAACACATAATTGAGGTCCCATAAAGGTAATGGTGATCTTCTAGGAGGCCTTACATTTTTGGCTCCTCTAAGATACTGCTTTATTAAAGGATGAGAAAAGATTGGTGGCTCTGTATTGTAATGTGCCGAAATGGCAGATGCATGGATTTTGATTGATGAGAAAGATAGGCCTTTGTCAAGCATCTCAGTCAAGTATTGTAATATCTGAGGAATATGTGGTTCTGCTGTATCAGTTCCTTGTGCTTGATTCCAAGCACAGAATCGTTTCCATTTGTCAGCATAAGATTTTCTTGTACTAGGCCTTCTGGCTTCCAAAATGACATCCATCACAGCTTTACTGAGAGGTGTTGTTTGTATGATTACTTAATTAGCCATGCTGCTAGGTTCAGAGTCTGTAGTCGATTGTGCAGGATCTGACTGTTTTGCTGGGACAGTAGCTGTGGTCTTTGAGGCAAGGTCCAAGTTGGGTATTGAGACAAGTTCCTTAGGATTGGGTACTAGTATTGGCGGGGCCAGTCCGGGGCAATTAATATCATCTTTGGCTTCTCTTGTCTGACTTTTAGGAGGATCTTGGGTAGAAGAGGCAGAGGAGGAAAGGCGTAAACTGACAGGTTTTTCCAACTGAAGGATAGGGTGTCCACTTTCCATGCTTGTCTGTGATAAGTCCTTGTGCAGAATCTTTTCAATTGATAATTGTGAGGAGAGGCAAATAGATCTATGTCTGGGGCTCCCCCATTTCTCTGTTATTATGCTGAAGACTTGAGAATTTAGTTTCCACTCGTGAAGATCCATAAGGTTTCTGCTTAAATCGTCTGCCAGAGTGTTTTGTTTTCCTGGCACGAATTGAGCTTGAAGATGTATTTGGTAGGTCAAAGCTGTGTCCCACAGTGCCATGGCTAATCTGAAAAGGGGGTATATGAGTGTGTGCCCCCTTGCTTGTTTATATACCACATGACTGTGGTGTTGTCCGTCTTTATTAGTAGTTGCCCTGGATGAAGTAAGTCCTTGAAGGCTGTTAGGGCATTTTGAACAGCTAGCATCTCTTTCTGGTTGATATGTAGATGCATTTGTTTTGGTGCCCATATGCCCTGAATGCATCTTCCTGCCATGTGGGCCCCCCAGGCATAATCTGATGCGTCTGTTGTTAAGGTTTGGCTGGCAGGGGGTAGAGTGAAGGGCCGTCCCATGTTTTGGTGACAGGCCTTTGCCCACCATAGAAACTCCTGTTGCAGGCAGGGAATGAGAGGAATCATTGTTTCCAGACTGTGTGAATGTTGACTCCATAAACTTTTTAGGTACCACTGAAGTTTCCTCATATGCAGTCTTGCATATGGAATTAGTAAGATGCAGGATGCCATGAAGCCCAGAGCCTGCAGAATTTGTCTTGCAGAAGACTGTGCCTTTGTTTCCATCAGTTTGAAGTAAGTAGTCAGTTGCCTTTGTTTGTCTGGCATGAGGTAAGCCATCTGGGCAGTTGTATTCAAGCTTGCACCCAGGAATGTTATCTTTTGAGAGGTTACCAGTTGTGATTTCTTTTTGTTTATTGTGTACCCTAGGCATGTTAGAAGCCTTTTCACAAACGCCAGGTGTCGAAGAAGAGTGTCCTTGTTCTCTGCTTGAATGAGACAGTCGTCCAAGTAAGGATATATTTGTATACTTCTTTGTCTGCAAAATGCAATTACAGGTGCCAGGCACTTTGTAAAGACCATGGGTGCAGTAGATAAGCCAAAGGGCAGTGCAGAGAATTGGTAATGCATTAAGCAAGCCTTGAATCTGAGGTATCTTCTGCACGATTGTCTTATTGGGACATGCAGGTATGCCTCTTTTAGGTCTAAAGTCACCAGCTAAGCATTCTTGCCCAGCATGGGCAGAAGTTGCTGCAAAGTCAGCATTTTGGCATGTCCAGGTATGTGTTCAAAATCGATAAATCCAGTACTGGCCACCAGGCCTTGTCTTTTCTGGGTGCCAAGAACAATCTTGAGTAAAAACCTTGTCCTTTTTCGTGTTTTGGTACTGTCTGAATGGCCCTTATATCCAATATCCATGAATGACGTAACCTGTTTTTGTGCCTCTGCCCACTGATTTTTTGGCAGATCTGGCCAACCATTTGCCATTGGCAGAGTGCGGAAATGGAATCTGTATCCCTGTGATACGATGTTTAGTAGCCACTTGTCCTGGGTTATTAACTGCCAATTTTGAGCAAAAAGTGCTAATTTTCCCCCTATGGGTGCTGCCAAAAAATTAGTGCGTGATGTAGGCAGAGGGAAATCATTGGGATTGCTTTCTGTAAGTTTGCGCTTTATCTCCTCCAGATTTGGAGGTGGATGCGCCCCATTGCTTTGACCTATACGAGTCTTGCGCCTGGTATCTGGAACCCTTAGGGTGTCTGGATTTGCCCCTTTGAGCTCTGTCTGACGCAGGAAAGGACCAATTTTTTGTAGGCCAGTGTCTACTGAATCTTGGTGGCTGCACTTGTAAGAAGTCTTTAACAGTTTGCATAGACTTAGCTATGTCTTCCATTTTCTTTAAAACATCTTCTGCCTTAATACCAAACAGAGAATCATGCTGTAAAGGTGCATCTAACAATTTAGCTTTAACATGGTCAGGCAAATTTTGTTCCTTTAACCAGGCATGCCTCCTAATCACAGATCCAGTAACTGCGGCCCTGCAGGAGGCCTCGAAAGAATCAAAACCGCATTGCAAAGTATGCTTTCCAACTTGTTCAACTGCATGCAATAATTCCTGCCATTCTTTATTTTCTGCACATTCTGAAATCAAAATCATTTTCTGTTTCAGCAATCCCATAACATGTTGCTGGTACTTAAGCATATGAAATTGACAGTTTAAGGCCCTGACTGCCAAGGTTGCAGATGTATAAACCTTTTTTCCCCATCTGTCCAGTGCCCTTGAATCTCTGTTAGAGAGGGTAGGATTTTTTGCTGTTGAGGCCTTAACTCCCTTGGGGCCCTGTGAAATAGTTTCAGGATCAGCAGCAGGGTTTCTAAATAAAAATTTATGTGAACCAGGGACCCTGTAATATCTGTCAGGCTTACTGGGAGCCAGAGGTAAGGAATCAGGGGTCAAACTTGACTCAGAAAACACATCATCCACAATGTCTAAAACAGGGGGAATGGCTAAAGGCTTGCGCTAAGGGAGAAGAAGGAAATCCCTGAGCCTCTGTTTTGATTCTGAGAAGTCTTGACTCTCCCAGTGAAAATGCTCCCTCAAAGAATGCAAGGTTTCTCCAAATGAATAGCCCTCAGGAGGAGATGCAGATGGAATAGACTCCTCAGCATCAGAATCCTCATAGGGAGGTATAGATAATTCCTGATTAGAAGAGGAATCAGAAGAAATAGAAACCTGATCTGAAGATTCATAATCAGTGTCTTGCCTAGGCCTCTTATCTGGAGGGGGATGGGTACTCCTGGTCAACGTAATAAGGTCTTCAGCCATTTTGATCATCTGTTTTTTAGGCATAGAGGCCTGTGCATGCGGCTCATGCGTCGGTTTTTTAGTTTTAGAAGTTGCTTTTGTCTTTGGTTTTGCAGCTGTCGTCGGTTTGATATACAAATGTTGAGGTCTGAATACACCCTCAGAAGCCAGTGCCTGCTCAGTGGCTCCGGACCCATCCGAGGGAGATACATCCGTCGGTCCAATACCTTGAGTATCTTGTGGCATGCCGGACTCCACACAGGTGTCGGTAGAGGCCTGCGACTTAAAGGTAGCGGGCATCAGGGGCTGCGAAAGCGCCTCACTGAGTACTGGCGAACGGGCGACTGGCTTAGGAGAAGCTTCATCTTTGGTTTTGAATATCGATTGCATTTCTCTGTCCTTTTCTTTGTGTCTTTTATGTACTCCGGTAGTCGGATTGCTATCCAACGACATTTCTGGGTAGTTAAATCTGTTTCCAAAATACTATGATGCAAAAATATACCGACGCTTAATAGTGCGTTGGTTAAATCTAGCAGAAAACCGACAGCCAGGCACGTTGTGATTAGGGCCTAGGCAAGGAATACAGTATAAATGGAAATCATTATGAGGTATTTGCTTCCCACAAGTGATGCAATTATTAACTTTTTCTGACATCGGTAAAAAGCAAGAAAAAAAGTTTCCCCAACAGGGTACTTAGCTTTAGTGAAGACTTCGGTTCTGAAACTCAAACTCGAATATTTCAGTAGTCGGGCGACCGGCACTTGCGAAATGCTTCTGCTTCGGGCACCGCACGGCAAGAAAGACTGAAGAAAATGGCGTCGGCTGCATGTTTTATACCCCTGACGACCTGACGTCATGGAAGAGAAGACAGCAACAGACGCAGGACCCAAGACTTTGGAATTCAGGCCAACCGAGGGCAACCTGCCAGCAGATTACCCAAATGTAATGACTGCAACAGTGAAACACGAAGAACATCCTGGAATGCAGGAACTCTTCTTTCCATTAACAAGTGGGACACTTGACTTCTTAGAGAGATTACTCTTGCTTGAGGCAAATCTGACCAAGGCAGTGGTGGTGCCTAGATCTGCTCCTATAAAGGAAATATGCTGTGACGGCAATAAAGCAGATTTTTCGAAATTTATGCCTAACTGGGAACACAGGTTGATTGTGTAATCTCTGGAATGAATCAGTTGATGCCTGGTGGTGGCGGTGAGGAGCCAGTCGTCTAGATATGGAAACACGTGGAATCCTAAACGTCTCAGGTGAACCGTGACCACTGCCATGCATTTGGTGAACACTCTGGGGCTATGGTGAGATCAAAGGGCAGCACTCGGAATTGGTAATGAATGGCCCCCAGACGGAAAAGCAAGTGATCTCTGGATGGTCTGACCATTTTGATGTGGTAGTATGCATCCTTGAGATCTACAGAGCACATCCAATTAACCCGTTTCGAGAAACGGTAGTATCGATTGAAGCGTGACCATCCGGAACTTTCCCTTTTTGACAAAGGTGTTGAGTTTGCTGAGGTCTAAAATGGGCCTCCAGTCTCCAGTTTTCTTTGTAACTAAAAAGAACCTGGAGTAAGTTCCGGATCCCATCTGGTCCGCCGGGACTGGCTGGATGACTCTTTTTTTTCTAGCAGCTTGTGAATTTCTATGGCTGCTTGATGCCGCAGACTGGCGGGAACATCTCGGATTCTTGTATGAATAGATGGGGATTCTGAAAAGGGAATGATGTATCCTCTGATAACTATGCTTTTTACTCAAGAATCTGATGCAATTCCTAGCCAGGCGTCCGGGTATAAAGCCAAGCGACCCCCGACTGCCTCCAGAGCAGGACAGTCGGGCCTCCTCTTAGGAGCGCTGATAGGGCTTGCCAAGGAACTGCTCCCTGTCACCTGGTTCTGCGGACCCCCCCCCCCTGCTGCCTGGGTGGAGTCTACCATTACAACCCCCTCCTCTTCCCCTGGAGGGGGATTCACTACGTGTGTTTTGGAAAGCTCCTCGGGGTTTCTGGAACCACATTTTTCCACCTTTCTGCCCTTTGGGGTATGGTCTAGTAGGGGTGGAAAAATGGACTCCTATGGCAGATAGAGTCTTTCCCCCCTGCTCACACCTAGTGAGAGTCTCCTTGACTTTGGGCCCAAACAAGGAAGAGCCGTTGAATGGAGTTTTGACAAAGGAAGACTTGAAGGCTTCCGCAAAGGAGCATAAGCGCATCCAGGATCGTCTCTACAGAGCTATCACTGAACCTGCTGCCCGGCTCGATCCATCGGCTGCATAAGAAATGAGCCGCATGGACGAGTTAACAATAGAATTAAGGGTGTTAAGTTGTGCCGTCACCTTCTCAGAGACAGTATCATCTGTGTTGCCCTGTACAGTATCTCCAAGCTCTTTAAGGAGATCTCGTTGAAGATGGGTAAAATGGGTTAAATAGTTAAGTGATCTCAGTGCAAATGTCGCATAACTAAAGATGCGTTTCCTGTATCTGTCCATCATCCTAGAGTCTCTGTTAGGAGGATGGACAGAAGAAGAGGTTTCTGACATCTCTTTCTTGGTGGCCGCCGCCACCACCATGGCATCAACGGGAACTCCCTTAGTAAGAAAGGACCTGTCTTGGGAGGAGGTGATAAATTTGTTGCATCTACCAGGGACTGGTTCCATGGAATCAGAGACTCCCATGCCCTTTGAGTGACCAAATCCATTAATTCGTCAAAGGGTGGAGAAACCCAGGAGGTGGAAGGTTGAGACCCAAAGGCCTTCAAGAGCACCGACTCATCCTCAGTAGGGGTAAAGGACTGCCAGTCACCTCTCTGCCTTAGTATTTCCAATATGTCTGCAAACGAGACATCCGAGGAGGAGGACCATGGGGACCCTTCTGATTCCGCTAAGTCAGTGTCTGATGTTAAGGATTCCTGAGGGGAATCCAAATGCCTCCTCTTGCACACTCTCTTCCTAGGGACCTCATCAGTGGGGGGTGGCTGGTGAAGTCTCCGTAGAGCAGGGGTCACCTGATAGGGTCACCTGAGGCTCTGGGACTCGACGCTTGGTAGGACCCTGTGATGTAGAGACAGAATGCGGCCCTTTAGGGGAGGAAAAGTAAAGATCCAAAGAGGTAAAGGTCTTTGCAGACATGACCCTCCTCATGGCATCGAAGGCACCGGTGTCTCGGCCCAAGGAGTCCGCTGGTTCTGAGGAAGACTGCAACCTCCTCGAGGCCGAGGCCACGGACTCCGAACCAAAGGGCGGAGCCGAGCTCATCTGTGCCGAAGTCTCGAGAGGGAGAGTTGGAACCGAAGTCTCTGTTAGACTCTCCCCCCTGGAACCAACAAGAGAGTGTTGGCTCCGAGATTCTTCGATCGGAACCGAAGAAATCAAGGTCGACAGGCCTGATGGCACTGAAACCGGCCACGGCTTCGAGGGTTCCACAACTATCAGATCTTCTCTTTCCAGCTCCAAAGGCACAACTTGTCTCAGAAGAGGAGTAGAACTTGTAACAGGGGGGTCGCAGGCTTCGAAATCAGTTGAGATGAAGCCGAAAGCAATTTGGCCAGAGCCGGGTTCTCTAAGAGTCTCTGCACCACATGGTCACATTGATGTCCAAAATGGTTCTGGAAGAACGGGTCGAAGGAGCCGAAGAAGCCACCGACCTAAGGATCGGAGACTTCAACACTTCCGACACTGGTTCCAACACTGGGATTTGGCTTCAAGATAGGAGTTCGGTGCACAGCTCTGAAGACTGAGGAGCCGGTGACCGAGTCTTCCCAGAGGTGCTCGGAGCTGAGGACCTGGGCTCCAAGGACACCTTTGAAGACTTTGACCCCTTCAAGGACTTGGAGGTCTGGTCAGTATTGTCCAATGCTTCCTGAAAGTCTGGCTTCAACAGCCCTCTATCCACCAACTTCCTTCGCATTTCTAACATAACCCTGCCGCTGAAGGAGTGGCAGATAGAGCAATCCTCTTGTAAATGTACTGGCCCCAAGCAATACACACAAGACACATGATTATCAGTAATGGACATTTTCTGCCCACAGGTACACCTCTTAAACCCCAATTTCTGTTTTTCAGACATGACAGAATCAAAACACGAATTATCAGATCCCTGATAATATATATCTAAATAACAGAATTATCAGATAAACAACTCTAGAAAGTTCAGAACCCTGAACGACAATCTAATAAGATTAAAGTAATATATATATATATATATATATATATATATATATATATATATATATATATATATATATTTATCTCAACAGATAATAACACCAGTATGTTCAGATCCTAAAGAAATAGTCTAAATATGCATTCTCTGTGACAACAACAAGGGGATAGGGAAAGCAACCTGACAGAGCCCTGTCAAGTAAAATGCCAACTAAAGGATGGCCAAAGGCCTAAGAGCAACCACTCCAAGTTTTAGAAAAAAAAAACAAATATAACACTGCAGTTAACTCACTGAAAAAAAAAAACAAATAGCTGAAATATATCTAAAGAACAGTATTATCAGATCCCTGATAAACTATATATATATATATATATATATATATATATATATATATAAAAAACTAGATCTGGGGTTTGGTAAGAGAGCATCATGGGATAGGGACTGTGCCTCGAGCTACTCCAAGATCTTGAGCTTGGAAAGCAGCTGACTCGGAGCCGATGGATCGGCTCCGTAGCACGTGCAAGAACAAACGGCGAGATTGAACAACTTCACATCATCAATTTGGGACAAGAATGTGATATAAAATAAGTTGAGCAAAGGGGAATGTATAAATAACTGGGAATTGCTGAAGCAGCAGCAATAAAACATGAACAAATGTGAATAAAACTCAGTAAGGAATACTTTATAAGACTTAAATTAATCCTAAGAACAGCACTGACATCTAGGAACAAGGTCCAAGCTATAAACCGATTTGCTTTTCGTGTCCTAACTTACAGTTTTGGAGTGACTGACTGGCCCCAAAAAGTGTTGGATAGATTAAGATATTAAAACAAGAAGGATGCTTCATGCTCACCAAATGATTTATAAAAATTAGGTTATACCAAGATTATATATTCCCCGTTCCGAAGGAGGGATGGGCCTCCTTGAAATTGGTTACATGCATAGATCTGCAATCGTGAGATTCCACACACATCTGCTGACCTCACAAGATCCAAATGTAGTGAAAGTTTTGAAACATGAGGAGAATAAATCTTAAAATGTCAACAGTTATTCTAACAAATACAACACCCACTGTGTTTATTCTATTGTCTAGTTACAACACAGTAGAAGGCTGAGTCTCTTGTTTTTTTTTTGTTTTTTTTTAATATACAAGTAATAGGTTAGATGCAGGTGGAATTCTGTTTTATAAGTGATCCACTTGACAGTATTTACAAGTTTATTCTACGGTTCAGCAATGGCACAGGCGAAGAATAGAGTTTCTGCTTTTAATACACAACAAATGGGTTAGCTACAGTGACTTAGACAAGAGACAGAAAAAAGGTATATATAATTTAATTAGTGGGGTTTGCTAAAAATAACTCTCTCTCACTTAATTGACATCTGGTTATTACTCCCCAAAACATCTAAAACCTAGGGAGACTGATAATCAAAACAGCAACACTCTCATGATCATAAGACAAACTTCTTTGCACCCCCTGATGTGGGGGCAAGTCCCTAAAACCCTGAACTATCTAGATGTGTATGTATATCTATATCTATACATCTATATACATACATCTATATATGAGAAATTGTTCAAGAGATCAAACATATTTCCCCTTGCTTTGCAGACTTAGAGACTGGATTTTCTTAAGGCCACCTGCTCTGTGTGTGAAGTCATGGTACAACAAAGACCTTGGGATTTACCATTTCTTCACTGTTCTGCAGTATCTGTGTTGGTATGTAAAATAAGCAGAAGATGCAGGGGACTTGCCTGCCTCTTTTTTTTTTGGTGCTCACTATTTTGTGGATCGTTCTGTTTGTTCGATGTTTTGACCATTCACTATTTCATTAAATATTTATATATATATATATATATATATATATATATATATATATATATATATATGTGTGTGTGTGTGTATGCATGTATACACACACGCAGACACACACACACACACACATTTTTTTCTTTATTTTATTTAACATTTGTTGACCAGGAAAGTCTGACTAAGCCAAAGCCTATTTTCAGCGGAGGTCTGTGAAGAAATGTTGCACATGCATGTCTTTGGAATGTGGGAGGAAACCAAAGCATCCAGAGAAAACCTATGCGAACACAGGGAGGACATGCAGACTCCACAAAAGAAGCACCCCAGCTGAGAATCGAACCGGAGAACCTCTTGCTGTCAGGCAACAAATTTAACTGCTGCACCACTCATATTTATGTGTGTGTGTATATATATATATATATATATATATATATATATATATATATATATATATATATATATAGGATCCGTGCAGATGTTTGAAGTTTCACGTCTTCGAACCCACTTCACCGAGTCCACTTGTTCAAAGTAGTGAAACTTCAAACATTGACTTCGGCAGTCACACTACAGAGCAGAATGGGAATATTCCCTTTTCCCCGTTGTAGTGCGATCTCGGAGTTGGTATATTTAAGTAGGGGTGTGTGGGGGGCACAGGGGGGCTTCCCCCCTGCAAAAACATGTTTTAGTGGGGGGTTTTTTGGGTCGCCCAGGGAACTAGACTTCAGCGAAAGTGTACTTTCGTTGACGTGAACTTTCGCTGAAGTGTGGGTCTCTTGCTCTATTTTGAAAAAGTGTTCTTTCGATGTAGAGCAGTAGACCCATATATATATATATATATATATATATATATATACATATATACATACATATGTATATATATATATATATATATATATATATATATATATATATATATATATATATATTTATTTATTTATTTCCAGTTGGATGACCAGGGAAGTCCACTGGCCCAGAAAAGACCCTTTTCAGTGGAGGCCTGGGGATAAAACTCCACAATACAAATACAATAAGGAATGTATAAAAAATAGTAACATGAGCAGAAATAATCAAAAACATAGCTAAACAACAAATAATATCACAGTAACATAACATTAGTATAATGATACACACAATCACATTGCAAGTCTTACATAACGTTGCATACAGATTGATGATAGTAAATAGACAGTAAAAATTCCTAGGCAATAACCCATAATAGTGTAGATATAAAAGGTGGCTTGGTAGCAGAGAGTATTACTGAGGTAGCAGTGAGGATCAGGAGAGCTGGGGATGTAGTTAAGTTGGAAGGAAAAGTACAGTTTTGTACCTACCATAAATGTAGATGTTCGAAGATCCACATTGCTGCAGTCCTTACACTTGGGTAATCCGCTGTCCTCGGTCGGCCCGAATATCAAAGTATAAGGCTGACGTCGGTCAAGGCGCATTTGACTGACATCAGGACGTCAGGGTACAAATGCGCATGACCGACGTCATATCCTCAGTCTTTTCTTGCCCCAGATGTCAGAAGACCCTAAAAATAAAGGTCCAAACCAAAAAACAGCAAACAAACAACCAACCACCCTTGCACTAATAATATGTACAATATATACAATATACACAATATTTACAACCCAACCCACACAACCACCTCTAACTACATAGGGAAGGAGGGAGGGTATTGGACTGCAGCAATGTGGATCTTGAACATCTACATTTATGGTAGGTACAAAACTGTACTATGTTCTTCATCTCACATTGCTGCAGTCCTTACACTTGGGTAGAATCCCAAAGCAGAGGTAAGGGAGGATGGCCAAACTACAAGGAAGCAGGAGCTGCCAAAATGCCCTGCAAAACAGCAGTGGCAAAACCAGCCCTGGATTTAGAGTAAAGTGGTAGGTGATAATGCCTAGAGAAAGTATGCAGTGAACTCCAAGTAGCTGCCTCCAAAATATCCTTGGTTGCCACTCCCTCAAAAGGCTGTCGAGTGGCAGTAGCCCTAGTGGAATGAGGCCTAATCCCAGCTGGAATCTCCTTGCCATGATGGGAATAACAGAAAGCAATGCAAAACCCAATCCACTTAGAAATAGTTTGTTTTGACACAGGCTTGCCCTGAGAACTCAAAGCAAAAGAAACAAACAACTGCTGAGACTGCCTGAACCCTTTAGTTCTGTCCAAATAATATTGCAACTGCCTGTGTACATCTAAAGTGTGCAAAATCTTTTCCCCTTTACTTTGGGGATTTGCATAAAAAGTAGGCAAATGAATAGTTTGGTTTAAAGCCACACTAGAAACCACCTTAGGCATAAAGGAAGGATTAGTACGTAAAGATACCCTATCCTTATGGAAAATCAAGAAAGGCTCAACCGCCATAAGGGCCTGCAATTCAGAAACCCTTCTTGCAGAGGTAATGGCCAACAAAAGGCAGTCTTCCATGATAAATATTTCAACTCAGAAGTAGCTGCAGGCTCAAAAGGTTGTAGAGTGAGTTTCTCCAACACAAAATTGAGATCCCAAGCAGGAGTAGGAGCTCTCGTGGGGTCTTATATTCTTTGCCCCTCTAAGAAATTGCTTGAACAAAGGATGAGAAAACAATGGAGGGTCACATTCATAGTGAGCTGAAATTGCTGCAGCATGAACCATAATAGAAGAGAAGGACAAACCTTTGTCCAGTAACTCAGTAAGATATTGAAGAGCCACACTCAAATTAGGCTCAGAAACATCAAAATCCTTTGCTGC
Source organism: Protopterus annectens (assembly GCF_019279795.1). Classification (NCBI taxonomy): domain Eukaryota; kingdom Metazoa; phylum Chordata; order Ceratodontiformes; family Protopteridae; genus Protopterus; species Protopterus annectens. The sequence continues at coordinate 1,140,739,439 of NC_056744.1, forward strand.
ACTCCAAAATAAAAATCTCTTCCATTTATCTGCGTACACTTTCCTTGTACTAGGCCTTCTAGCTTCCAAAATCACATTCAAAACTTGTTGTGGAAGTTGAGACCCTCTATGGTTCAAAACAGAATATGCCAGGCTGTTAGGTGAAGAGAGTGAAGTTTGACATTGAGCAAATGGCTGTCCTCCTGTGACAACAGGTGTGGAATCGAAGGCAAAGGCCATGGAGGCTTCCGTACCAGACTTCTCAGTAATGGGTACCAGTGCTGTTGAGGCCAATCTGGAGCTATTAAAATCATCCTTGGCTTGTCCTGTCTGACCTTTAGAAGTACCTTTGGGAGGAGAGGCAGAGGTGGAAAGGCATACACATGAAGATTGCTCCAATTGAAAGAAAGAGCATCCACTTTCCAAGCTGTGGGATGAAACCTTTTGTGCAAAACTTTGGCAGCTGATGGTTTAGTGGAGAAGCGAACAGATCTATGTCTGGAGTTCCCCATGACACTGTCAATTTCTGAAATACATGAGGATCCAATTTCCACTCGTGGGGATCCATAATTTGCCTGCTCAACACATCTGCTAAGGAGTTCTGTGCTCCCGGCAGAAACCTTGCCTGAAGATTGAGCTGTAAACTGAGAGCAGTCTCCCACAAAATCATTGCTTGCCTGCATAGAGGATAAGAATGTGTTCCCCCTTGCTTGTTGATGTACCACATGACAGTTGTGTTGTCTGTTAGAATCAACACCTGCCCTGGAAGAAGTAAATCCTTGAAAGCTATTAATGCAAACTGGACTGCTAACATCTCCTTCAGATTGATATGTAGATGTTGTAGTCTGGCAGGCCACTTGTCTTGTATCCACTTTCCATTTAGATGAGCTCCCCAAGCTTTGTCTGAGGCATCTGTCGTTAAAATCTGACTCGCCTCTGGCCGGGTCACAGAGTCCCTTGTTTAGGTGACATTCCTGAGCCCACCATAAAAATTCCTTTTGAATGCAAGGTATTATTTGAATGACAGTGTCCAGATCCTGGCAGTGCTGTGTCCATACATTTTTGAGATACCATTGCAGCTTCCTCATATGCAGTTTGGCATTGGGAAGCACCAGAATACAAGATGCCATGAACCCTAAGGCTTGAAGGACTGTCCTTGCAGTCAGCCCGGACTGATGAGATAGTTGATGGAAGTAAAGGGAAAGATTCTTTTGTTTGTCCGGGGTTAAAAAGGCCATCTGGGATGCTGTATTCAGTCTTACACCCAGAAAGCACATGTCCTGAGAGGGTACTAGACTGGACTTTATTTCGTTCACAGAATACCCCAGGCATCTTAGCACTGCTATCACATATTCCAAATGATGAAGAAGCTCTTCCCTTCCTAGAGCCAGAATCAGGCAGTCGTCCAAATAAGGATAGATCTGTATTCCTTTTAGCCTGAAGAAAGCTATCACTGGAGCCAGAACTTTCGTGAACACTCTGGGCAGTAGATAAGCCAAAGGGCAATGCAGAGAACTGATAGTGAGAAGTCCCAGCTCGAAAACGCAGATACTTCCTGCAACTTAGTCTGATAGGAACATGAAGGTAAGCCTCCTTGAGATCCAAAGTTACCATCCAATGATCTTTGCCCAGCAGAGGTAAAAGCTGTTGTAACGTCAACATTTTGAACTTGGGAATGTCCAGATAAGTGTTGAGGATAGATAAATCCAAAATTGGTCTCCACGTGTTCCCCTTCTTTGGTACTAGGAACAGGCGAGAATAAAATCCTAGGCCCACTTCTGGCATAGGGACCGGCTGTATGGCCCCTAGTTGAAGTAACAGAGAAATTTGCTTGCGAGCCTCTATTCTTTGTTGAGGAGGAATGTCTGGCATGCCTCTGAAAGGAGGCAAGGTATGGAAATAAAACCTGTAACCTTGGTGTATGATATCCAATACCCATTTGTCTTGGGTAATTAAACTCCAATTTTCTTTGAAAAGTGCCAACCTTCCTCCCAAAGGTGCTGCCAGACGAGAAGGCTCTGGCAGCTGAAAAGGTAGGTCATTGGGTCTGTTTACGAAAGGACTGACCCCTGCCCTCACCAGAAGACTGTGCAGGAGAACTCCCTGTTCTAAGCCTGAAAGAGCCCTGAGCTCTGCCCCTACCACGTCTAGATCTACCCCTAGACTGGGAATCATAAGAAGGATACGTCCACCCTTTAGCAGGCCAATTTCTACTAAACTTTGGAGGCTGAACCTGCAAAAAATCTTTAACAGTCTGCATAGACTTAGCCTTGTCTTCCATTTTCTTTAAAACTGCCTCAACAGGAGAACCAAACAACACATCAGATTGTAAAGGAGCATCTAAAATCCTTGTTTTAACATGGTCAGATAAATTTTGATCCCTCAGCCAGGCGTGCCTGCGAAGAACTGACCCAGTGGCAGCCACCCTAGACGAGGCCTGTACAGCATCAAAACCACATTGCAAAGAATGCTTACCCACCTGTTCAGAAACATGTACCAAATCTTGTAACTCTTTACAATCAATACCTTCCGCCAGAGCATCAACCTTAGACTTCAACTGTGAAAGGAGATAGTTTTGGTATTTTAACATGTGAAATTGGCAATTCAAAGCCCTCATAGCCAGAGTGGAAGAAGTATAAACTTTCTTTCCCCATCTATCCAAGGCCCTGGCTTCCTTATCTGCAGGAACCGGATTCTTGACAACAGAAGCCTTAACACCTTTAGGCCCCTGGCTAACAGTTTCTGGGTCTGCCCTAGGACTCTTAAAAAGATACTTATGAACTTCAGGCACCCTGTAATACCTATCCGGTTTAACAGGAGCAGGAGGCAAAGAATCAGGATTAAGAGAAGCTTCTGTAAAAACATCTTCCACTACATCCAAAACAGGAGGTATAGCCAAAGGCCTATGCTGGGGTAAAACAAAAATTCCTAAGTCATTTCCTGGAATCAGAGAAGTCCAGACCTACCGACTTAAAATGCTCCCTCATGGAATGAAGAGTTTCTGAAAAGAAAAATCCTCAGGAGGAGAAGCAGAAGGAGTAGAATCATCCACATCAGAATCAGAATAAGGAGAGTACTCCTGCAAGTCTTCAGCCAAGACTCTGAAACATCCGAAGCCTGCTCAAAACTCCCTAGCTCAGGCTCCACCCTAGGTCTCTTATCAGGAGGGGCAAAGAACCCTAATCAAAGAAATCAAATCTTCTGCCATTTTAAGCATATGCTTCTTGGGCACAGTTCCAGAAGAACTAGGGGTGACACCAGCTGAAGCTAAACCTGGCCTGCCTCTAGGAGAAGCCTTGGAAACAGAAGGAGAGGGCCTAACCACCCTAGGCAGGGAGGGAGTATAGTAACCTGAGAAGCCCCATCACCCTGACCTGCCTCCTGAGAGGCCACATCCTGCAATAACAAGGTCTCTCCCTGGGATCCCAAAGAAACCTCCGGTGGAACCACCGGCTCCACCGACACCTCTAAAGAACCGGCGTCCGGACGGCGGTTCTTCTAGCCTAGGCTTAACTGCTTTGTCCTTGCGCTTCTTGAAGCGGGCGCCGGAGCATCCGACGGCATTTTATAATTGCACCGCCTTCAGAAGACTAACCTGGCACAATCTAATCTCCTCTTTATAGTGCGCTTATTGAATCTAGCACAAGAGCGACACCCAACAACGTCGTGCTCAGGCCCTAAACAAGGAATACACAAAGTATGATAATCTCTATGCGGTATCTGTTTCCCACAAGAAATGCAGTTATTCACTTTTTCTGACATCCGTTTAACCACTGAGGCAAGAAAAAAACAAAATATTCCCCAACGGGGTACTTAGCCAACTTTGACTCGGTCTGAAACTCCGGAATCGAAAAATTTCAGAACGCCAACCGGCACTTGCAATACTGCTTCTGCATCGGACCATGCGGCAAAAAAGACTGAGGATATGACGTCGGTCATGCGCATTTGTACCCTGACGTCCTGATGTCAGTCAAATGCGCCTTGACCGACATCAGCCTTATACTTTGATATTCGGGCCGACCGAGGACAGCGGACTACCCAAGTGTAAGGACTGCAGCAATGTGAGATGAAGAACATCAGGTACATTTTCATTTAGAGAAACGGTAAGAATGGAGGAGTGTTTTAAAGTTTTCCAGGTTCTGCATTGTCCTTACGGTAGGGGGAAGAGAGTTCCATTTTTGGCTAAGGAAAAAGAGAGGAGTAACTGTCCAGGTGAGCGGTTAGGTTTATGAACACTAATTAGGTTTTGATTTTCAGATCTGAGCGTTCTATTAGGTAGGTGGGGGGAAGGATATCCGAAAGAGCAGGGCATGTAATAGGATTGAAGAGAAGTCTATGGGCTGTGATCAGCTGAAGGTAGTCTAGGTAACATCAGCCACTTTAGAGAGTGGAGGGCTTCACAACAATGGGAGGAGTACTTAGGAGTTAGTGGCAAATTTGGATATTTTGTTATAGCAGACTTCTAGCCTGGAAGTGAGAGAGGTTGACAGGTTTGTTAGCAGGGGAGCACCACACATAAGGGAGAGAAGGAGGTAAGTTGAGGCAAGAGTATGTCTGGAGTGGGTTGAAAGGAAGCGATTGTTCCTGTAGAGCATACCAAGCTTTTGATGACCATGTTTTGAAAGATACGGTTACAGAATTTTAGCTGCTCATCTATAACAATGCCTAGTAATTTAGCATGGGGAGTGACTTTGATAAGCGTGTTTTGGCTTAGTATTTGGAATGAGGTTTTTTCTAAAGAGAAGGTTTTTGATGGTGGAAATATTATGGATTTATTGGCATTTAGGATAGTTTAGGTATATATTGTCTTCTGCAAAGAGTTATTCATTGCAGTTATAAGTATCCATCTGTATGTTTTAAATGTGCCCTCCACCCCCCCATAACTATATATACTAACTCCAGGATCGCACTACAGTGGGGAAAAGGGTATATACCTTTTACTTTAATGTGTCGGTGTTATGAGTTTCAGTCAAATGAGTTTTCAGTGTTTTGAACTTTTGATGTTTTGGTCTCAGTCAAATGAATTTCAGTCATATGAAATTTCGATCATGTGTAGTAGACCCATATAGATATATATATATATATATATATATATATATATATATATATATACACACATATATATATACATATAGATATATATATATATATATATATGTGTGTGTGTGTGTGTGTGTGTATTCACTTACCTGACTTTTAAACGACCGAGATGACAAAACTGAAACTCCAGAAGACTGACCCCGCGGAACACCAACATTTCACTTCAGGTAAGTAAACCCAAATTATTTCTTCCCTAGACATCTCTCAATTTCTCCTCACTGCCTCTAATAATTTAATCTCTTATATCTCTTTAAAATATCTTACAAGTGTCTTAAGTCTCATTTATCACATACTACCCTATGTAACAAATAATATGACTACTGAGTTTTTCCTCACATATTTTCTCCAACTCATGTTGTTGTTTTTCACTGCACTTTACTATATAACACATGTTCGATATTTTATTCTCATTACATTCTTTCACTCTTATGATTTATAGTGCAACATGATACTTTGTGATTTAAAATATCTGTACTTGATGTTTTGTAGTATATCAGGATACTTTGTGATTTAAAATGTCTGTGCTTGCACTTTCTGGCTCAGTCAGACTTTCCCAGTAAACAAATGTCAAATAAATAAATACTATGAAATAAAAGGGGTTAGAGAGATCGCCTTATCACAGAACAGTAATGTGGAATCATTTTCATAATGGACTAACTTAGTTAGGCCAAACTGCAAAGCCATACTGTATATGGTCTAAGTATGGAAGCCAATGGGATTCCATCATTAACTGGTCTTGAGAATACAATGGCATCATTCCAGCGGACTATGTGTGCACCCAACAAGATTATAAACCCCTTTAATGGTTGCATGAATATGACTGCTCCAGATAAGTTTGGAGTATATTATGGTTAACAGTGTCAAAAGCTTTACAAACATGACACATACTACAGCAGCTGAATTAAGCTTGGTATGAGGCCTCTCTGTAACCACAATGGCAGTTTTGGGACCATGCCCAGATTAATGTATATTGTTGCTAGCTAGTAATTTTAATGTGGTCATGACTCATGTTCAAATGTTTTTGTAAAATGACAGGGGTGGAAGTAATCGGCCTGTAGCTGTGTAGCTTAGCAGGCATACCACTTTTATGCACGGAAATAAAAATAGAGAATTTCTGAATCCTAGAACTTTGGCTTCATTACAACTCAATTTACAAGTATATAAACTGGAAAAGCTCCTACTCCCACTCCTACTCTTACATTCTCTAGTGGATGATGTTGGCTGCAGAAGAAGCTGTGCATACCCTGGAGAAGACTTCATGGATAAAGAAATATAGCAGTGGTATAAACTGGAATTCTGGGTATCCAGAAGGCAGAGAAGTTAACAGCCACATGGTTGCAGTAAAGTATCGGTCAATAAAACTCCTTGAAATTTCATCATAGAAGGCAGTGTGCAATGGATTAGGTTGGGTTTCCATACCTGGCTTTAACAGCTGAATTACTGTGGATACGTTTATTTTTGGGTCTGCTGAATAAGAATTTTTTGTTTGTTTTCTTACTAGCTAGCAGTGCTTTGACTGTTCCAAAGCTCTTTGTAAATAATGTTACTTAAATGTGTTTGGACATGGCGGTATAATTTCCAGGCATGATTCCTCAGAACATTAGACAGATTTCTAACACTTCTCTTTTTCCTGTTTTTTCCTGCATTGCCGACAAATTCAGATAAAATTTCACCTCCACATCATTGCCAGTTCTCCTCCAAGAAATACTCTCCACCACTCTACTGCCAATTATCACCAAAGAACAGGTTGCCACTGGGCCCTCTAAAGCTTAAAAAAATAAGCTTCAACGGGGCATGACAATATACCAGCTTGCCTCTTAAACAGCTTAAATCAGGACTTATCAGGCCTATTAGGATCACTATTTAATCACAGTCTCTGGACTGGTTTTGACCCATTAGACTGGAAAAAAAAGCAACAGTCATCCCTCTACATAAAAGTGGACCATCTGCTGATCTGGGAAATTACAGACCCATACACTTGACTAGTCTTATATGTAAGGTCATGGAAAGAATGATCATGGACCTGATAAATAATGACATAGGAAACCTCCAAACACTGGACTTAACCCAATTTGGCTTTGTTAAAAGCAGTTCATGCCTACTGAATCTGGTGGATTTCTTTGAGAAAGTCACTAAGGCCATGGATGAGGGTAAAACAGTACATAATACCTACACTGACCTGGCTAAGGCATTTGACAAATCCCTACTCGGGTATTATAAATAAACTCACAAATCTGGGCATAAATCCCTACATCACAAAATGGACAGCCAACTTGCTCATGGACAGGACACATGTAATTAAAGTGGGTGAATCCAGATCCAGCAAGAAGCTAGCCAATAGTGGTGTGCTACAAGCCTCAGTGCTGGGACTACCCCTGTTTGGAATATAATTCAAAAAGTCAAGGCTAACGTGAAAGGCCTTTGGATGACAAAGTTTGCTGATGACTGCAGTCGATGAATTCTGCAATGATGTAGATATCCTTCAGCAGGGTCTAGATCAGACAAATGATTGGTGCCAGAACCATGGCCTAAAACTAAATGTGAAAACATGCATTATTATACCCTTTGGAAAGTCAAATGCCCCTGCAAATTACAACATCAATAGCACAACCCTAACAGTAGACTCGGAGGTTAGAGATAGGTACACAGTTGGACAGTAGTCTGAATTTTGACTGCCACTTGTCCACAGTGGTGAGGAATACCTTCTATTTGGCACAACTTATTAGTAAAGGTATGGCATCCAGATCCAAGGAAATTACAGTGCAGCTGTACTCAGCCCTCATTAGACCAATAATTGAATGTACTTGACTAAGCACCTACAGCAGCTGGAGCAACCTTAGAGGTGCCTCACAAAGAAAACACAGGGTGCAAACAATATGCCCTATGTGGATAGACTAAAAGCCCTATCCCTTTACTCTGTTTCCTACCAACTATTAAGGGGTGACCTTATACCTGACCTATAATGTACTCACAAATCTAGCCCTGATGAAACTACTACACATCTGCAAGTCAAACAGTACAAGGGTCACCCGATCAAAATCTAAACTTTGTCAGTAACTCAAACAAAACATGCTCGAGACAGAGGTGTGTGTTTCACAGGTTGCCCCTTTTTTGGAACAGACTTCCTATTCATGTTAAGAAGAGCCCTTTCCTGGCCCTCTTCAAATGCAATTTGGCTCAATGTATGGGGAATCGCAAATTCACTCCTGGTTTAGTGCCTATGTCCCTTATGGCGAGGGATAATCTGTAACATGCTCAAGGCATATGCACAAACCCATACCATCCTCTTGCCCCTAGGGGCCACATATTGGGTATAACCATTAGTATTTTTAAGAAGGAATTACTAAAAGTAGCAAACAGACTGCAGAGTCAAGATCGAAATCTGTGACAGGAGTCTTAACTAACCTGTCTGAAAGAACAGTGAACATAAGTGAACTGCAGTTATTGGAACTTCTGGACATTGTGTAATGGTGCCTTACTCTAGTGTTTTAACTGTTCAGCAGTGCACACAATATTACAACGCATTAGCAGCCACAATCAGTTCTCTCCCTGAATACAGCATTTCATCAGAATCTAAATAAGTTTTTAACAAACTACGCTAACATACTGCATTCTGTCTTCTACAGCAGTTTCTGGAATCTGGGTCCAGATGGTTTTCTGTTTCAAATTTTCTGGTAATATATTAACTCAGAACATCAGCCTTTTTCTGTCTCTCTCAGGAATGAATCTTCGCAACAAAGACTTGCATCTTTTAATAAAATTCTTGACCGAGAAAGGTGTCTAAAATGATGTATATTACAAGCATGCTAAACCAGATTCTTTTGGACATTGGTCAACTGGTGTCTCTTCTTTGGATAAATGAAGCATTGTACACACACCAATGAATTCTTGTTTGTCATACTGAAACAGCTGACCAAAAAGGGACACAATTTGCTCATGAAATTAGTTTCTTCTACACCAGTTTCCTTTCATTTCCCAAAGTACTTCATTTCTTGAACACTGGTTTGAATTTACCCCTTCTTGACACTAGGGGGCGAAAGTATACAACAATTCATAGTAGAAATAAGAACACAAACTGCCTCATATCAAGGACATTGTGCTGGTCTCTACTTTGTTTTTATGCAGCTACACAAGACCTTCATATGGAAACATGGGTCTTCCTTCTGCTGTTTCTGAGTATGTCTGACACTAAACTGCATCTGAAAATAATAACTTGTGTCATACACACCAAACACAGCAATCAATAAAAGAAAAGGTGTTCTACAACACAATGATTGGGTAGACATAATTGCTCTTACAGGTATTTACAGTGAAATGCCAGCATAACAGGGCATAATGGTTACAGAGGATAAAGTGACACAGGAGGAAGCAAAGAAAAAAGACAAAGTGTGACACAGTACCTATCCAAGTGTTGAACAACTGATAGTAGAGACTGGTGAAACACTATGTACATTCTCTGTTTAGAAAGCAGGATTAATACAACTACGGACAACTAATTAAGGACAACTACAATCCACTCTGCTACAGGCCCCATGAAGGAGCTCAGTGTCTCTCCAACCTAACACCACTCTTAAGTATTGAACTGCGGTACCACCTTTATCATTCTTATAAGAAAAGCGCAGTCCGGGTCTGAACTGTCTGCAAACAGCTAAAGTTAACTTTGAACCTAACACCACTCAAGTATTCAACTGCGGTACCACCTTTATCATTCTTATAAGAAAAGCGCAGTCTGGGTCTGAACTGTCTGCAAACAGCTAAAGTTAACTTTGAACCTAAGACCACTCAAGTATTCAACTCTGGTACCACCTTTATCATTCTTATAAGAAAAGTGCAGTCCGGGTCTGAACTGTCTGCAAACAGCTAAAGTTAACTGAGTATGTGTCTACCTGTTTGAGCCAATATTCATTTTCCCCTGGAGAGCACTCTGCTTTGGCTTGTAAGCAGCCCCCCCCCACACACACACACACACACACACTCATCTTCCACTTTCTCTCTTATTCCCTTCTATTAGCAAATAGTATCCATAACTTATCAATACTGTTGTTGTTGTGTCTTTCGGCTTTTCCCGGTTAGGGGTCGCCACAGCGGAACTCCGGTCCGCTAATGATTGGCAGTTGATTTTTACATGCTGAGTTGCCAGCCCTAACGCACAACCTTCAACAAAGGTACGCCCATTCACGTATGTCTCCATGCAGGAGACGCTCTAGCTGAGAGTCGAACCATTCAGCGTCTTACTGTGAGGCGACAACGCTACCGCAGCACCACACTGTGCGTTTGTTAATTTAAACTGAGACCACAGTAGCCTACTTATACAAGGTTATCCTGTTTTTCCACCTGAGAAATGGTTAAGAAATGACTTACAGTTTCAGAGCAGTCCTTGGTCAATTGTGATTGTTTCTTAAACACAAACTTGTCTTTGCTTTGGCTCATTAGCAGCAGTACAAAGAAAGTACAGTTTTGTACCTATCATAAATGTAGATGTTCGAGTGTTCACCCTGCTGCAGTCATCACACTTGGGTTATCCTGTCGTCAGGCGGTCCCCGCAGTCGGCTGGATTTCTTCAGTTTTTCTTGCCCCAGATGTCAGGTACCCCCAAAAAGGTGATCCAAATTAGTACCAAAAGGTGTGAACATTGTACAAACACAAAATCCCTTCAGCTATAAGCAAATACATCAGAAAGGCATAGCAAAGATTTAGCCAGTAGATCAGAGGGGTTGGAGGGAGGGTAACCTGGACTGCAGCAGGGTGAACACTCTAACATCTACATTTATGGTAGGTGCAAAACTGTACTATGTTCATCGTGTTACCCTGCTGCAGTCATCACACTTGGGTTGAGTCCCAAAGCTAAGGTAGGGTAGAGGCATCATAGAGGGTTAGTGGAGGCAATGAGGCCCTGCAGAACTGCAGTGGCGAAGCCTGCCCTGGACTTAGAATAAAGAGGCAAGTGATAGTGTTTGGCGAAGGTGTGTACAGAACTCCAAGTTGCAGCTTCTAAAATTTCCTTGGTAGGAACCCCCCCTGAGAAAGGCTGTAGAGGTAGCTGTTGCCCTGGTAGAGTGGGATCTAATGGTAGGAGGAACTGGTTTCCCATGATGGGTACAGCAGAATCGTATGCAATGGCCTATCCATTTAGAAATGGTTTGCTTGGATATGGCCCTTCCTTGAGAAGCTGTAGCATAGGAAACAAAGAGCTGGTCAGTTTTTCTGAAAGCCTTAGTTTTATCCAAGTAGTAACGAAGCTGCCTGTGCATGTCCAAGGAATGCAGGAGTCTCTCACCTTTGTTCTGTGGATTGGGGAAGAAAGTGGGTAGGTGGATGGTTTGATTTAAAACTACACTGGAAACCACCTTAGGCATGAAGGAAGGATTAGTTCGTAGAGAAAATCTGTCTTGATGAAAAATGAGGAAAGGTTCCACTGCCACAAGTGCCTGTAATTCTGAGACTCTCCTAGCAGAGGTTATTGCCAGGAGCAGGGCAGTCTTCCAAGATAAGAACTGAAGGTCTGCAGAAAAAGCTCATTCAAAGGGAGGTAGCGTTAGTTTTTCCAGAACAAAGTTGAGGTCCCATGTTGGTGTAGGGGCTCTTCTAGGTGGTCTAATGTTTTTTTGCCACTCTGAGGAACTGCCTTAGAAGAGGATTTGAAAATAAAGGTGGATTCGTGTCGTAGTGAGCTGAAATAGCTGAAGCATGGATTTTAATAGAGGAGAAGGAAAGTCCTTTATGCAACATCTCAGCTAAATACTGCAGAATGTGAGGCATATGAGGCTGAGTTGTGTCTTGACCTTTAGCTTGGTTCCAAGCACAAAACCTTTTCCATTTGTCCGAGTAAGCCTTCCTGGTGCTTGGCCTCCTGGCCTCTAGAATAACATCCAGTACTGCTTGTGAAACAGGGGCTGGTGGGATGCTTAATTGATTTGCCAGGCAGCCAGGTTTAAGGTTTTGATCTGGCTGTGTAGAATCTGCTTGTCTTGCTGCGTGAGCAAATGAGGTATTTCAGGCAATATCCATGGTGGGCTGTGAGCCATATTCTTCAATAGCGGGTACCAGTGCTGGCGTGGCCAGTCTGGGGCTATGAGAATCAGTCGAGGTTTCTCCTTTTTGACCTTCAAAAGAACCTTTGTGAGAAGAGGTAATGGAGGAAAGGCATATGCTGTCAGGTTTTTCCAACTGAAGGAGAGGGCGTCCACTTTCCAAGCTTGATGGTGGAATGTCCTTGTACAAAATTTTGTCAGCTGGTAGTTTTGAGGACTGGCAAACAGGTCTATATTTGGTAGACCCCATCTTTGAGTTATCATAGTAAATATTTGTGGGTCTAGCTTCCACTCGTGGGGATCTTTGATGTTTCTGCTTAGGTCGTCTGCCAATGTGTTTTTCTGTCCTGGCAGGAATTGAGCTTGTAAATGGACTTGGTAGGCCAGAGCTGTGTTCCATAAGATTATTGCTTGCCTGCAAAGAGGGTAGGAATGTGTGCCCCCTTGTCTGTTTATGTACCACATTACTGTGGTGTTGTCCGTCTTTATTGCAAGTTGTCCTGGCTGTAGTAGATCCTTGAAGGCTGTCACAGCTTTCTGTACAGCTAGCATCTCTTTTTGGCTTATGTGCAGTTTTCTTAGTTCTGCAGTCCATAGGCCTTGAATGCATTGCCCTGCCATGTGTGCCCCCCAGGCATAGCCTGAAGCATCTGTTGTGATAGTTTGCCTGGGTGGGGGCAAGGTGAAAGGCTGACCCTTGTTGAGGTGACATGCCTGTGCCCACCATAGAAATTCCTGTTGAAGGCAGGGAATGAGGGATATCACTGTGTCCAAGCTGTGGCTGTGTTGAGACCATACGCTTTTTAGGTACCACTGTAATTTCCTCATATGCAGTTTTGCAAATGGTATTATCAGAATGCAAGATGCCATGAAGCCCAAAGCCTGCAGAATTTTTCTTGCAGTTAATTGGGTCTTTGTTGCCATTGTCTTGAAATATTGAGCCAGATGTAATTGCTTGTCTGGTGTAAGATAAGCCTTCTGGGCCGTTGTGCCTAAGCTGGCACCCAGGAATGTCATTTTTTGTGAGGGTACTAGTTTTGACTTATTTTCGTTTACTGTGTAGCCCTGACAATTTAGTAGATGCTTCACAAAAGCCAGATGTTGTACAAGAATGTCTTTTCTTTCCGCATGGATGAGGCAGTCGTCCAGATATGGATATATTTGAATTCCTCTTTGTCTGCAGTATGCAATTACTGGTGCCAGGCATTTTGTGAATACTCTGGGCGCAGTAGATAAGCCAAAGGGCAGTGCAGAGAATTGATAATGGGTTGAACCTACAATGAAACAGAGGTATCTTCTGCAACTTTGTCTGATAGGGACATGCAGGTATGCCTCCTTGAGGTCCAACGTTACCAACCATGCTTCCTTGCCCAACATGGGAAGTAGCTGCTGTAGTGTTAGCATCTTGAATTTGGGAACTTGTAAGTAAGTGTTTAGAATTGAAAGGTCCAGAATTGGTCTCCAAGCATTTTCTTTTCTGGGTACTAGGAAGAGTCTTAAGTAAATTCCTTGGCCTTGCTCTTGAGTTGGTACCCTTTGAATGGCTCTCATGGCCATGAGAGCTGTAATTTGTTTTTGAGCCTCTGCCCTTTGATTTTTGTGGCAGGTTTGGCATTCCTCCTTTAATTGGCAAGGTGTGAAAGTGGAATCTGTATCCTTGTAAAATTATGTCTAGGACCCATTTGTCCTTTGTGACCATGTGCCAGTTGTCTGCAAATAGTGCTAGTTTTCCCCCCAAGGGGGCTGACAAAAAAGCTTTGTTTGGCCAGCTGAGGTGCAAGTCCTTGAGTTTGCCTTCTGGTGGGTTGAGACCTGTCTTCTCCTCCCTTCTGGGTTGGAGTGCCCCATTGTCGAGGCTTATACTGAGCTTGTGGTTGTCCTCTGCCCCTTGGGCGCCTGTATTTACCCCTCTGAGGCCTGTCAGTGGCTGGAAAGGACCATTATTTTGTTGGCCAGTTTCTGCTGAAGCGAGGGGGTTGTACTTGTAGGAAATCTTTAACTGTCTGCATTTATTTAGCCTTATCTTCCATTTTCTTTAAAACTTCTTCTGCTTTAACACCAAAAAGAACATCCTGCTGTAAGGGAGCATCTAGTAGTTTTGCTTTAACATGATCAGGCAGACTTTGTTCCTTTAACAAGGCATGCCTACGTATAACTGATCCAGTGACAGCTGCTCTGCAGGAGGCCTCTAAAGAATCAAACCCACATTGTAAGGTATGTTTGCCCACCTGCTCGGTGGCGTGCAACAAATCCTGTACTTCTTTCATTTCAGATTGTTGAGGGAGGGTGGTTATCTTTTGTTTTAACTGAGAGATCAGAAATTGCTGATACTTAAGCATATGAAATTGACAGTTTAGTGCTCTCATAGCTAAAGTGGCTGAGGTGTAAACCTTTTTCCCCCATCTGTCTAGTGCTCTTGAATCCCTTTCAGAAGGTACTGGATTTTTAGCCATGGAAGCCTTAGCCCCCTTGGGACCCTGGGAGATAGTCTCTGGGTCAGCTACTGGGCTTTTGTAAAGGAATTTCTGGGAATCAGGTACTCTGTAGTATCTGTCAGGCTTGGCCGGGGCAGGAGGTAGAGAGTCAGGGTTGAAACTGGATTCTAAGTAGACATCATCCACAATGTCCAAAACAGGAGGGATGGCTAGAGGTCTGTGTTGGGGGAGTAAAAGAAACTCTCTGAGCCTTTTCTTGGAATCAGAGTAATCCTGACCTTCCCAGTGAAAACGTTCCCTCATAGTGTGTAAAGTTTCCCCAAAAGTGTAATCTTCTGAAGGAGAAGCTGAGGGAATAGAGTCCTCGGCATCAGAATCTTCATAAGGAGAGAAGGAATAGTCTTGATCCTCAGAGGAATCCGAAGAAATAGACAGTTGTTCAGAGGAAGCAGAATCTTCCTCTTGTCTAGGCCTTTTGTCAGGAGGAGGCTGTGAACCCCTGATAAGAGAAATCAAATCTTCAGCCATTTTGAGCATCTGTTTCTTAGGCATAGGGCCTTGAACAGGAGACTGAAGTGAAGCCTTTTTCGATTTAGAAGGAGTCTTCGACTTGGCAAACGTTTTGACTGTAAGCGTAGTCGGTCTGAAAACGCCTTCAGAAACCGATGGCGTTTAAGAAGTACCAACGTCCTTGGAAGGTAAATCGTTGGAAGGGCCTGAAGTAAAAGGCTGCGTCGGCCTAGTACATTCCGTCAAAATATCTGTAGCGGTCTTGGGTTCCAGAACTGCGGTAGTCAGAGGCTGCGTCGGAGCCTCACTGATAACCGGAGACCGGATCAACCAAGGCCTTGGAATCGGGCTTAGGCCTGGGCTGTCGGTCCTTGTCCCTGCGTTTTTCTGTGCACGCCGGTAGTCGGTAGCTCCGACGGCATGTTATAGTTAAATTTTCTACCAAAAAAGTGTCGTGCGAAATCAAATCGTCTTTTAATAGTATGTTTATTAAATCTAGCACAAAAACGACAAGAAGTGACATCGTGATCAGGGCCTAGGCAAGGTATGCAATAAGAATGAAAATCCTTATGAGGTATTTGCTTCCCACAAGAAATACAATTGTTAACTTTTTCTGACATCGGTCTGAGGCAAGAAAAGTTTCCCCAACGGGGTACTTAGCTTTATAGAAGACTTCGGTCTGAAATTCGAATTCGAAAATCTCAGGAGTTGGCCGACCGGCACTTGCGAACTGCTTCTGCTTCAGGCACCGCGCGGCAAGAAAGACTGGAGAAAATGGTTGCAATATATGTGCCCCTGGCGCACTGACATCAGGGATGAGGCGACAGCAACCGACGTCGGACCAAGACTTTGGAAATCTGGCCGACTGCGGGACCACCTGACGACAGGATAACCCAAGTGTGATGACTGCAGCAGGGTAACACGATGAACATCTGCCTGCTCACACCCTTGTTCTCCCCTCCCCCTTCCCTGTTTATTACCTTAAGACAATCCCAAAGTTAATAAATATTACCTGTGGCAGGCACAATTTTTAAAACTACAACCACCCTTGTCACTATCATATGTTCATTTATCAGTTAACTCTGTTACCTGATTGTTTCCAGCCCCCTCATAAGAGCAACTAACAGGGTCTCTACCCGCTTTGCTCCCCACCCTGCCCCCTATTCCCTCCCGCCCCCAGTGGTCCCACCTTTATTACACTCACAAACCCATCCCATCTTTCCAGTAGCCAACCACAGCGCTAACCCAACACTACCTCCTCCATCTTCCCACTAATATCACACCTCCTCAACTAACATGTACAAGCATACTTTACCTATGCCCACTGCATGCACTCTCCTTGCATATCTTACATCCTACCAAAGCTCCATCATTCCCCCACTCAACCACTACCACTGTACTACTACTCACACCACCACTCATGTCTCACCCTCACTCAGCTCCCCTCCCACCAACTCAAGAAACATCCCTATGCACCCCCCACATATTCTACCAACTATATTACTCAAACATAAAGCATCCCTACAACTTAACACAGTAACCCTCCCACCATACCTATTACCCAAAGAGCACAATCATAAAGTTTCCCTTATAAACAAACACATTCAAAAACTGAGAAAACTAATAAACTCATGCATATCTAAACTAGCCCTAAGTGGAGATATCCACCCCAACCCTGGCCCTACCATCTCCAACCCCAATCCTCATAATCAGACTAGAAACCACAACTTCTCCCATATTACAGCCAATAGAAAGAAAAGTGACTTCCTTCTACTAAGCCTAAATATTAGAAGTATATCCAACAAAGTCCATGAACTCCATGCCACCATAGCCTTGTACTCCCCAGATATAGTCATCCTGACAGAAATCTAACTAAAACCTCACATTACCAGTGAGCAAATACTCCCTACAGGTTTTGGCATACTAAGAGTAGACCGGCTAAACAAGAAAGGAAGCGGTGTAGCTATAATATTTAAACAGCATCTAAACATCCAGATCTTAAAATCATCAGCTCCACAAATAGGCAATGAAGAAATAATATAGACCAACCTCAAAATAAGCCAAAACAAAACCATCAACATAATAGGATGCTACTTCCCACCTGGCCAAAACATCCCTCCACTAGAAAACCTCCTCAGCTGGTCTACCCACCATCTCCTCCAAGAAACTATCATTTTAGGTGATTTCAATATTGACTGTCAATTCTGTTCTGGCAACCATCCAACCCATCATGTAAACCTTCATGGCTTCACCCAACTAGTCCAGTCGCCAACCAGGATAAATAAAAACTCCAGCAAGCACACTACACTGGACTGGATACTAGTCAGTAAGAGCCCCCAGTCATATATAACAGGCTGCTTATCAGATAGCCTCAGTGATCATTCCCCAACATTCCTACTCAAAAAATACCTATACCAAGCTAAACCTGTCATCTAACGTCAAATACGTAAAAAACTAAACTTTAACCCACGCACATTCATCTCCTCCCTCAAAGAATGTAACTGGCATCCTCTAAAGTACCTCAGTCATGATGACGCAGTTGAATTTTTTAATACTACCTTCCTGAGCAACCTTAATTACCATGCCCCCATAAGACTTTCCAGAATCAAAGCACAACCCTCCCCATGGCTACAGAAAACCACTAAGTCAGAAATGAAAAACAGGGATAAAGCCTGGGAGCACTGGTGCAAAACCAAAACCCCCTCAACTAGACAGAAATTCCTAGAACTAAGCAATAGAGTCAAAAAGCTAATAAAACAGGATAAATTCCAATACTACCAGTCTGCCCTAGACTCCTCCCAACACAGCCCCAAACAATTCTGGTCCTCCATAAACTCCATCCTCCACCCAGGTAAAGTCAGTACCCTTCCTCCTAACATCCCTCACTCCTCAGAAAATATTGCTACCTCATTCAACACACACTTCACACAAACCATACTATCACTAGCTAAACAACACAACCCCCCTCCCCTCCAACCTACACCTTCAACTAGTAATCTCCCCACTGCCTTCTGTTTTTCTCCTGTACCTACCTCCAACATAAAAAAACTCTTAACTAAACTTAAGCCCACCAGATTAGCAGCAGACAACCTCCCAAGTGAATACCTACAAATCGCAGCTGATGCTCTGGCCTACCCAGTATCCACCTTGATTAACCGATCTCTGTCAGAAAGTTACATTCCCACACTGTGGAAAGTATCACATATAATTCCCCTCCACAAAGGCAGACCCTCCACAGAACTAACCAATTACCGCCCCATAGCTATCCTCTCTCCACTCTCTAAAATACTAGAGAGATGCATACACTCTCAGGTCTCAGACTACCTCCTTACTAACAACCTCCTTTCCAATACTCAGCATGGTTTCCGACCAAACCATAGCACCACCACTGCCTTACTCTCCTTTACTAACACTATCCTTTAGCATAAAAACAATGGCTATCTCTCCTCTGCTACTTTCCTAGACCTATCTAAAGCATTTGACATGGTCCCACACAAACAACTTATCTCTGTCCTCAATAACCTATCCTTCTCACAATCAATCACCAACTGGTTTCAGAGTTACCTGTCTGACCGCCAACAATACGTTGTATGGCAGAATGACATATCTCCCCAACTACCTGTCTCCATAAGGGTTCCCCAAGGATCCATCCTTGGACCCCTACTCTTCTCTGTTTTCACCAATAATCTAGCCTCTGCCACCAAGCATGGCGCACTCATACAATATGCAGATGACTCAACCATCATCTGCTCAGCCCAGTCCCTACACAAACTGCAAAAAGTCACACAGGAAGCCTTTTCCTCTGTTGAAACTTGGTTATCCGATGCCCAATTAATACTCAACCCAAACAAAACTAAACTACTCATCTTCCAACCCACCAAACATACTCAAAACAACTCTCACTTTAACATCACAGCAAAAGACAACACCACTATATACCCAACTGAACACACCAAATTGCTAGGAGTGGAAATAGACAATAAACTAAAATTTGACATTCACATATCCATGACCATAAAAAAAGTCCACAAAAAACTATGAGCGCTATACAGAAATAAGCAACTTCTCACCAAAGCAGCAAAGATTTCAATAGGAAATTCCCACCTTATCTCCACCCTACTTTATGCCTCTCCAATATATACCAACCTAAGGCAATGCGATCTAAACAAGCTAGAGACCTGCTACAACAAAATCGCCAAATTCGCCACAGGGGCATCCTACCGTAGTCACCACTGTCTCTCACTTGCTGAACTGGGCTGGCTTGAACTCCCTCACCTCCTTCAATGGTATCAACTCTCACTCGCCCACAAACTAGTAAACCATCCACTAAATGTCCCATCCCTCCAGAATCTACTCCAACCCTATCACACCACCAGACCACTAAGATCCAGCAACAAAAATTACTTGCAGATCACTAAAGCCAATAACTCTGCTGGTGAAGCACTATTCTCTTGCGCCATAGCCAAATTATGGAACTCCCTCCCACCCACAATTACCTCCATACCATCATGCACCCACTTCAAAACTTTACTAAAAGCGCATCTAAAAATATGCTGGCTATGCCCTTGCAACTCCCACTCTAATATCACCCACCCCATCCAACCACTACCTTTCTTTCCACTCCACTAACTACCTTGATTATAGCAAGCTCAGATGCTCATAAGCCAGTACTTATTATACAGCAGGAACTTCTTCTTGTAACATTTGTTAATGTCGGTTATGTACTTCACAGATAAAGTTTCTAGTTGTCTACTGATGTACTATGTTCTTCATCTTTAAATATGTTGTAAGTAATTGCTATGTAAATTGTTAATCGCTATGTAATCCAATGTAACTACTGTCTGTTTATTTTAACTGTGGAGCTTTTCTCCCCGGGCCTCCACTGAAAATGGACCTACATCCAGTCGGACACTCCCGGTCAACAAATATAAATAAATAAAAATAAATAGGATGTAAAGTGATTGTTAGTCCCTTTACACAATGCTGCATGTAAGAAAAAATAGACAATTATTGGCCTGCTACTCTCATTTTTGTCTCACTGAGGGTTATGCTGAAAATTCTTTTGAGTGGATTGTGGAGTTCCTAAATGCTGATTATTCTGCAAATGAGTAAGTGCAACATCTTCACTCAGAAGCAGTCTTGCTATTACAAAATGATCTACTTCTACGGCGGGGTGGGTGATCACTGAGAGAAACAGAACCATGAGGATATGGAGTGCCTTAAATCTTAAAGGAGGATGGTGGGGAAACTAAAAGGCATGGGGGTGGGTAAAAATTTATAGTGGTACATAGGCTCAATGATGGAAGCAGATGATGGCAGTTGAGCATGAAATTTTTGCAGAAAAAGCAGACGAAGTGACGTGACAAATAGTTCAGTATTACTTAGCTCTGTGGTATACAGATAAAATGAACAGTAGCAGCTCAGGCCCTGAAAAGCCAAGTGGGAAGGATGGAAAATGAGTGACATACAGCCTGTCAATCCAAGGGGAGGGATTGGTTGTTTTCAGGTGGCCACAGGTACTCCCATATTTATGGAGGTATGTATGCATCTCTAGAAGGTGTAGGAGGTCCTTGTGCCAACAGTGGTGCTCACATCCTCCAACACAACTGAGTTTAGAGACAAATGAGAAGAATATTCCCATAGCTAATACTCTAAATGTTAGAGGGCTGCCAGGGGATGTAATGGCAAGGGGATCCCTGACCACGAGACAATTAGGGTCCACCCTGAAAGTGTCTAGTCCTGGTCTGAGGGTATGAAGCTAAATTCACAGGTCATTGGGACAAGGACACCTCCCATGACAACTGGACAGATGAATGAGAGTTGGCAAGGGCACAAACTCCACTAATCCTGTCTGGATGACCGTTCCCAACAGACAACTTTTGGTCATATGCAGGTGAGCCTTTCTGAATCCAAGAACAAATGGGCTTGAGAAGTTTGAGAGGACAGCTTGCTGGCCAACAGAAAGTAACAAACAATGGCTGGCAAGTCAATCGCAGCAAGCCGTCATTTGTCTGAGGCAGGTCAGCTCGGACTCAGGTTTCAGTGGGGAGAGCGTGGAGGTGGAGAACAAGTAGGGTTAGGATAGGTAGGAGGGCTGAGGTGGGCTGGGCTGGGCTGTCCAGGGGACGGGTTGAAAAAGCTGGGAACAAAGCAAATCAGTCATAGAGTTTGAGCCTACCAAGCCCACACTGTCATACTGGTGTAATGAACTAGTAACCAAAGTGAACGTGGCAGGGGTACACATGCTTCTGCTAGGGAGACAGCAATGCCGGAGCTCAGAGGAGATGGTAATGAGGGAGGGGGTTCTCCCAGGAAGACCGTGCAGGACACCCCCCAGGACCAGCAAGCCAGTCCTTTTCCTACCACCTGTCTCTCACTGGGAACAGAGAGACTATAGGGATTCCTGCAGCAGGAACAAATGCACCACAGGGCTATCGCCTAGCCTGGAAATGCCTAGCTCCCATACCCTCAGAATGACTGGTCAACTAGATGCCAGTACTGGAACCAATGGGCAAGGTCCCAGAGGGAGAAAAAAAAGGCTGGTGGAGAGTCTCCTAAGGAGATCAGGTAATTTTTTTTATTTTTTTTTGGGGGTAACTAGACAAGTGTCAGCTAGTAACTATGCAAAAACAAGTTTAAAGATCTGCATTATAGTAACAGTGGATGTAGAATCCACAGAAATAACACCTGCTACAAACTGTGACCTCGGGGAGGAGAGGAAAAGAAAAAGGTGTAAGGACTATAATTAACTCTAGATCATATTATGCAAGTCAGAGTAAATGGACAGATCAGTGGTGAAGTTCAAGAGGATGTTACAGTACAAATGTTAGGGGGGAGAAGACTGCATAGATAAAGCGGAAACTTTCTAAGACAGAAAATAAAGCTGTGGAACACCTCCTCTTGCGGCACTACTGAGAAAGGGATATTAAGCTAAAAAACATGAATGAGATAGTTACTAAAAGGAAAGGGAAGACAAGATGGTACAGAGCAAAAATCATACAACTCACCACATACACAATGGCAGAAAGGTGGAAGGGAAAAGAAGTGGATATGGTACACACAGAATAAATGCTCAAGGGCAAGAAGTGTGGGGTGAAGAAGTAGATGGCATTTAGAGACAGAGAGGGATGAGTCAAGGTTCACTTAAAAGAAATACTGTAGAAAAGAGGGGGTAGTGAGGAACCAAGGAACATACAACTAGGGGGAAATGGTTAATCATAAGGGAGGAGTTACAAGGAAAACTAGGTCAACTGAAGAAATGGGATTTATGTAGAGAAAGTTGTGTAAGATCTAACCATAACAGTGTATGTCCTACTTCTCACTGCTACAGTATTCTTTATACTTGGGATATCCTGCCAAGGACAGCCTAACATCAGATCAGCATACAAAAGCCTTTACACCTCCAAGGAGGGAGATCCAAGTTGTAATCTGGCAGCATAGTACCAATAAAAATAAATAAGACCTTTGGTTATAAAAGCTATTTATTATCTACTTTCACAAAGGGCTTAACTGTTCAAAGGAATAAAAGCAGAGAAACCACTGCTAAATAACAGACATAATTTCTTTGCAAAGACATGCATACCTTGGTGCAGTTATCAGCTTTCGGTTCTAGCTCTTCAATGGAGACTAAAGACTGGAGCAAACTGCTTTCTACATATCCTCGTTCGGCTTTCAAGTCAAACTTTGCATCTTTATTGGCTAGCAACAGCTGCAGATTTACAGCAAAACCTGCCATGTCCATTGGAAATGGACGATTTGGCTTCCAGGCACTGTAAAATCCAACTACTTTTCCATTTTCAGCCAAGGGGCGTTCAAACCGTAGACCCCCAACCAGACCCACAGGCCAAACAGAAACTCTCTTTGTGTTACGCATCTAGCAGAAGAAAAAAAATAAAACTAAATCAGTAGATGACACATTGCAGAAAGGCCCCACACATATGACAAGCGCCTTAAAAACCACATAGTGAAAATTATAAAAACCGATGAAGATAAAATTAAGAACTCCTGTAAAAATAACAAATACATAAAATTAAGGCTTTAACTGCAATATTAGAAATGGGAAAAGTTGTTGCATAGGATTAAATGGAAAATGGTGTGTTAAAATACAGCTTGTGTAGTCTGACAGCTGCCCAGAATTTGCAGATTTCCAGACCCAAATAATTTGAGATCAAATGGTTTACAATGTATTTCATATAATTATCAAATTGGTTCCACAGTATTGTGCTAAAGTTTGTCACTAAACACAAATGCAAATTCTGTGCACTATAATGATTTACTTGCAACAAAACATCTCTGCAACTGATTACAAGCACTTACATAAGAACCTATTAGCCGAAAAACATTCAAAGAAATTTCTTACAATGATTTGTTTGCAGAATGAATCCAGAGCAGTGACAGCAATAATGCATAAAGGATGAAGTGGGTAAAAAATTGTCAAGTTTGTAAGTAAGCAGAATACAGACTGAGGTGCGTATCAGAAATGAATAACTAAAGGTTGTGGCATAATGCTGCATTATGTGTTTTAGACACTGACATTCATAGACTTATTTCTGTACTCATAATATGGACATCTGCATTTTTTTACACATTTTTAAGTTGTTTATGGACTATAAAGACGTGCTGTGTAATATTTTAATGCAAAAAAGTCCTTCTAACATGCCCTGAGCTTTTTTAACAGGCACTGCATTCTTATCTAGATTTTAAACATAATGTTGCATTCATTATGTTAGAGAGAGAAACTATTTTACTTTTAACTTTAATATAAAAAACTGCAGAAGTTATATGACTGTCTTAACCAAAATGCATATTAACTCTTTACATTGTCAGTTTTGAGTACATCTGCCCACTAGATTAAAGTCATCTTAAACAATAATAATAAAATACTTAAACCCCACTTGCAGGGTAACTTCACACATTAGCAAATCACTGCTTCTCACAGAATTCTGAGATGCCTATAAGACAGATGGGGGCTACAATACATACAAATGTTGAAAATTGGCAAAAAGGTTGGCAAATGGCCAAATTACTAGCCCATCTTAAATGCTACAGACCAGTAGTGAGATGGTGCTGTAGCATTTACTGCTGCACAGACCAGTAAACGAAACTGCTGTTAATGGCTTGGATGAAAATGATTGTGCAGCAGGTTTAGTGCTTTGCAAATGTAAGACTAGAGGACCAAATTGCTACTTCTGGAATATTTTTAGAGTCCCTCCTTTTCAGTATGCCATCAATGAACTAAGGCTCTAGTGGAATGTGCCTTAAGCTTGTATGGAATAGCTTTGCCAAGGTGGGAGTAACAAAACACAATAGCAGAGGTCAACAACCTTAAAATGAGCCAAGAAGGCAAGTTCAAATGGAGACATAATTCCTCTAACACAAAACTGAGATCCCAAGTGGGAGGAATCTGTTTACAAGGGGTCTCATTTACAAATCTCCTTTTAGAAGCATTTTAATAACTGAGAAGACATAAGAGGATCCATGGGCAGACATGCTGAAATGGCTGCAAGATGAACCCTGACAGGTGCATAAGGGAGGCCAGAGGATAGTAACTCACACAAATATTTGAGCGCCAGAGGAGCAAAATCATTGATGAGTTATTTACTAGACACCAACTAGAAAATCTTTACCATTTGCTAATTTATGACTTGTTAGTAGCAGGCTTTCTTACCATCTCAGTACCTGCTGTATATCCTCATGAAAGAGGTACCTAAAAGGCATCAAAATTGAATAATCCAGGCAGTCAGTTGGAAGATGATTGATGGCGGGGTACATCAAACTACCCGTCTGGTGTGTGTGGATCCAGTCTGTGGGGAAGTTTGTGGCAAGTGCCACTGGACAATTCCATACAAAAAGAGAATCAACTGTGCCTGGGCCAACAGGGAGTCACTTACTATGACTTTTGGAAATTCTTTATGCATTTTCAGAACTACCATGGAAATCACTGGAAAAGGTGCAAAAGCATACAGGAACATCCTCGATCAGGAGAATGATACAGCATCTGTTCTCCAAGCTTGGTTGCAAGGATTCCTGAAAAAGAATTTGCGTAGGTGTTTATTTTGAAAGGAGGTGAACAGATGAACACCATGATCAATTCCTGGAAGAGCTCTCTGTTGAATTTCCACTTGTGAGGGTCTGTCCAGGAACTGCTGTGCTTGTCCCACCACTATGATTTGTTCTGACGATATGCAAGAAGCCTGAAGGGTTAAGGAGCACTGAAGAGCTAACTCCCAAGATGTCATCATCAACAAACAGAGGGTATTGTTGTGGTGCCCCCTTGATTGCTTATGTACCACATTACTGTGGTGTTGTCTGTAATAACCTGAACAGGACTGGGCTCCAAAGATGATGTACAGCCTTTATGGCATGAATTACAGTCATTTCTTTGATCTGTCTGAGCTGACCCACAGACCTTGAATTTCTACTCCCACTGAAACTGACCCAGATGCAAAACCTGAGGAGTCTGTCCTAAAAGTGCTATTAAAGGCTAAAAATACTGCATCAGTGCTTCCTGACAATATCACTGGATACATATTAAATAGCAAGAACCATGATTTGGCCACACCCCTAGCAACACTGTTCAGTCTCAGCCTCCATACAGGTTTTGAATCAAGCCAATGGAGAAGAGCTATAGTCATTCCCCTGCATAGGGGGGGCTTCCACAGACCCAGGTGATTACACCCCATAGGTCTGACTGGCCTCATATACAAAGCCATGGAAAGATTTATTATGGAACTAATCAATCAGGAAATAGGGAACCCTCCAAACAATAGGACCAGTCTCAGTTTGCATTTGTCAAGGGCAGATCGTGTTTACTCAGCCTGGTGGATGGTTTGGAAAAGGTCTCCAAAGCAATGGATGAAGACAAAACTGTACACACCGCATACCTTAACCTAGCCAAAGTTTTTTGTTTGTTTTAAACATCTATAATGAATTATCCCTTGTGATATAAGTAAACTTACATTTATATAAAAGACAAACCCTATTAACAAGTTTGCAGTTACAATCATTATACATCACATATACAGTGGATATAAAACGTGTACACACCTCTGTTAAAATGCCAGGTTTTTGTGATATAAAAAATGAGACCATAATAAATAATTTCAAAATGTTTCCCACCTTATAAGCTAGTTGCATAAGTGTGCACACTCGTAAACTAATACTTTCTTGAAGCACCTTTTGATTTAATTACAGCATTCAGTCTTCTTGGGTAGGAGTTGATCAGCATGGCACATCTTGATTTGGCAATATTTGAGCACTCTTCCTTGCAAAAGTTCTCCAAATCTGTCAGATTGCGAGGGCATCTCTTGTGCACAGCCGTCTTTGGGTCACCCCACAGATTTTGTATTGGATTTAGGTCTGTGCTCTGGCTGGGCCATTCCAAAACTTTAATTTTCTTTTGTGAAGCCATTCTTTTGTTGATTTGGATGTATGCTTAGGTTTACTGCCATGTTGAAAGGTGAAATTCCTCTTCATCTTTCTAGCAGATGCCTGAAGGTTTGAGGCAAAAAGTGACTGGTATGTGGAACTGTTCATAATTCCCTCCACCTTGACTAAAGCCCCAGTTCCAGCTTAAGAAAAGCAACCCCAAAGCATGATACTGCCACCACCATGCTTCACTGTGGGGATGGTGTTCTTTTGGTGATGCAAAGTGTTGTTTTTGCACCAAACGTACCTTTTGGAATTGTGGCTAAAAAGTTCAGCCTTGGTCTCATCAGACCATAACACATTTTCCCCACATGTTTTTGGGAGACGTGTATTGTTTTGCAAATTTTAGCCGGGCATGGATGTTTTTCTGTGTAAGAAAAGGCTCCTGCCTTGCAACCAACTCCATAGCCCAGACATATGGAGAAAAGAGGAGACTGTTGTCACATGTAGTACACAACCAGTACTTGCCAGAAATTCCTGCAGCTCCTTCAGTGTTGCTATAGGTCTCTTGGCAGCTCCCTGACCAGTTTTTGTCTCATCTTTTCATCAATTTTGGAGGGGTGTCCAGTTCTTTGCAACGTCATTGTTGTCCCATATTTTCTCCACTTTTTGATGACTGTCTTCACTGTGTTCCATGGTATACCCAATGCTGTGGAAATTTGTTTGTACCCTTCTCCTGACTGATACCTTTCAACAATGAGATTCCTTTGATGCTTTGTAAGCTCTCTGACATGGCTTTTGCTGTAGCAGGCAACCGTGTAAATATCAGGAAAATCCTACTAGGACAGCTGAACTTTATTTGGGGTTAATTAGAGTCTTTTTAACTGATGGCAGGTGTGTACCCAAGAAGGCTGAATGCTGTAATTAAGTCAAAAGGTGCTTCAACAAAGTATTAGTTTAAGGGTGTGAACACTTATGCAACCAGCTTATTGTACTTTCTTTATTTTTTATATTTCCCCCTAACAGATTCGGAATATTATTCTGTACAATATAATCAAGCCAACATTATATTAGTCAGTCAATTTTTACCTTCTCTTAAACCTCATTCTTCCACCATTTTTCTGCATGTATTGCTCACAAGGTTTCCATTTTTGCTATGTACATTGATCCTACCCTTTTCTAATGATACCTCTCCAGTTCTTTCACCTCTGTTACAATATTCAGTACTTCAAACATAGTTGGTTTAGACTCCAGTTTCCATTTCCTAGTAATTGCTTTTTTGGCACCCATTAGAATTAAAGTTAACAGGACCTTACTGTGATTAGGCAATTCATATCCTGTATCTCAGATTGAAAAAAATACCTGTTCACCCAGTATTTCTGACACAGTACTCTGTAGTGAATTTTTAAAGTCTGCCAAGTCATTATACTCCCAAAATATATGTTCCCAGTTACCTCTTTCATCCCCCATCACAACTCCAACATTTGCCATCTACCCGAGGAAAAATTCTTTGGTGTCCGCTTGGGGTATAAAAATATCTACGCAAACACTTCCAAAATCCTAAGACTTCTAGACTTCATTGCATATTTGGGATGCATGTCCTTCTATTGTTTCTTTGTGTATTGTGTATACAATCTCTCTTCCCAATCTTTTCTAATTTCCTCTGATTGATTCCTAAAGATATCAATCTCATAGAGGTAAGGCAATCTCTACTCTGTAGTAGAAATGTCTACTTGGCCTCTTCCTATTCCTATCCAGGCATGTCAAAAGTTCAGCTCCCAGTGTTTTCTCCTGTCTACCTGATGAATCTGGGCATCATGGGGCAATGCAGCAATTGCCTGATGTACACAGACAACCCTCTCCTCCTACCACCCAACACTACAACCTGTGAAAGATGCACTTATATATCCAAACTGGAAGCAAAGCTCTCTTCACCCAAGACTGGACTAGACAGTCAAGAGGAGAAGGTAAACACTTACACCACACTCATCACATAGTCCCTCAAAACCTACACCACCAAAACACACACCTACATTTGTGGAGGCTCTCAATAAAAATCTGCCCAAGCAACAGGGACCTCCAAAGCAGAAATGCAAGCAACCTCCACCCCCCAAGACAACCCAAATGACACATAGCCCACAAACTCAGTGTGGCACTG
Source organism: Protopterus annectens (assembly GCF_019279795.1). Lineage (NCBI taxonomy): Eukaryota > Metazoa > Chordata > Ceratodontiformes > Protopteridae > Protopterus > Protopterus annectens. The sequence goes on from NC_056744.1 coordinate 1,140,768,019, forward strand.
AACCACAGCACATAAGGCATAACAACGTACCCAACACTCTAGTCATAGGTGACTCTATAGTCAGGCACACTGATGTTCCACACACCAGGCTAAACAAGGAGAAAGTTACTGTCAGCTGCCTGTCGGGTGCCAGGATCCGCTACATGACGCAAGCACTCAGTTCACTCCACAACAAGTACAAATATGACTCTGTCATTGTCCATGTTGTTGTGAATGACCTGAGACGTACCTCCCTGGACTACATGAAAAGAGACATGGAGGAGCTGTCTGATCTTGTAGCCCAGGCAGGTATGACCTTACCCTGAGTAGCATCCTGCCATCACCCAGAATGATACCACAGTGCAAGGACAAAATGATCGACTTCAACAACTGGCTAAGCTTCTGGTGTCATTCTAAGGGGATCCAGTATCTGTCTGCCTGGGATGACATGATGCTTTGCCAGCGATGGCCTGCACCTGTCGCCCTTGGGATTCCGGATACTGGCTAAGGCTCTTGCCACCCCTATAGTGCCTTTTTAGGTAAGAATCAAATGACAAATTCACCACCATAGCAGGTACAAGCAAGTAAAATCTGAAGGTTTGTTTGTGTTTGTGTCTTTCGGCTTTTCCCGGTTAGGGGTCGCCACAGCGGAACTCCGGTCTGCTAATGATTGGTAGTGGATTTTTACGTACCGGGTTACCAGCCCTGACGCACAACCTTCAACAAAAGCATGCCCCATTCACGTATGCCCCCACACAGAAGACGCTATAGCTGAGAATCGAATGGGGACAATGTCTTGCTATGAGGCGACAACACTACCGCAGCACTACCACCGCAGAATCTGAAGGTAATGCTACTCAATGCTAGAAGTCTAAACCTCAAAATGCACTCACTCACGGCACTCCTTAAAATGGAGAACATTGATATCTGTGCAGTGACAGAGACCTGGTTCAAGGCTCCTGAGAGCACCCCTGCATTACCAGGCTATAATTCATACCACACCTTTCGGCCACCTAACCTGGACCGAAACACTAAAGGCGGAGGCGTGTCCACATTCATTAAGGATATCCACTCCTCCAGGCTAGTTGCTCAGTATAATGCATCCGAGATTATCCAAGTGCAACTAACTCTGGGCAAGATCGCAATCCAAACAGTAGCTAGCTACAGATCCCCCACCATGCCCCAGGATTCCCACTCCTCATTTCCTGATACACTGGAAAATATTAGGGTACAACCTAACACCCTAATAATGGGTGATTTCAACTACCCCACCATGAACTGGGAAAACTACTCATGTACCAACTCTTTTGCTCAACGTTTTCTGAAATGCATAAATTCCAATGCCTTGGATCAACTTATCCACACCCACACCAGGAGCAGCAATATCCTAGACCTGGTCATTACCAACATAGGCAACCGGTGTTCCACACCAGAGATCAATTCCTCACTGGTCAGATCCGACCACAAGCTAATCACCCTAGACATCCACATCCCGCCCCCACGTCCATTAGGGAAACCACCATAAAATATTTCTCCAAAGCCAACTTCACGCTTCTTAAGACAGAAGTGGCAAACTTCACGACGCCTATGCAGACTGACAATAGAGGTACGACTGCTGAATCCCACACAAATGCACTTTATAAGCACTTACACGAGTACATGGACCGTGCAATCCCTAACAGAACCAAGATACTATTCTCCAAAAAAAGGAAGCCAATCTGGTGGTCCCCTGACATAAACAAACTTTACAACAGAAGAAAGAAACTGCTGCAGAAAAGAGCAAAATCCCATGATTGGAGGAGCTCCCTGGTTAGCCTCAGTAAGAAACTGAGATCCCTCATAAAATCCTCCAAAGTTAGTTACGAAAACAAAATTGCCACTGATTCTAAAGACAACCACAAAGCATTCTATAGCTACTTCAAGAATCTCAATGGCAACACTCAGATCTGCTCAGAGTTACAGCACAACGGCACTAAATATACAGAACCAACTGATATTGCCAACGTCCTGGCAGATAGGTTGAGTGCTAACTTTACCACCCCCCCCACCCCCTAAAGGGCCCATCTCTATATAAGAAGAATGCAAAGTTTCTGTAATTATGGCTGCACAGGTAAAAAACACACTCCCCAAAGCCAAGAACACAGCATCCATGGGACCTGACAACATCCCAGACTGCATTCTACACGAATTACAGAACGAACTGGCATCCCACCTAAGTACCATGTTCAATCATAACCTTACCTCAAGCTCTGTGCCCACTGAATGGTGCACAACGGTTATCCCACTCCACAAAGAGGGAGCCACCACGGACCCCAGGAACTGCCGCCCCATTAGCCTGACGAGCCTGGTCTGCAAGGCTATGGAATGTATCACCATGGAACTTATAAACAATGACACTGGTAATCGCCAAACTCTGGACCCCACCCAGTTTGGGTTTGTAAAAGGCAGATCATGTCTCCTACACTTGAGAAACTTCTTTGAAGCAGTCACCAAAGCTGTAGATGAGGGTAAGGTGGTTCACACAGCCTATCTAGATCTCGCCAAGGCTTTCAACACCATCCCCCAGTCTGGAATTATAGATAAACTCACTAAACTAGGTATAAATCCTTATGTCACAAGATGGGTTGCCAACTGGCTTACTGACAGAACCCACACTGTGAAAGTAGAAGACTGCAAATCTGACTTCAGACCAGTAACAAGTGGAGTACCACAGGGTTCAGTCCTGGGTCCTCTCCTGTTTGGTTTCTACTTCTCTGAAGTACAGGCTAACACAGAAGGTCTTTGGCTAACGAAGTTCGCAGATGGCTGCAAACTAGGAGCCATAATCAAAACTCCTAACGATGTGGGTATCCTACAAAAGGGCCTCACTGAGACAGATGCCTAGTGTCAAAGCCATGGCCTCAAGCTCAATGCCAAAAAGTGCATTGTCATCCCTTTTGGTAAAAACTCTGTACCCATGAACTACCACATAGGCGGTAGTCTACTTAACACCGAAAGTGCGATAAGAGACCTTGGAATACAGGTGGACAGTAGTCTCTCCTTTGATAATCACATCACCACAGCAGTCAGGAAATCCTTCTACGTGGCACACCTCATCACAAAAGGTTTCTTATCCAGGAAAAAAAGAGGTCATTGTTCCCCTCTACTCATCACTCATTAGACCCATTACAGAGTAACACGCTCCTTTTGGTATGTACCTCACAAGACATCTACAACTGGAAAGGCTGCAGAAATACCTCACAAAGAGGATTACTGGCCTCAGTCAGATGCCCTACACAGACTGTCTCAAAAAACTCCAGCGTTACTCCGTCGCATATCACCTACTCAGAGGCGATTTCTGCCTAACAGACAAAGCTATGTCAAACCCAGAGCTGTTGGACATGCTCCACTTAAAGAAATCCCAATCCCTCTGAGCTACATGCTCTAGGGACCTAAACCTTATCATCACAATAAACAGAACATGCTGGAGGGATAGCTTCCTATCCCAGAGACTTCCCATACCCTGGAACAAACTACCTATCTATATCAAACGAAGCTCCTCATTAGCACTCCAAGAAAAATCTTGATGATTGGATGGGAGATAGGAAATTCACCCCGGGAATCACTTCTGTGACTCTGCTCAACAGGGGCACAGGAAAATAATTTTCTTGGGTGGCAAAAGCCAGGGTACCTTTTTGGCTAGGCTTATATAGGCCCTAAGGCCAATAGCCTAGTACCTACCTATGAACTTACTACTTTTCCCTCTCTAATTACTTGTTCCCAATATCTTGATTCCTTTGCCAGTTTCCCCCAGTCCCCTCTTGTCTATTCTCTGCAGTCATCCCTACTGGCGGAATCTCCTTTCTCCATTAACATGTTGGCTTAGTTCTTAGAATACTTTCTGCTACTTTATGAATATAATATTTTGTATGACTGTTACTATTCTCCTTAAGAGTATGCATCAAAAATTCCACTGTTTCTTATTTCTTGAATCCCCCCTACTTAATCATCATATCTTTCCACTTTGAATTGCAGTTTGTCATTATATATAATAGCATTAACTGTGTGGCTCAACAATATACCTTCAAATCAGGTAATCCTAAACCACCTGTTCTGTTGGGGGGGATCAACTTATCTCACTTAACTCTTGCCCTCTTACCCTCCCAGATAAAATCCTTCAACTCTTTATTAATTGCTATCCACAATGTCTTCCCCGGTGGATAAAAATATGCCTGATCTGTGCATAAAACTAAATGGACTAAAAAAGAATAGTTGAGTAAAATCTTGCCATAACCATAGATGTCCTTCTCTTCCATGTTGCAGTATTCTAGGTGTGGGATTTCCTGCCCTCAGCCGACTCGTACGTCGGCTTCTATACAAAAGCTTCAGCTTGGCTGCTGTAGTGTGCATGGGAGTTAACACGCTGGGCCATAAACCAACGGGCCTTAAATGTGACATCTGCACGCACAATCCTCAGAACTTGAAGGCCAGCAGGCAGAGAATAAGGATCAGCAGGAGGAGTGTCAGTTGTTTACAGGTGTGCAACTCGGAGACCTACTGAAATGTCGGTAGTACATGAAGGTATAAGACTAGGGGGACTGGTGGGTGGGAAGGAATACTGCAGCATTGAAGAGAAAGACATCTATGGTTATGGTAAGATTTTACACAACTATTCTACGTCCTTCTATTCCTATGTTGCAGTATTCTAGGTGTGGGAGCGTACCACAGCTTAAGAGGAGGACAGGGTGGTGGTAGATGCAGAGGGTTCTACAAGATCCTGCAGGATTGCTCTGGCGAATCCTGTTCTACCTCTGGAAACTTGATCCAATTTGTAATGTTTGGTGAAGGTGTGGAGAGTTGCCCAGGTGGCTGATTCCAAAATGGATGCTGTGTCTAGGCCTTTCATGAAAGCCCTTGAGGTGGCCACAGCTCTAGTGGAATGGGCCTTGATTTCCATTGGGGGTTCCTTTCTGTGGTGAGAGTAGCAGAAGCAAATAGCTTTCCTGATTCAGCATGCAATGGTTTGCTTGGAGACTGCCTGTGGGGGGGAGGAGACAAAGAGCTGCTTAGTCTTTCTGATGGACTTGGTCTTGTCCAGGCAGAATCTAAGTTGTCTGCACACATCCAGGGAGTGCAGTATCTTCTCCCCTTCATTAATGGGTGAGGGAAAAAAGGTGGGCAGACGAATGGATTGGTTAAGAAAGAGATCATTGACCACTTTAGGCATAAAGGAGGGGTTGGTTCGCAAGGACACCCTGCCTTTGTGGAAGACTGTGTAAGGGAGGGACAGGCCATTAGAGCCTGTAGCTCTGACACACTTCTGGCTCCAGTAACAGCTACCAGAAGGACCATCTTCCATGTACATACCTGTAAGGAGGAAGGGCCGGCAGGTTCAAAGGGATGTTGGGTTAATTTCACTAAGAAGTGGTTAAGGTCCCAAGGCGGAGGGATAGGTTTCCTAGGTAGTCTCATGTGCAAGACACCTTTAACGAAGAGCTTTACGTCAAGCCTGGCCAGCAAGGGGGGGGTTCCAGGGGCGGGCAGGCAGGCTAATCTGGCCGAGAGATGAACTTTTACAGAAGAATAAGAAAGGTAATTTTTTTATCAATTGACACAAGTAGTTTAGAACCAGGGGAACATTGGCGGAGCTCGGGTCCTTTCCCTTTTGCAGACACCATTTTGCAAATCTTTCCCATTTAGCCAGGTAAGATTTTCTGGTGGTAGGTTTCCTTGCCTCCCTTAGGACTGAAAGCACATCCTCTGAGTAGTGGTGTCTGAAAGGGATCAAAAGTTTATCACCCACAGAGTCAGAGACAACATTTGTACCTGTGGGTGTAGGAGAGTTCCTTTGTCTTGTGACAGTAGGTCCAGCTTGTAGGGTAACAAAGTGATTGCCATTGGCTAGTTTGTGAAGTAGAGGGAACCAGTGCTGCCTTGGCCAGTAGGGAGTCACTAATAATATTTTTGGTTTGCCCTTCTGGACTTTCAGGAGGATTTTCTGAATCAGTGGGAATGGGGGGAAGGTATAAAAGAACTTCCCCTCCCAAGAGAAGCTGAAAGCGTGCCCACTCCATGCCAGAGGGGAGTGGGTTTTTGAGCAGAAGCTCTGCAGTTGCCTGTTCTGGGGAGGAGGCAAACAGGTCTATTTGTGGAGCACCTCACCAGTGGACTATGTCTAAGACCACCACCCTGCTCAGCATCCATTCATATTGAGGCAAGGAGGTCCTGCTCGATAGGTCTGCTTGGTGGTTGTCCTGTAAGGGGATGTAGACAGCCTGCAGGACTAAGGTGAGCTGGGAGGCTAAGTCCCATATCAGCAGGGATAGACTGCACAGCTGATGGGCCTTTGTTCCTTCCTGCTTGTTGAGGTACCACATCACTGTGGTGTTGTCGGTGACAATCTGGAGCAGCCCTGGAACCAGAAGGGGGGTGAAAGTCTGTAGAGCTAAGAAAACTGCTGTCGTTTCCCTGATATTGATGTGTTTGGCCTGAAGAGGGGGATGCCACTTTGCCTGAATCTTGTAAGAGGCTAGAGTTGCTCCCCAACCTGAATCTGAGGCATCTGTATGCATAACTTGAGTTGGGGAGGGGGACTGTAGTGGGAGCTCTGGGTTCAATTTCACTTGCTGGATCCACCAGTTGATTTCTGTTTTCAGACAGGGGAGGAGGGGGATGGCTTGCTCTAGGGGATGTAGGTGCTAGGACCAGGTGTTCTTCAGGAACAACTGCAGCTTGCGCATGTGCATTCTTGCCAGAGGTAGCATGGGGATGGTTGCTGCCATCAGACCCAGGAGGCGAAGAAAATCCCTTGCTGTCACGTTTTGGGATAGTAGAGCTTCCTGGAAGTGGGAAGTTAAAGACAGAACCTTGTCCTGAGGTAGAAAGGCCTTCATTGGGTCTGTCCAGATTCTGCAGCCGAGAAAAATCTTGTCCTGGCTTGGGATCAGAAAGGATTTGGGGAATTGGATGGTGAATCCTAGGTTCTGCATAAGGGACATGGTGAAATGTTGATGCTTTAGTACAGCATTCCTGGACTCTACCAGAATCAGGATGTCGTCTAGATAAGGGTAAATTTGTATCCCTTGAGTTCTGCAGAAGGCAATGGCTGCGGCCAGGCACTTTGTAAAGACCCTGGGGGCTGTAGATAAACTAAAGGGCAAGGCAGTAAATTGGAAATGAGAGGAAGGGCCAGAGAAATGCAGGCATTGTCTGTGGGAATTCCTGATGGGTATCTGCAGGTAGGCTTCCTTTATGTTTAGGGTGACCATGAAGGCCTTGGCTGGAATGAGAGGCAGGAAGGTGGGGAGAGAGTGCATTTTGTAGGCGGGTACCTGAAGATGTAGGTTTAGAAAGGACAGATCTAAGATGGGTCTCCAGGGGCCATCTTTTCTGGGGACCAGGAAGAGATGGGAGTAAAACCCTTTTTCTTCTTGTCCTGGAGGAACGGGCTCCACGGTGCCTAGCTGTGGAAGATCTACCAGAACTTGTGGCTTGAGATGGACCTGTTTTTTGGGGAGGGAAGGGATCCCTCTTCTGGGTGGCTTCACTTTCCAGGATAGGAAGTAGACCCACAGGTCTGAAGTGATGGATTGCCAAAGGGGGAGACAGTCAGAAAGGCGGGCTGAGAGGGGGAGGTGGGCAGGGCAGTCACACATTACTGGGGCCTCCTCTGTCCTGAAAGGACTGTCTGGGTTGCTGTAGTGGAGCAAAGGATCTGGAGTTAGTAGCTCTTCTGGCCCCTCTCCTGGACCTGGAAGAGGAGGGCTGTGGAGTACGTCTTACAAATGTGGCTTTAGCAGGGTAATTCCTGTAATATTTGGATATAGGCGACACCAGCAGGTGCTTAATGTCCTGGAGCGCTTTGCTTTTTTTATGTGGGTCTGATAATTTATGGCTCTGAAAGCCAAAGCAGAAGAAGTGTACACCTTCCTCATCCCATCCATGTACTTACTGTCTTTGTCAGTGGGTAGTAGGGAGGCAGACGACAGCAGTATAGATTGCTTATCTGCTGTGGTGGCAACAACAGCCGGGTCCGCCAAGGGTGGCTTGACTAAGAATATGTGGTCCTCTGGTACTGTATAGAAGTAGTCAGGATGCTTAGGGGCTGGAGGCTGGGAGTCAGGGGCCTTAGAGGCTGCATTGAAGGTATCCAAGTAAGCAGGCAGAACAGGGGGGACTGCTGAAGGGGAGAGTGATTCCACTTGCAGCAGTTCAAAGTACCTTTTTTGGGTGTCAGTCATTTGGGAAGTGTCCCATTTAAATCCTTCATCTTGGTGATGGTCTCACCAAAAGTAATGTCCTCAGGGGGAAAGTCCCCCTCCACAGATTCCTCATCCGGAGAGTAATATTCCTGGGGGGAGGCAAGTGAGAAACATAAGAAATGGACTCCTCTGATGAAGAGAAAGAAGAGTCATGTTCTTCTTCCCTGACATGAGAGGTTATGGATGGGAGGGAAGAGGCAGAGACAGGCCTAGGGCTCAAAAGAGGCAAAGCTGAAGGCCTAAGGGCCATGAAGGCCTGCATGAGAGAGGAAGTGAAGGCCTGCCAATACAGTGCGACTTCTGAAGAGGAGTAGGTATATTTAGTTTTCTGCTTCTTTTTGGCTGGAGAGGAAGTACAGAGTGGCCTGGCGTTGGGTCTGGAGATTAGCACATCCAAAGTCTGGATTCCTGCCGGAGGTAGCACCGAAATTGGTTCCCCCTTGACCTCGACGGGTGTTGATGTCAGACTGAGCTACGAGGATGTGCCAGTCATCGGTTGCGAAACAGCTTCCTCGAGGGACGTCTCTGCAGTCGATGGATCCTCCGAGCGAGCCTCAACCCCTAGATCGGCAGTTGGCAGTGCATCAGTAAGCGGAGTGGCAGGCGAAGAAGGCCTAGAAAACATGGCCTTCTTGCGCGAAGGTTCAGGTGCAGCCTCCGATGCAGGATCCATCCTAAGGGCTAACCATTTGAGGCGCTGGTTCTCATGGCAGAGATTTAACACGGTCAGACAGCTGTGCAAGGTCTTAAGCACAAACAATTGACAAATAGCACAGGAGGAGTGATCGTGTTCCCGGCCTAGACAAAAAACACACATGTCATGGGTGTCCTTGTGGGGTATCTGGTGCCTGCATTGGCACTTTCCCTTTTTTCCTGACATCAGCTAAAGGCTACAAAGTACAGTTTTGTACCTACCATAAATGTAGATGTTCGAGGATCCCATTGCTGCAGTCCTTACTATTGGGTATAGTCCGCATCCAGTCGGCCCGAATACCAGAGTATATATTGGGCGCGCATTAGACCGCATGACCGACGTCATATCCTCAGTCTTTTCTTGCCCCAGATGTCAGAAGACCCTAAAAAGACAAGGCCCAAAATACCTGCACCAAAAATATGTACAAGAAATACAAGGACATATACAAAAAATATAAGCATGAAACCTCACCTACACAACCACCCCTAAACACAGAGGGAAGGAGGGAGGACTGCAGCAATGGGATCCTCGAACATCTACATTTATGGTAGGTACAAAACTGTACTATGTTCTTCGCTCCCCATTGCTGCAGTCCTTACTATTGGGTAGAATCCCAAAGCAGAGGTAAGGGAGGCTGGCAAATCATAAAGAAGCAGGAGCTGACAACATGCCTTGCAAAACAGCTGTGGCAAAACCAGCCCTAGACTTAGAGTAGATAGGAAGGTGATAATGCTTAGAGAAAGTATGCACTGAACTCCAAGTAGCTGCTTCCAAAATATCCTTAGTTGCCACCCCTTAGAAATGCTGTTGCAGCAGCCCTAGTGGAATGAGGCCTAATCCCAGCTGGAATCTCCTTGCCATGATGGGAATAACAAAATGCAATGCAAAAGCCAATCCACCTAGAAATAGTTTGTTTTGACACAGGCTTGCCCTGAACTCAAAGCAAAAGAAACAAACAACTGCTGAGACTGCCTAAAATCCTTAGTCCTGCTTAAATAATAATTGCCTGTGTACATCTAAAGTGTGCAAAATCTTTTCCCTTTATCTTGGGGGTCTGCATAAAAGTAGGCAAATGAATAGTCTGGTTTAAAGCCACACTAGAAACCACCTTAGGCATAAAGGAAGGATTAGTACGTAATGATACCCTATCCTTATGGAAAATCAAAATGGCTCTACTGCCATAAGGGCCTGCAACTCAGACACCCTTCTTGCAGAAGTAATAGCCAACAGAAAAGCAGTCTTCCATGACAAGTATTTCAATTCAGCAGTAGCAGGCTCAAAAGGTTGTAGAGTAAGTTTTTCCAACACAAAATTGAGATCCCAAGCAGGAGTAGGAGCGGGGTCCTATATTCTTTGCCCCTCTAAGAAACTGCTTGAACAAAGGATGTGAAAACAATGGTGGGTCACAATCATAGTGAGCTGAAATCGCTGCAGCATGAATCTTAATAGAAGAGAAGGACAAACCTTTGTCCAATAACTCAGTAAGGTATTGAAGCAAATTAGGCTCAGAAACCTGCAAATTCTTTGCTGTACTCCAAAATAAAAATCTCTTCCATTTTTCTTTCCTTGTACTAGGTCTTCTAGCTTCCATAATCACATTTAAAACTTGTTGAGGAAGTTGAGACCTGCTGTGTTTCAACACAGAATATGCCAGGCTGTTAGATGAAGAGAGTGAAGCTTGACATTGAGCAGATGACCATCCTGCTGAGACAATAGATGAGGAATCAGAGGCAAAGGCCATGGAGGCTTCCTTACCAGACTCCGCAGTAGTGGGTACCAGTGTTGCCGAGGCCAATCTGGAGCTATCAAAATCATCCTTGGCCTGTCTTGTCTGACCTTTAATAGTACCTTTGGAAGAAGAGGTAGAGGAGGAAAGGCATACACATGAAGGTTTTTCCAACTGAAAGACAGAGCATCCACTTTCCAAGCTGTGTGATGAAACCCCTTTGTGCAATACTGTGGCAGCTGGTGGTTTAGTGGAGAAGCGAACAGATCTATGTCTGGAGTTCCCCAGGACACTGTCAATGTTTGAAATACATGAAGATCCATTTTCCACTCGTGGGGATCCATGATTTGTCTGCTTAACACATCTGCTAAGGAGTTCTGTGCTCCTGGCTTAGCGCAGTCTCCCATAAAATCATTGCTTGCCTGCATAGAGGATAAGAATGTGTTCCCCCTTGCTTGTTGATGTACCACATGACAGTTGTGTTGTCTGTTAGAATCAACACCTGCCCTGGAAGAAGTAACTCCTTGAAAGCCATTAATGCAAACTGGACTGCTAACATCTCCTTCATGTTGATATGTAGATGCAGTAGTCTGGCAGGCCACATGTCTTGTATCCACATTCCATTTAGATGAGCTCCCAAGCAATGTCCGAGGCATCTGTCGTTAAAATCTGACTCGCCTCTGGCCGGGTCACAGAGAGTCCCTTGTTTAGGTGACATTCCTGAGCCCACCACAAAAATTCTTTTGAAGGCAAGGTATTATTTGAATGACAGTGTCCAAATCCTGGCAGTGCTGTGTCCATACATTTTTGAGATACCATTGTAGCTTCCTCATATGCAGTTTGGCATTGGGAAGCACCAGAATACAAGATGCCATGAACCCTAATGCTTGAAGGACTGTCCTTGCAGTCAGCACGGACTGATGAGATAGTTGATGGAAGTAAAGTGATAGACTCTGTTGTTTGTCCGGGGTTAAAAAGGCCATCTGGCTGCTGTATTCAGTCTCACACCCAGAAAGCACATGTCTTGAGAGGGTACTAGACTGGACTTTATTTCGTTCACAGAATACCCTAGGCATCTTAGCACTGCAATAACATGTTCCAGATGCTGTAGAAGGTCTTCCTTTTCTTGAGCCAGAATCAGGCAGTCGTCCAAGTAAGGATAGATTTGAATTCCTTGAAGCCTGAAGTAAGCTATCACTGGAGCCAGAACCTTTGTGAATACTCTAGTAGATAAGCCAAAGGGCAATGCAGAGAACTGATAATGAGAATTTCCAGCTCGAAACCGCAGATACTTCCTGCAACTTAGCCTGATAGGCACATGAAGGTAAGCTTCCTTGAGATCTAGAGTTACCATCCAGTGATCTTTGCCCAGCAGAGGTAAAAGCTGTTGTAACGTCAACATCTTGAACTTGGGAATGTCCAGAAAAGTGTTGAGGAGAGATAAATCCAAAATTGGTCTCCACGTGTTCCCTCTTTGGTACTAGGAACAGGCGAGAATAAAATCCTAGGCCCCTTTCTGATACAGGGACTGGCTGAATGGCCCCATCTGGAGTAATTGAGAAACTTGCTTGTGAGCCTCTTTTCTTTGTGGAGGAGGGCATGCCTTTGAAAGGGGCATTGTATGGAAATAAAATCTGTAACCGTGGTGAATGATATCCAACACCCATTTGTCTTGAGTAATTAAATCCCAATTTGCTTTGAAAAGAGACAGTCTTAGGAGCTGCCAGACGGGAATCTACTGGCAGCTGAAAAGACAGGTCATTGGGTCTGTTTACGAAAGGACTGACCCCTGCCCTCACCAGAAGTCTGAGCAGGCGAACTCCTGTTCTAGGCCTAAAAGAACCTTGAGCCCTGCCCCTACCACGCCTAGACCTACCCCTAGACTGAGAATCATAAGCAGGATATGTCCACCCCTTAGCCGCCAATTTCTACTAAATTTCGTGGCTGCACCTGCAAAAAATCTTTTACAGTTTGCATAGACTTAGCTTTGTCCTCCATTTTCTTTAAAACTGCTTCCACAGGTGATCCAAACAACACATCAGACTGTAAAGGAGCATCCAAAATCCTTGTCTTAACATGCTCAGCTAAATTCTGATCCTTCAACCAGGCATGCCTGCGAAGAACAGAACTAGTAGCGGCCACCCTCGAGGAGGCTTGTACAGCATCAAAACCACATTGCAAAGAATGCTTACCCACTTGTTCAGACACATGAACCAAATCCAGCAACTCTTTACACTCAATACCTCCTGCCAAAGCATCCACCTTAGATTTCAATTGTGAAAGGAGGTAATTCTGATATTTTAGCATGTGAAACTGACAATTCAATGCTCTCATGGCTAGAGTGGAAGAAGTATACACTTTCTTTCCCCACCTATCCAAAGCCCTTGCCTCTTTATCAGTGGGAACAGGATTTTTAACCACAGAAGCTTTAACACCTTTAGGCCCTTGAGAAATAGTTTCTGGGTCGACTCTTAAACAAATACTTATGAGCTTTGGGCACCCTATAATACCTATCAGGCTTAACAGGAGCAGGAGGCAAAGAGTCAGGGTTCAGGGAAGCCTCTGCAAAACATCTTCCACCACATTCAACACAGGAGGAATAGCTAAGGGCCTATGCTGGGGTAAAACAAGAATTCCCTAAGCCTTTTCCTGAATCAGAGTAATCCTGGCCTTCCCATTTAAAGTGCTCCCTCATGGAATGCAGAGTCTCTGAAAATGAGAAATCCTCAGGAGGAGTAGCTGTAGGAGTGGAATCATCCACATCAGAATCAGAATAAGTAGGATACTCCTGCAAGTCTTCCGCAGAAGACCCTGAAGCCTCTGAACACTGTTCAAAACAATCAAACTCTGGTTCCGCCTAGGCCTCTTATCAGGCGGGGCATAGAACCTCTAATCATAGTAATCAAATCTTCTGCCATTTTAAGCATATGTTTCTTAGGTACAGAACCCGAAATGCTAGGAGAAGCCCCCACTGAAGCTAAACTAGGCCTACCTCTCAAAGAAGTTTTGGCAACAGAAGGAGAGGCTCTAACTACCTTGGGAAGAGAGGGAAGAACAGTCACCTGAGAAGCCCCCTCAGCCTGGCCTACCTCCTGAGAAGGTACATCCTGTAACAGTAAAGATTCTGCCTGGGACTCCATGGAAACTCCTGGCAAAACCTCTGGCTCCACTGAGAAAGAACCGACGTCCGGGACTGCCGGTTCATCAACCCTATTTGTCCTTGCGCGCATTTTATAATTGCAACGCTTCCCAAACACTAACCTGGCACAGTCTAACCTCCTCTTAATAGTGCGTTTGTTAAACCTAGCACAAGAGCGGCAACCAACAACGCAGGCCCTAAACAAGGTATACACAAGGTATGGTAATCCCTATGAGGTATCTGTTTCCCACAAGAAATACAGTTATTCACTTTTTCTGACATCCGTAAAATACTGAGGCAAGAAAAACCAAAATGTTAAGATTTCAGAACGCCAACCTGCACTCGCAAAACTGCTTCTGCATCGACCACGCCGCAAAGATTGAGGGATATGACGGCGTCATGCGCAGACAGTACCCTGGCATTGTCGACGCCGCCGCCGCGCCTGACCGATACGGACTATACCCAATAGTAAGGACTGCAGCAATGGGGAACGAAGAACATCAACCAAGCGTTAGCTATAACAATTGTCAAAAATAAAGTCTGAAACCCAATGGGCTACTTATCTTTAAGATGCAAAGTCTGTGAAGAAGCGATCGTATGATGCGAACGTCGTCTGCGGCTGAAAAGTTCTGAGGATTGTGCATGCAGACGTCACATTTAAGGCCTCTTGGTTTATAGCGCTACGTGTAACATCCCACGCACACTACAACAGCCAAGCTGAAGCTTTTGTACAGAAGCCAACGTACGAGTCGCCTGAGGGCAGGAAATACCACACCTAGAATACTGCAACATAGGAATAGAAGGACATCATTTTAATGCTTGTATCTTGCCATTCATACCCATAGTCAAGAACTTCCAGTTTCTCAGTTTTTGTATTGTCTTTTGTTTAGTCCCTTCCCACATATCCTTAGCTGCCATAACAGAATCCCTTTTAACCAATACCCCTAAATACTTCATTTTATAATGTCCCATAAAATATTGATATCGCTGAACCAATTCATGTTTGGTTACATAGTTTACAGCCACATCCTTTGTTTTATCTTCACTAATTTTATACACTGCAAAAAAAAAATAACAACTGTCTCAGAATGTTCCACAATACCGAGATGTCCTTTTCTGGTTTTATCCAGAATAAAATAATATCTCCTTAACTTCTTGATTATCATGCCAATGTAATCCTTGAATTTCTGAGTCACTTATCTTCTTTGCCAATTTTTCTAAATATAACACAAACAAAGGGAAGAAAGGACACCCCTGCTTGCTTCCTCTCTTCAGACACAATTTTTCAGACAGGAACCCTCCCACTTAGATTTTTGCCTCCGATCCCTTACATATCCTCTTAATTACCATTATTATTGTATCAGGGAATGCAAATGCTTCCATTGCCCTACTCATAAAATCCTAGCTTACTCTATCAAATATTTTCTCTGCATCAAGACCCACCAATAACAATAGTATTTTCTTACATTCTGTTTCCCTCTGGATGATCACTGTTCTATTAATTTTGTCAAATGTTTGCCTCCCCTCCACACATTTACTCTGATCCATATCTATCAACTTTGGCAACATCTTTGCCATTCTTTTTAGCCACGATAAACAAACACTGTATAATCACAACTTAAAATTAAACAGGGCCTACGTGAAACTGGATCTGATGGGTCTTTACCATCTTTAGGTATTACAGCCACCACAGCTTTTTTCCAGGATCTTGGTGCTTCCCTTCCTTTTAAAATACCATTAAACAAAACCTTCCAGATCTTCCTTTCTTCCCTCCTAGTTTCCAAATTTCCACTGGAATACCATCTTTTCCTAGACACTTTCATGTAGATTGGTTATACATCACTGTTTTTATCTCATCTCCTCCTGTCTAAACTGTTGGGCCACTTCTATCACTAATCTTTGGAAATTTAAGTCTTCCATAAAAATTTCCATTTCTGCATTTTCTTGATTTCCACATTTCTCAGCTTTATACAATTTTTTGAAAATACCTCTACAGGATCTCTGGTTATTTTGTTGTTATAGGCTCCGTAAGTTTGGAAACAACTCTTTCTACTTTCTGTTGCCTAAATCGTGCTAAAAGTTTTTGTGCTCTGAAGTTATTATCAAAAAATACTTGCTTAACAGCAATCTTTCTAAACTCATGCATATACTCCAGGTACTCTCCCTTATTTTCTCCTTAGCACTCTGCAAATACATGCCAGAATAATTCTCCTCCCCTGCCAGTAGCCACTTACTACCACAAGTCTATTATTACCTGTCTTTCCCTCTTCTATCACTGCTGGAACTCTCCAGCAATCAGTATAAAGTACAGTTGTGTACCTACAATAAATGTAGATGTTCGAGTGTATTCACTGTTGCAGTCATTACTCTTGGGTTATTATCCTGCTGGCGAGCTACCTGCAGTCGGCCTGAATTCCAAAGTCCTGGTCCGGCGTTGGTTGCCGTCGCCTCTTCCCTGACGTCAGTGCACCAGGGGTATAAAAGATGCAGCCGACGCCATTTTCTTCAGTTTTTCTTGCCCCAGATGTCAGGTGCCCCCAAAATGGTAGGCTAAATAGATTATGCCAATAAGCATGCATGTACTAAAGTAAACATTTCCTTCATCTACAAGCAAATACACCACATAGGTTGTATAGAATAGAGAAGTACAGATAAGACCCTACAAATGAAAGGGGGATGGTGGGAGGGTAACCTGGACTGCAACAGTGAATACACTTGAACATCTACATTTATGGTAGGTACACAACTGTACTATGTTCATCGTGTTTCAATGTTGCAGTCATTACTCTTGGGTTGAATCCCAAAGCTGAGGATGGGTGGCTGGGCTAAATTGGATTAGGAGAGGCTATGAGGCCCTGCAGAACTGCAGTGGCAAAGCCTACTCTGGATTTAGAGTAGAGAGGTAAGTGGCAGTGCTTTGTAAAAGTGTGCACTGAACTCCAAGTTGCAGCCTCTAAAATGTCTTTGGTTGGTACTCCTCTGAGGAAGGCTGCTGCTCTGGTAGAATGTGGCCTAATGCCCTTGGGCACTAATTTGCCATTTTGTGAGTAGCAGAAACAAATGCAATGGCCTATCCATTTTGAAATAGTCTGTTTTGAGATAGCCTTTCCTTGTGATCCTGCAGCATATGCCACTAAAAGTTGCTCAGTCTTTCTGAAAGCTTTAGTTCTGTCCAAGTAGAAGCGTAGCTGTCTGTGTATGTCCAAAGAATGCAGAAGTCTCTCACCCTTGTTCTGTGGGTTTGGATAAAAGGTAGGCAAGTGAATGGTTTGGTTAAGGGCCACACTGGACACCACCTTAGGCATAAATGTAGGGTTCCTCCTCAGAGAAACCCTGTCTGGATGGAAAATGATAAAGGGTTCCACAGCCATGAGTGCCTGCAACTCCGAAACTCATCTTGTGGAGGTTATTGCTAGGAGCAGAGCTGTTTTCCAGGATAAGAATTATATTTCAGCTGTTGAGGCTGGCTCAAAGGGAGGCAGTCAGTGTGAGTTTTTCCAAGACATAATTAAGGTCCCACGCAGGTACTGGTGCTCTCCTTGGAGGTCTTATATTTTTGGCCCCTCTGAGGTACTGCCTTATTTAAGGATGAGAAAAGATAGGTGGTTCCGTATTGTAATGGGCTGAAATGGCATAGGCATGAATCTTAATTGATGAAAAGTATAGGCCTTTGTCCAGCATCTCAGTTAAGTATTGTAAAATCTGAGGAATATTTGGTACAAACATGTCAATTCCTTGTTCCTGGTTCCAAGCACAGAATCTCTTCCATTTTTCTGCAAAAAATTTTCTTGTACTGGGCCTCCTGGCCTCCAAGATAACATCCATTACAGCTTTGGAAAGAGGAGTGTTCTGAATGGCTACATTATCCGCCATGCTGCCAGATTTAAGGTCCTGAGTTGGCTGTGCAGGATCTGATAGTTTTGTTGGGTCAGTAAGTGAGACGTTTGAGGCAATGTCCAGGCTGGACCTTGAGACAAGTTCTTTAGGATTGGGTACCAGTGCTGGCGTGGCCAGTCTGGGGCAATCAGTATCATTTTTGGCTTCTCTTGTCTGACCTTTAGGAGTATTTTGGGGAGGAGAGGCAGTGGAGGAAAGGCATATACTGTTAGGTTTTTCCAGCTGAAGGATAGGGCATCCACTCTCCATGCTTGTTTGTGATAAATCATTGCGCAGAATCTCCGTAGTTGGCAGTTGTGAGGGGAGGCAAATAGATCTATGTCTGGGCATCCCCATTTCCTTGTTATCATGCTGAAGACTTGTGGATCCAGTTTCCACTCTTGGGGGTCCATGAAGTTTCTGCTTAGTTCATCTGCCAGAGTATTTATTTTTCCTGTCAGGAATTGTGCTTGCAGGTGAACTTGATAAGTTAATGCTGTGTCCCACAAAGTCATAGCTTGTCTGCAGTGGGGGTAGGAATGTGTGCCTCCCTGCTTGTTTATGTATCACATGACTGTAGTATTGTCCGTCTTTATCAGTAGTTGTCCTGGATGAAGTAGATCCTTGAAAGCTGTCAGGGCATTCTGAACAGCTAGCATCTCTTTTTGATTGATATGAAGATGCTTCTGGCCCCCCAGGCATAATCTGATAATTCCATTGTTAGTGTCTGGCTGGCTGTGGGTAAGGTGAATGGCTGTCCCTTATTGTGGTGACAGGCCTGTGCCCACCATCGAAACTCCTGTTGCAAGCAGGGAATGAGGGTAATTAATGTTTCCAGGCTGTGGCAATGTTGAATCCAAACACTTTTTGGATACCATTGTAGTTTCCTCATATGCAGTCTGGCATATGGAATTAGCAGAATGCAGGATGCCATGAAGCCCAAAGCCTGCAGAATTTTTTTTTGCAGATAACTGGGTCTTTGTTGCCAACATTTTGAAGTAAGAAGTCAGTTGCCTCTGTTTGTCTGGCGTGAGATAAGCCATCTGGGCAGTTGTATTTAAGCTTACACCCAGGAATATTATCTCTTGAGAGGGTACTAGTTTTGATTTATTTTTGTTTACTGTGTACCCTAGGCAAATTAAAAATCTTTTTACAAACGCCAGATGTTTTAGAAGAATGTCTTTGTTCTCTGCTTGAATAAGGCAGTCGTCCAAGTAAGGATATATTTGAATTCCTCTTTGTCTGCAAAAAGCAATTACTGGTGCCAGGCATTTTGTGAAGACCCTGGACGCAGTAGATAAGCCAAAGGGCAGTGCAAAGAATTGGTAGTGCATTGAGCCAGCTATGAATATGAGGTATCTTCTGCAAGATTGATTGATTGGGACATGCAGGTATGTCTCTTTGAGGTCCAAAGTTACGAGCCAAGCCTTCTTGCCCAGCATGGGCAGTAGCTGCTGCAGAGTCAACATTCTGAATTTTGGAACGTCCAGAAATATGTTTAGAATAGACAAGTCCAGTATTGGTCTCCAGGCTTTGTCCTTTCTGGGCACTAAGAAAAGTCTAGAGTAAAATCCTTGTCCCTGCTCTTGTTGTGGTACTCTTTGAATGGCCCTCATGTCCATGAGGGATGAAACTTGCTTTTGTGCCTCTGGCCATTGATTGTGTGGCAGGTCTGGCATACCGTTTGCCCTTGGCAGGGTGTGAAAGTGGAACCTGTAGCCCTGAGACACTATGTTCAAGACCCATTTGTCCTGGGTAATCATGTGCCAATTTGGTGAAAAAAGTGCTAGTTTCCCCCCTAAGGGGGATGACAAAAGATAACTGCTTGGTTCTGGCAAAGGAAAGTCATTGGGACTGTTTCCTGTATGGTTGTGATTTGTCTTCTCCGCTTTTGGAGGTAGAAGCACCCCATTGTTTAGGCCTGTATGAGCCTTGGGGCTAGGATCTGCCTCTGGGGCGTCTGTATCTGCCTCTTTGTGGCCTGACACTAGAAAGGAAAAATTCTTTGTAGGCCAGTTCCTGTTAAATCTGGGTGGCTGCACCTGTAGGAAATCCTTAACTGTTTGCATGGATTTCGCTTTATCCTCCATTTTCTTCAACACCTCTTTTGCCTTAACACCAAACAAAGTATCATGCTGTAATGGAGCATCCAATAATTTTGCTTTAACATGATCAGGCAGATTCTGTTCCTTTAACCAAGCATGCCTTCTAATGACAGAACCCGCAACTGTGGCCCTGCAAGTGGCCTCCAGTGAATCAAAACCACATTGCAAAGTATGCTTTCCAACTTGTTCAGCTGCATGCAATAAATCCTGCATTTCCTTGTTATCAGAACATTCAGAATTTGTCAACATTTTCTGTTTAAGCAGTGACATTAAGTATTGCTGATATTTAAGCATATGAAACTGACAATTTAAAGCCCTTACAGCCAAGGTAGCAGAAGTGTAAACTTTTTTTCCCCCATCTGTCCAGTGCCCTGGAGTCCCTATCAGAGGGGACAGGGTTTTTTTTGCAGTGGAAGCCTTGACCCCTTTGGGACCCTGAGAAATAGTTTCTGGGTCAACAGCAGGGTATTTATATAGAAATTTATGAGTGTCTGGAACCCTGTAGTATCTGTCTGGTTTAGCAGGTGCAGGGGGTAAAGAGCAAGGAGGCAGGCCAGACTCTGAAAATACATCATCTACAATGTCTAGAACAGGTGGAATAGCAAGAGGTCTGTGCTGAGGTAGTAAAAGAAAGTCTCCGAGCCTTTTCTTAGATTCTGAGTAATCTTGGCTCTCCCAGTGAAAATGCTCCCTCATGGTATGTAGGGTTTCCCCAAAAGAATAATCCTCAGGAGGAGAGGCTGAAGGAATAGATTCTTCAGAATCAGAATCCTCATAGGGAGGAAAAGAATATCCCTGTTCAGAAGAGGAATCAGAGGAAACTGAAACCTGATCAGAAGAGTCATATTCTGTCTCTTGCCTAGGCCTCTTATCAGGAGGGGGATGGGAACCCCTGATCAAAATAATTAGGTCTTCGGCCATCTTAAGCATCTGTTTCTTAAGCATCTGTTTCTTAGGCATGGAAGTCTGTCCAGGAGAATGCTGTACTTGTTTCTTTGTCTTTAGAGCTGTTTTAGTCTTTGAAGCTGAGGTTGGCTTGACATATAATTGTATAGGTCTGAAAACACCCTCAGAAGCCAATGCCTCATCAGTGGCTCCGGACCCATATGAGGGAATATTTTCCGAGGAAAAACACAATTTCACCAGCACTTCTTTATTCAAGCGATCTGGTACCTCGGCAATTTGCCTTCATGGATCACAATGCATTCCATTTTCAAACAGATATGTATACATCATACAGCTGTCAATAATTCAATTAGCTAATTAATTCTCTATAAACATTTAAAGTAACAACATTAAATATAGTTAAATAGCAATAATAAATAAATATAATAGATAAATACACTAATAAATACTAAATACTAAATGTAGAATGTTGAATAACTAAATATTAAATACCCAATTCCTGATTCAAATCAAAAGGCTTTAAGGTCTTAAATTTTAAAATCATCCTAGTTTCTAGCTCTAACAGTTTTGGCCACAGGATCACCCCCTCTAGACAAAAAAGGCCTACCAAGCACACAAAATTTCAGACTACTAGGGGAATCACCATGTTTATCATGGAAATGTTTTGCAACAGGGCTCACTTCATTGTTATTCCTTATGTCATTTAGATGTTCTAGGACCCGAATCCTAACCATACGCTTGGTTTGTCCTATGTACCAAACATCAATACAAGAACAGCCCAGGATATATACCACCCCTGTCGATCTACAGTTAAAAATTTTTTATTTATTATTTTTATTTTTTTTTTTATTTTGATGTTTTCTGAATATTTTCCGAGAGTCCAATACCTTGGGAGTCAGAAGCGGCCTGTGGCTGCGAAAGTGGCTCACTGAGAACCGACGAACCGGCGACTGGCCTAGCTGGGGCCTCGTCATCGGTTTTGGACCTCGGATGCCTGTCCTTTTCCTTATGCTTTTTATAAACTCTGGTCGTCGGCTGTTCCAACGGCATTATATAATTAAACCTTCGGCCAAAGTAATGAAAGGCAAAATCGTACCGACGCTTAATAGTGCATTGGTTAAATTTAGCATAAAACCGACAGCTAGCAACGTCGTCATCAGGGCTTAGGCAAGGAATACAGTAAGAATGAAAATCCTTATGAGGTATTTGCTTCCCACAAGAAATACAACTGTTAACTTTTTCTGACATCGGTCTGGGGCAAGAAAAAAGTTTCCCCAATGGGGTACTTAGCTTTAATGAAGACTTCGGATCTGAAATTCGATTTTGAAAATCTCAGGAGTCGGCCGACCAGCACTTGCTAACTGCTTTTGCTTCGGGCACCGCGTGGCAAGAAAGAGTGAAGAAAATGGCGTCGGCTGCATCTTTTATACCCCTGGCGCACTGACGTCAGGGAAGAAGAACGACGCCGGACCAGGACTTTGGAATTCAGGCCGACTGCGGGTAGCCTGCCAACAGGATAATAACCCAAGAGTAATGACTGCAACAGTGAAATACGATGAACATGTACTCCTGTTTTCTTTTGTCCCTGATACACTTGCTGAATATCCATCCTGAAATCCTTCATCAAATTCAGATGCTCAGTTATTTCCACATGTCTCCCCTGTAGCATTGCTATTTGTAGTCTGCATTTCTTAATATAATTAAAAACTCTTTCCTTTTTGTCTATACCTGTGGGACCTTTCATGCTCCAAAATAACAAGAAAAGTGTCTCCATTATAAGAGATTATTATTCCTATCTGATACATATGACAGCTTTTTAGAATCAGAATCACATTTACTGGCCAAGTATGCACGCATACAAGGAATTTGAGTCCGGTTTCAGTGACTCTCCATGTATGAATTACATAAATGACATGCATAGAACTATTAAGAACAAGACAAAAAAGTAAATATGCATATACATACAAGGTGCAAAGTGCAACTCAGTACAAAAAATACTGAAATAAACTCTGAAAGAAACAAGTATTAATAATATGTAAACAATACTGCAGAATCCTCGGAGGGTTGGGAAAAAGAATATCTCAACCTAATAAGCTGAGTTAATCGTTTATTAACTTGATGGCCTGTGGAAAGAAAAACAGTTCTTATATCTGCTTGTTTTGGTGCATATTAATCTATAACGCCTGGCTGATGGTAATAATTTAAAAAGATGGTAGCCTGGATGTGAATAGTCGGTGATCATCTTCCCTGCCCTTTTCATGACTCTGGAATAGTACAGGTCCTGCAAGGAGGGCAAACTAGCACCAATGACATTTTCGGCAGACCTGACAATTCGATGTAACCTATTTTGTCATGATTAGACAGATATCCGAACCACACTGTTACGGATGAGCTGAGAACAGACTCAATGACTGCTGTATAGAACTGAATCAACAGTTCCTGTGAGAGGTTAAACTTCCTCACCTGTTGCAGAAAGTACATTCACTGTTGTGCCTTTTTTATGATGGACCCTACATTGGTCTCCCACTTCAGGTCCCGGGAGACTACAGATCCCAAAAACTTGAAGGATTCCATAACAGACACACAGATTCATAGGTGTTTACTAGGCTAATGACCACAGGGGCCTTTTTAAGCCTAGCCATACATCCTAAATCTCTGACAAGTTCTGATACCCTTGATAAATGTAAGCATGGGCCTGGGAGAAGAACCATTTGCAGGTTACCTGTTTGCATTAGAAACATAGGTGTCAAACTAGGGATGAATTTCCAGTTTCCCATCCGATTGTCCAAACTGCACTTGAATTATGTTAGGTAGCAACTCTGCTTCACATGGATGGGGAGCCTGTTCCATAGATGTGGTAGTCTCTAGGATACATACCTATCTCTCCAGCAGGTCCTATTTATATCACAGGCAAGGTTTAAGTCTTCAGAACGAGTAATTCTACTACTGCTTGTTTTGAGGATATGCAGGAGGTCCATCAGAGTGGGGTCTGACAATGCCTTGTATGGCAGGCATAGATCTCCCCTCAAAAGCCTGTAGGAGGCAGAATACAGGGATAGGGCCTTGAGGCAGTTTGCACAGGACATATTACTTATGTCTTGTATTCTTTTAGTGAGGAACCTCTGTGGACGTTCGAGTTGTTGGATATGCCTGGTTAAGTACATACCAAAGGGGCGCATAGTACTCAATATGTCTGATGAATGCTGAATACAGTGGAACAATGACCTCCTTGGACTTGGATGCCATACCTTTGTTTATAAAGCTGCGCAACATAGAATGATTTCCGCACCACTGCAGACACGTGATGATCAAAGGCTAGATTACTATCTATGTATGTCCCTAAGTCCCTAACTGCTGGGTCAACTGTAAGGGGTGTGTTGTCAATATGATAGTACCAGGGATGGATGACTTCCCAAAGGATACTATTATGCATTTCTTTGCATTTAGTTTTAGTCCATGGCTCTGACACCAGTTATTTGTCTGTGTCAGCCCCTCCTGGAGAACATTTGTGTCAGTGTGAGATTCAATGACAGCTCCTAATTTGCAATCATCTGCAAATTTAGTCAACCACAGACCACTGACATTGGCCTTGACTTCTGAGAAGTAAATGCCAAAAAGGAGCAGTCCAAGGACTGATTCCCTGGGGGACTCCACTTGTGACTGGCCTCTGTGTAGAGGTGGACTCCCGATTCTAACTTCCTGGGCCCTGTCTGTGAGCCAGTTGGCTATCCACCAGGTGACATACACAGGTCTGTACCCAACCTCTTGAGTTTGTCAACAATGCCCGAGTGGGGTATTGTGTCAAATGCCTTGGCCAGGTCAAAGTAGGCAATGTGAACGATTTTGCCCTCATCCATTGCTTTGGCGACCTTCTCAAAGAAGTCCACCAGGTTAAGCAGGCATGATCTGCCCTTGACGAAACCAAACTGGGCTGGGTCCAGTGCCTGGAGGTTTACTATATCGCTACTGATCATCTCCATGATAATTCTTTCCATGGCTTTACATACAAGGCTGGTGAGACTTATGAGTCTGTAGTTTCCAAGGTCTGCAGATGGCCCAGCTTTGTGCAGAGGGATGACTGTTGCCTTTCTCCATTCATGACGCACGAAGCCTGTTTGGAGGCTACAGTTAAATAGAAATTCCTTAGGCCCTGATAGGTCATGTTTTATGCTATTTAGAAGGCATCCTGGGATATTATCTGGGTCTATTGATGCAATGTTCTTGGTCATAGATAGAACATTAAGGACCTGTCCCCCAGTGATAGTAGGGGGAGTTATATTTGATGATATTTTCTGAGGGAAGGTTGAGGGGGCGAGAGGAGTAAAGCTGGAGCTGAATTTATCAGCACAGGAGGTTTGCTATATCTTCTGGCTCAGTATAGGTGGCTCCATTTACAATGAGCTCTGCACACAACTGTGTATTGCGTTTGAGGATGCAGACATAGCTAAAGAATGCTTTATGGTTGTCCCTGACCTGGGACCCCAAACTTACCTCAAATTGGGCTTTGGTAGACTTTATTTGTCCTCTGAGTTGTTTGTTTAATTTAATGAGAGTGCTCCTGTTATACATCAGATTGATTTTGTGATTCCACCAGAGTGGCTTGTTTTTTTGAGTTAGTTCTGTATTTCTTCCTGGTGGGTACAGCTGCCTCTATGCAGCTATTAACATGCTCATACTACAGGGTTTCTGTGAACAGTTCTGCATAGGCAGAAGTGTTCTCAGGGTTTATAGGGGCTTAAAATTTTGCCAGGTTCTCACTTAATAGTTCCTGAATATTCCCAGTTGAGTGGGGAGGGGGAGGGGTCCAGCTTTTATTTTTACTTCAAAGGAGACCATTTTGTGGTCTGACCATACCAGGGAAGGCATTACAGTAGGGTGTGTGCAGCACTCCCCCATATTAGTGAGGATCAGATCCAGTGTGGTTGCATCCCTGGTTGGTGTACTGACTATCTGGTCCGGGGCGTTTGTGTTTATAAAATCCAGGAATCTCTGTGCATGCATGTTTGATGTCATATAGGATTCCCAGTTAACAGTGGGGTAATTAATGTCACCTCTGAATATGGTACTGGGTTGGATGGTTAGTGTTTCTAATAAGTTTAAATACATGGCATGGGTTTCCTGGGTCATAAAGTGGGACTATAGCTTGCAAGGAAGTGGTATTGGATTTTACCTATGGTGATTTGAACATGGAGCAGCTCAAGTGCATTGTCCTGTTTGACCAGCCTTGAAGTATATTTACTTTTGATGTAAACAGAGACACCACCACCTTTAGTCCCTGCCTGTGAAGCAGCTGGTCTAACCGTATGGAAGGAGTTATAACCTTGTACTATTCACTGTTAGTGTGCTCTCTCTGGCTTTAAACCACTTCTCAGAAAATGCACAGACATCAGCATTCCATAGGGTAAAGAGAGCTTCCAGAGAGTGGAGTTTTTTTTTTGTTTAGGCTCCTAGCATTGAGCAGTAATACCTTTAGATTTTCTTGGTTTTGCTTTGCTATGTCGGAAGTACTTTCAGTTTGGCATTGTCAAAAAAGGCACTATGGGGGAAGACAATGTTTTAGCTAATATTCAAAAACCTAGAGGGGAGAGGTGCAGACCATCCCTGGCAAAGCAGACCGGTCTGTTGACCATCTCCTTCCATGCTGACAAATACTGCGCCTCCTTAGAATGACACCAGAAACTAAGCTAATTATTAAAGTCAATCATCTTTTGCTCGTATTGTGGCATCATCCTTGAAGAAGGTAAAAATGCTACTCAATACTAGGCTCATACCAACCTGAGACACATATTCCGAGAGCACTATGATGTCTCTCTTCATAGAGACACAGCAGTATTAAATATAAAGAGGGGGATAATATTGTAGTATCACTCCTAAAGTCCACTGTCATCTCCACAGTTTTAATAGTGTTTGGTCCCAGATTATTCTGACTACACCAAAGGAACAGCTGCTCAACCTCCCATCTGTATGCAGATTCATCACCATTCCTGAAGAGCCCGATGATAGTTGTATCATCCGCGTATTTAATAAGTTTGACATAGGGCTCCTTAGAGGTGTAGTCATTAGTGTAGAGGGAGAATAGCAGTGGGGAGAGCATACATCCCTGGGGGGCACCTGTACTAACCGTGCAATAGCTAGATGTAAAATTTCCCCAGTTTCACCTATTACTAGCTTCTGTGATACATGCACCCACTCATGTTTGGCAGGTTGATCTTTTATACAGTTGCTTCTTGTCATCTCCATTTGAATCCATAGCACATTTTACAAGACTTTTTGTCTTAATGAAAATCCTCAAACAAACAGACATAACACCAGAATACCACCATAACACAGTAAGTTAATGCAATCACACAGTACTATGCACATCTTCAGATAATTAAGTTTAACCCTCCTATTAGGAACAATAGACAGCTGCACACACAAGCATTATTAGACTTAAAGTTAAGTTTATCCATGCTAAGATGCATATTCTGTCTGTGCTCCTATTTACACTAATTGCTGCCTGCTCTTGTTTTATCTTTATTCCCTTCCCAGATGTGAAAAACATTGTGCGTGTTTTCAGAAAACATTAACTTTTAGCTTCAAAGAAACCAATGCTGTAGCTTTTATTGCCCTATAATCAGCTTGTCTCCATAGAAACATAAGAAATTTAGCATTCAGCTGCAGGCTTTTAAAGTAATTTGAACATTTATTGCTAAAGGAAAATGTTTCATTACATTCAGTGTTCTCTTGTTTAGTTGTTTCCACTTAAACTTTGTTATTAAATTAAGCCAAGGGTCTTAATCCAGACATTCATCTATGCAAAAAAGAGAAAACATATCAGCTCTCCATATACTATGATCTGTCTACTTTTACACCCTATCCTCCACCTCCACAACCCAAGATTACAGCATATTAACTTGAACATGTTTTGGGCTACCACGGTGGTGCAGTGGTTAGCATTGTCGCCTCACAGCAAGAGGTTCTCTGGTTCGATCCTCGGCTGGGGTGCCTTCTGTGTGGAGTCTGCATGTCCTCCCTGTGGTTGCGTGGGTTTCCTCCGGGTGCTCCGGTTTCCTCCCACATCTCAAAGACATGCTGTAGGTGGATTGGACACACTAAATTGGCCCTAGGCATGAGTGCATGCGTGTGTGTGCCTTCTGTCAAAGGTTGGGCACCGGGCTGGCAACTCGACACCATAAAACTCCACTGCCAATCATGAGCGGTCAGATGATCTGCTGTGGCGACCCCTAACCGAGACAAGCCAAAAGAAGAAGAAGAAGAACTTAAACATGCTTTTCCCCAGCCTTTTTTTTTTAATGTATTTGCATTGTAATGCCTACATTTCTTAATACTACAAAGGAAAGAAAAAAGGCACCTGCTTACTTTAGTATCATCACATCCAACAATATCTGAAAACACTATTACATAACATGTAATTTATATCATGGAAAATGTTATAGAAATACTGTTAAGAACAAACATTGCTTTACTTGCAGTTACTTTTCCCCTCCCTTCAATGTCCTTCCAAACATTAATGACATGAAGTGCGGCAAACGCTTTCAGACCCCCACAAGTTTAGCAAAGTCAAAAAAAGTTTCACTGGCAAAGTTTCTCTATAAACTTTATTATCAGAAGAATGAGAAGCAGAGTTCCCTTATGCTCGATGGCTCACTTTTTGTTGCGCAAACTTTTGATATTTCCTCCTTAGTCAATTCTGCATCAAAAATGACCGATTCTTCAGGAAAAATATTCTGAACACAGCTAGATACAGCAGCTTGAATTTCACACCTGCCTCTTGACATTCCCTGATTGCTGGAATAAATCTGCTTCTCTTCTCCTGCTGTACAGTGAATAATCATTTTCCACAAACACTCTACTGGCTCCAACTTTTAATACTTTGCCCTTCTGTCAAAGTTTTGTCAGGATCAACTCTTTCTGTTGGGAGGTTTGCATCTATACTAATACAGGCCTTGGCTGCTTTCTCATGGTCAAGTTTGGAGTATGCACTCAATGTGCCCTTTTGATTAACAAATCCTGCTGTGGAATACCAGTCAAATTACTTACTTGTGTTGTCATAAAATTAATACAGTATGTTCCTTCCAGTTTCTCTGGTACAGGAGAAAATCTAAGGTTTTCCCTGCATGCTCTGTCCTGTAATTCTACAATTTTGTGAAACATCTCTTCTTGAGTAGTCTCATATGTAGCCAGCTTTTTTTGCATTTCATCCTCTGATTTTTGCAGTTTTATCAGTTCATATGAATATCCATTTAAAACTTCATCCATTTTTGCAAGACTTTTGTTATTTGAGCTTATATAAACTTTCAATGTTTCATTTATTTTAATAAGATCTAAGCACATCTGACTTATTTTTTTTCCTCTAGAATAGTGGAACCTATGTCTTGTACCAAAGCTGAAGCTTGAACTTCTTTTTGCTGAACAGATGCAGGATTCTTCGCAGTCAGGTTTTCGCCTCACCTATCCTAGCTCATTTATTTATTATTTTTGTTGATTTATTTATATTTGATAACCAGGTAATGTACTACTGGGTCAGAAGCCCATTTTCAGTGGAGACCTGGGAAGAAAGCTTCAAGGAAGATTACATAATTATACATTTGTACATATGACCATTACAATAGGAGTTCAAACACAAGTTCCTTGACATTGTATCTAAAAACATATAACAATGGTAGTACAATAAGCTTATACTATTCATACAGACAAAACATATATATATATATATATATATATATATATATATATATATATATATATATATATATATATATATATATATTATTTATTTATTTATTTATTTTCAGGATAAGAATATCACAAACTGAAGCCAAGAAGGCTAAATTGCCAAGAAATATTGACAGTGGGTGGTGGAGAGAAGGAAGTTAGACAGTAAGGGGTTAAATTAGTTAGCCTGGTGGAGAACATGAGCAGAGCCTATGTTCAGTGAAATATTTCTTTAGGGACTGTTTAAATGAATGTGTATCACTGATGGACAGAATATGCTGAGGTAGAGAATTCCAGAATTTGGCAATGATATGCGAGTATAAGGAGATGCCCTGAGTTTTTTTTTTTAACCTTTGTTTCAGTTTCTCCCAGCTTTTTCTTTGCTGGCATCCAGTCAGTGTACTTACTAACCAGTAAGTGAAATATACTAAAAGTGGAAGAGTTCCAACCCTGATCTCTCGGTTTCTTTTTTCACATTGGGAGAGCTGTTAAGCTGTTGATCAGTGTGTAGCCATCTTGAAAGTCAATCTAGCAAAAGCTTTTGACACAATTCTGCACTAAGGCATAGTAGAGCAGCTAAATAAACTGGGAATAGCCGGCGGAAAACAGTACTCAAGCTGCTGAATCACTTACAAATGCCTTCTACCAGCACCTGCAGGACTGCATGGATAAGGCAATCCCAAGCAAAACAAAGACTCTTTGTACCAAAGGCAAGCGTCCAGTCTGGTGGACCCCAGCCATAAACAAACTCTACAACAAAAGGAGGAAGCTACTACAAGATAGAGCAAAAATCCTTAAAAGGTAAGACACCCTTGATCACTATAAGTAAAAAACTAAGAGCTCTCATAAAATCATCCAAAGCAAATTTTGAGAGAAAAATAGCTAAAGACTCAAAAGACAATCATAAGGCCTTCTTTAGCTATGTTAGAAACCTGGGAGGAAACTCCCAGATATGCTCAGAACTAGTTCAAAATGATGTGAAGATTACTGATCCTACAGACATTGCCAACATACTGGCTGACAGGTTCAGTGCAAACAAAGGAGATATCTATACCAGCGATTGCAGCCCCCAAACATCTCCAACGCCCAAGTGAGAACTGCTCTCTCCAAAGCAAAAACACAGCATCCATGGGACCTGATGGTGTCCCCGGCTGTGTGCTCCGAATTAAACCCACAGCTAGGACAGCTGTTTAATCATAGTCTTACCTCTGGATCTGCAACTGTGGTCCCACTTCACAAAGGCGGTGCCTCCACCGCCCTCCATTAGCTTGACAAGCCTTATCTGCAAAGCCATGGAGAGGATCATAATGGACCTCATAAAGACATAAGACTTTGGATCCATCCCAGTTTGGCTTTGTCAAAGGCAGATCATGTCTAAACTTGGTTGACTTTTCAAACAGTCACCAAAGCCATTGATGAGGGAAAGGCAGTCCATACAGCCTACCTCGATCTGGCATACAATACCCACTCGGGTATCATTGAAAAACTCATCAGCTTACATGTTAACCCATACATCACAAGATGGGTTGCAAACTGGCTGAGTGACAGAACCCACAGGGTCAGAGTTGCTGGCGCCATGTCAGACTCAAAGCCTGTCACAAGTGGTGTACCACAGGGCTCAGTCCTGGGCCACTCTTGTCTGGCATCTACTTTTCCGGGGTCCAAGCGAACACACGACGCTTCTGGCTGAAAAAGTTTGCAGATGACTGCAAACTAAAACACATCTGACTCAGATTTCCTTCAGAAGGGTCTCACAGAATCGGATAACGGGTGCGAGAGCCATGGCCTAAAGTAAAATGCCAAAAATGCATAGTCATACCAAAACAAGGCTACCCCTAGCTACCAAATAGGTGGCAATGCACTGAGCACAGAAGAAGTTATCAGGGACCTGGGGACCCAGGTTGATAGTAGTCTGTCATTCGACACCCATGTAGCTAAAGTAGTTAGGAAGACCTTCTACATTGCCCACCTTATCATGAAGGGATTCTCATCTAGATCAAGGGAGGTCATAGTCTCCCTATACTCATCACTCATCAGACCAATGATTGAGTACAATGCCCCATTCGGAATGTATCTGATCCGACACTTGCAGCAGCTGGAGAGGCCACAAAGTTCCTCACCAAAAGGCTAAAGGGTCTGAGACATCTGTCCGATGGTGCCCGACCGAAAGAACTCCAGCTCTATTCAGTCGCGCACATGCTGCTCAGAGGTGACCTTTGCCTAACATACAAGGCCATGTCAAACCCAGATTTGATGAATATGCTTCACCTCAAAAAATCTAGATCCGTCAGAGCCACAAGGGCGGAGACTTAAACCTCGACACGGCTATTAATGCTGGAGGGATAGATTCATCACCCAAAGACTCCTATGCTGTGGAATAAAATTCCGGTATATGTGAGGCAGAGGTTCAAGAAATCTTGACCAATGGATGGGAGATCGCAGATATAGGATTACCTCAGTGTCACTGCTCAACAGAGGCACAGCAAAATAATGGGTATAGTTCCCATACTAAAGGGGTGGCGGGCTAGGCTTGTAAATGCCCTCGGGCAGATAGCCTAGTATGAACCTATGAACCTATGTCATCCATTGGATTGCTAACTGGCTCACAGACAAGCTGCAGGAAATCAAAACAGGGAAAATAACCTCCAAAGAAACCCAGTCAGAGCTCTGTGCTAGGACCCCTCCTTTCTGGCATCTACTTTTTTGAATTACACTTTGAAATATTAGACTTGAGAATGTTGGGTCCACATATTATGCGGCCTGGCAAGAGGTACCAGAGAAGACATGAGACCCAATATCCTGACAAATTCTCTGGCAGAAGCTTGAGAGTGATGAGAAAAGCTCAGAAATACTTCCAGAAATAAATCCACCTTGTCTTGAAGTAGAAAAGCTTGTTGCATGGCAGTGTCTATAATGCAGCTCCAGAAACAATTCTGGGTGATGGGATAAGATAGGATTTTTGCATATTTATCTGGAATCCCAGATGAATTATGAGACAACTAACCTGTGTTAAGGACTCCTGGCATTTGGGCAACAATACTACAAAGATAAGAAAGGCATCTAAATAAAGAAAAATGTGGGCACCCCGCAGCCAAAACACTGCACAGATAAGAAAGGAATCCAAGTAAGGAAAAATGTGGAAAATGGACACCCTGCAGTGGGCCACCACTGGGGCTAGGCATTTTGTAAACACTGTTGGTGCAGTAGACTGTCCAAACGGCAATTCAGAGACTTGATTATGCGACTTAGATGCACAAAATCTTAGGTATCTCTTGAAGCTATGTGCTATGGGAATGTGATGGTAAGCATCCTTTAGGTCTAAGGTTACCATAACACAGGAGTCTGGGAGTAGTGCTAACACAGACTGGAGGGTCAACATCTTGAATTTTGAAATCTTCACAAAAAGAATGACAAAGGAGAGATTCACAGCTGGTGCTCCTTTTTGACACCATAAGCATCCTGGAATAACAGTGACTTCTTATGTGTACTGCAGCAACATGTCTTATGACTCCTGCTGCTAACATGTGTTAGAGCACCACAGGAAACAAGTCTGACTGGGAAGGAGAGGAGGGATACCCCTGAACAAATTAGGGTATCTGTCCACTGCCAACCTCCTAGATCACCTTTAAAACCCATTTGTCTGAAACTATCTGATGCCAAATGGACACAGTGAGAGTCAGATTTTGTGAAAGGGGAAGAACTGTTGGAACAGGAGGGGGAGGGAAGGTGACCAGGGTATTAGCATAGTCATTCAATTGTTGATGTTTGACCCTTTTACTAATACTGCTTGTTTTGGTGGAGTTTGTGGCACTGGTCCTCTCCTGCTATTTTTCCTTAGGTGCTTAAATGTTATTATGTGCCTCCACCCCTTGTTTTTTTTTCTTTTAAGGAAGTACAGGGTTTGGAAAGAAATAACCTGGGGACCTGATAAATCTTAAATACTCTCTCTGCGTCAATTTACCCCTCTAATCCCACTGCTTGAGGACCGGAGTAGCAGAAGGCTCAAAGAAAAATCTCTGGGTCAACGGGGAAGTCAAACTTTCTGACTTTAACTCATCTGAAAACTTCTGATTTTCAGCCAGACAAATATTCAAGACTGCAGCTTAAGCAGAAGCCCGTGAAACAGTAAAAGCACAATCAAGCACACTTTCTAAGGTATGTTTAGGCACTTGAGACAGGTTAGAAACAATCTGATTCACTTAAGACCTACCTTCAAGAGACAGGGAAGCAGAAAACTCACTTAAGCTACTGGCACATCTTAATATAAACTTCTACATGAAGCCTCTATCATTAAGGAATCTAAAGGCTAGAGAGGAAGAAGAAAAAACGTCTCTTACACTGTCTGCCCAGACACTTGCTCTCTATCCCAAGGCACCGGATTGGGAGTGGATAAGTCTGTTAGCAGCAAGAGTTGTAGGGGTGATAGAAGCAGGGTCTGTTCTAAGATGAGACTAGAGACACACACACGAGATGGAGAAACTCTAGATTGTCTATCTTCTTTGGAACAGATTATTGGGAGTCAGGAGCATTACAGACAGCTTTAAATGCATCCTACAAGGCTGGCAAAATGAGAGGAATGGTACAGTACTGGGGGCTTCTTGTTCAGGTAAATCACTGTATCTGCTCAACTCGGGGGGAGCATTTATCTATTCTCAGAAAAACACCCCCTTAGTCTAGAAATGGTCTCAGCAAAACAAAAAGCCTGCATTTGTACATTTTCAGGCTCATTAGCTAAAAAATCAAAGTAAATGAAGACTGGGTAGGGGGTAGCATATCATCCAGATCTAGATATTACTCTCTTGAGGTGTCTCCCATACCTAAAACTGATGTTTCTTCTCATGCCCATGTTGGACACTGGAATAGCAGCGAAGGAAGTGTCTAACTCCTGGGCCATAGTGACCAGGAAGTCTACACCAGAGGGGATTTGAGGAAATAGGTAAGTAGTTTGAGGAACCAGCAGGGGCCACTGCAAAGTTACCCACGATCGGTACAGGCATTAAAGGTGTCCTCACTAAAGACAAAGACTCGCGTCTTAATTGCTTTTTCTTTTTAGATACATTGGGAGAAGGATCAGCAGGACTGGGGTAAGTATCTATCCTTTAGCCAAGGAGGAAAGCCTTATAGCAGATAAGCTATGATACTAGGAGATGGTCAGAAGGTGAGCTGCCACTCAGTTCACACAAAAAGCATACAATCGCTCTAGCACAGTGGCACACAAAAAATTCCCTGTCCAAACAGAGAAACTTTCCTCAAAGTGAACTGTCCAATAAAATTGCAATAAAATGTGTTCTAAGTATACATAAGCATTCACACAATTGTCCTTTTTCCTTTTAAAATATACTTTCCGATTATCAAACCCCCCCCACCATCAAAACTCCTAAAAATAAATGTAGAATAAGCCCAATGTCACAAAATGACACTATCACCACAGAAAGCAAAACATAGATAGATAGCAACAGCATTTGAGGAACGTCTACCAGAATGCCTGAAAAGCCGGTATACTTAAAGAGATATACCGCAACTATAACAGAAATCAAGTAAAGACACACAAATTATTATTATTATTACTTTTATTATTTATGGAAAACTAAGTGTGGAAGGGTTCCCCAAAGACGGGTATTCTTGGCCTGAAAGGAAGTCTTGGCTGACTACTGTTCCAGAGAAACCTGAAAGCTGCATCTGTGCAAAGTACTGAAGATTTTAGTCACTCTAGCTGTTTTCATACTTCCCTCCACAAGGGCTTAGCCTATATGACAGTGTTACTGTATGGGGGGGGGGCTAGAGCTTTTGAAAGCTTACCAGTTTCTGTATCCTTGGCTATATACAACCTATAGGCTACTGCAGCAGTGAGAATGGTGAGCATCATCATTGCTGTTGAAAAGCATGCTAACTGCCTAGTATATCAGCATTTAGATTCATAGGTTCATATGTAAGAACTAGGCAATCAGTCTGCAGACCATTTCAAGCTTAGCCAAAAAACCCTATTCAAATAAAAAAAAATCCCTCTAGCCTCAAGGACAGCAAGACAAAATAGACTGGGAAAGAAATTGAGGCTGCCACTCCACTTATCTTGGTTTAACTTGAAGGTGGTAAGGGAAGGGTGCTACTCTGCTTGACATACTGTATAAGTTTGATCCCAAGATGAGGGATACATTGAGATAAGAATCTATCATGCTAATGTGTCTTATTTACCTGCTAATGAAGTTTTAGTTCCTTTAACAGTATTTGATGTAGCATTATTTCTTGAAGGAATAGGTAGGAGATCAAATAGGGTTGGAGCTTTAATGGCATGAACGACTGGACATAGTTCTCCATGGAGATGTATGCAAGAGACTGTGTACAGAGAAAAGGCTGCCAGTCTCTCCTGATAACTAAATTTTTTTTGGAACACGTAGGAGTTCAAGAATGACAGCTCCTACATCACAAAAAAGTCCCGAGATGCTAGGAACTATATAAAGTTGCCATCAACACCAGCTGAGTGCAATGTAGTTAAGAAAGGTGTCTATGGCACAGAGTAGCTCTGCAGATTTTATTTTTATTTCATACATTTGTTAACCAGGTAAGCTCACCAAAGACAAATGTCTCCTTTTCAGGTGGAATTTGGGAGCACAGACTGGTCTGACTTGACACCATCAGCTGCACCCTATGTGGCTATCAATGCACTGAGTGGGGAAGGTGCTGAGAAATACATTACCCATCTATGGGGACATGCAAGTCCCAGTTCCAGTGGTTGGATACATTTGAAGGTATCCTCCAATACACATCTGAAAAAAGTGGTGGTCAGTGGATCTGCTGTTGCATAATGCCAGCATTTCAAAGCACATTGTCCTTCCAGTCCAAGGTGATGGACCTCTGCCCTCCAAATCCCAGGCACCAAATCAGAACATCAAAGGATGGAAAATGATGGCATCAAAGACGGCCAAGAGGAGGAACATCATGAGAATGTGTGAGGTAAATGTGCCCAGTATGTGCATTAGCAACTGACAAGGCATTCAAACATCTAAAATGCTGGGTATATCACTGACAACAGTGGTGACAGAATGCCCAGTAATACTTGGAAAATGAACAGCAAACCAGGCACTAGTGAACATTCATACTAAGAACCAAAGCTTAGAAAATATTACTAGGAAATATAACCATGAAATCTATGCAATTGTAAGCACCTCTCTGTGGGGTTACTAGATGCTACATGACTATGACTCCGGAAATGGCATACACAACATACCAAAGTTCTGTACTTAACACAGTTGTTAGATGTGCATGAGCAGGTCCATCCTTACCAAAGTAGGACTAAGGTCGGCATGCATTTGATAGTTAGGCATCTGAAACTTTCCTAGATAACTGGCCCTAACTCTTTACAATCATAATGCTCTGCAAGGTAACTTCACTTTCAGATCTCAGTCACATCACATTAAGTCAGAGCACAAACAAACAGAATAAAAACTAAAAGACCTCCAGACCATTTCAGTGATGGGGCAGGGGGACTATGTTAGTAAGGAGGGCCATACTCATCTATATCTAATGTTATAGTGAGTAGACAACTTTTATATGTAATATGAGGAAGTCCATCCTTAGCAACAGTAGGGTACAGTGCCAAGATTATCCACCTGGGTGGTCGCCATCATGGCAACGTATCTCCAATAATCATAGTCTCCCTATGGAAAACCGAAAACTAGGGGTCATACTCAACTTGCATCATATTGATAAAGTATACAGTGAAACCTACATAGCTACAGTACAAATATTACCACATAATGCATTTTTAAAAAAATGCTTTGAGAGCTAGCTATTGCCCTCAGAGTGAGTTCTAGGCAGAGTGAATGTTTACCGTTACACATTTCAGAATTTAATACAATCAGCAATCATTTGGATCAAATAAATTTAGAAAGTTTAGAGCCCAACCTCTCCTTAAAAAAGGGCAACGACAATTGTCTTTCTTTAAAGACTTGGTCTGGTCTACATTGCTTCTGAGCTGCTTGTGGGCATGTATAGAAAGCAGCAAATGTTAACCTCTGTTACAGGAATTAAGAATGGACATAGCTAGGTTGACAAATTGACTGAGGTTTATCTCACTGGGTTTGCAATGTTACACCAACCTTGTGGAAAACGAAATACCAAATAAAAACACAAGTTTACTTACTGTGGTTAAGTAATGATCACTATACAGAACATTTTCCATGATACCAATTTACAGCTAGTGACTTGGCAACAGTGAAAAGTCTATATGTTTATGTCAATCTGCAAAGGTGACTGCAGTTATGGATGGATAAATATATTTGTAATTCAGGCCAAGCATGGGACCACTCGTGTGGAGAAAGGATGGTGGGATAAGACCTGGTTCCTCCCTGCTTGTTGATATACCAGACTACGGACATGTTGTCTGTCTGAATTGATCTGGTGTCTAGTCTTCCTCCTATGAAATCTATAATTTGAGTTGGATTCAGGAAAGATTTCTCCCAGTTGATCGTTATGCCCAGCCTTGGTGCTAGTTGAAGGAAGTAATAAGACCTGTAATCCCTGGAGCCTCAGGTGGGCCTGGGGGCTGAGGTGAGACCAAGGGAGGACCCTGATTACTGACAGGTTCAACAGGGAAAGGTCTAAAATTGGTCTTAAGTCCCCGTCTTCTTTGGCACCAAAAAGAACCTGGGTAAAAGCTGGATGGCTCGGTGGAACATCTGGGAGGCTGGGGATCTTGATTAGGGGTATTGAATATCCTCTGGATATGCTGTCTGTTGTTATGGACTCCCAAGAAGTCAGGTGCATCCCGACTGCCTCCAGAGCGGACAGCCGGGCAACCCTTCAGGGCTGCTTGGGTCTCTCGGTTCTCTGGACCCAAAATTGCCACCCATCCTCCTCTGCCACGGAAGGACTGGTTATCCGGAGCAGGTTGGGACTGCTGCGACTTCGGAACCACATCTTCTTCTGTCCCTTTTGGTTCTTAGAGAAGGACCTCTGGGGAGCTGAGAAGCGGACTCCGGCAGACAGCGTCTTTGGACAAGTGTCTCGCGAACAGTCTTGCCAAATAAGGCAGAACCATCGGGCTCAGCAAAATCACAATGGCGGAGCCAGGCCTGTCGCCTCATGACAAGGCCTGCTCCGCTGGCTCTCCCTCAGTAGCATGAGACAGCAGTGTTGGATACAGATCTGAGAGTGGCCATTCGGGTGGAATAAACCTGCTTATCCTCACTCGAGATGGACTCCGGGAGATGCAGCGTACTCTTTAATCAGATCTCGCTGCATCCTAATGACATCGCCATGTAGTTCCTCAAGGAGAAGGTCGCTGAACTAAACACTTCCATCGAGCGGGACTCCTTGCCCGGAGGATGCGGAGGGACTCTCCTGGGCCAATTCCCTCTTACGCAGCCATCATCATGGCATCTACTGGGGACCCTTACTCCAGTGGAGTGCGGTCTGATGGAGGAGTTGGGATAGGCTCAATGGTGTCGGATCCTTCCACGCCCTGATAGATATAAGATCTACCAGGGGGTCAGCAGGAGGACACCCAAGAGGTAGAAAATGCCTCCAAGAACACAGACTAGAAGCCTTGGGGCAGACCACCCCCTGATCCTTAACATCTCCATGATGTCTCCAAATGAGGCGTCCTCAGGGGTGACCTAGGGAGCCTTCCTTCATCCAAGTCCGTGTCTTCAGTGACGGACTCAGGGGAGTCCATGTGCCTCCTCTTGCACTTGCGCTTCCGAGGTACTTCATCGCTGTCCGAGGTACTCTTCAGCAGATGGATGTTCCAAGGGAACCACTTGGGACATCGAGGCGGGCTGTCCCTGGGACCGGCTGGTGGGGCCTGGCCCAACTGCAATGGAGTGCGGGATGGAGCCGTGGCAGGGACGATGTCCTCGACAGTGCCCTTTCCCGGATCCAAATCTGCAGCTCCGAACCCGTGGTATGGGACTCCATTTGCATTTGGGCCTGGATGAATTTCCTCATCATCCGGTCCATATCAGCAAAGTCGATCTAGAGGAGGCCACCAAAGCGGACCTAGAGAACCGTCTCGGTGACCTCCTGGAAGTCCTCCTCCTCGGGTCCAGGAGAGGGAGGAAGCTAGAAGGCACAGGGAAGCCGCTTAGATGGAGGAGCCCTACTAGAATCCTTCCCTCCGGCATTTTTAAGGGAGGTTGAGTCCCAGCCGGAGGGAGAACTCACAGCAACAAGTTGCTGACTGGAGGGCAGAGGCGAAGCAGTATCTGGGGTGCCAGCACTTTGAACCCTGCACAAATGGTACAACCAGAAGACAGGTGTTCAACCCCAAGGTGTGGCCATCTGCTGGGGACAGCTTATGGCCACACTAAGACAGCCTTAGGGGCTTCAGACATGACACCTAAGGCCTAAACACACACACACAAACAAACTACAAAAACCCGAAATTTAACTAAAGAGGGAGGGAAAGCCTTAACCACACACAACACTAACTATATTTTAAACAAAAAATGAGAATTTAAACAATTTTCCTGTCAGAAAACTACTGATCTCAAAAACCACGCCAGGAGCTCAAGAATTCCGTTGCTTCTTGAAAAGCGGCAAACGAAATCTGGGGTCAGTCAGGGCTTGGCAAGGGGTTATGGGTAAGAGGGAGGAGCTAGGAGCTCGGGCCTAAGCGGATCCGAGATCGAAGTCTTCCTACTTCAGATCCTCTGTTACAGGAATTAAGAATGGACATAGCTAGGCTGACAAATTGACTGAGGTTTATCTCACTGGCCCCTTAGGCATACATGATGGGTTAGTTTGCAATGTTACACCAACCTTGTGGAAAACGAAATACCAAATAAAAACACGTGCTTTCAACTCGGAAAGTTTACTTACTGTGGTTAAGTAATGATCACTATACAGAACATTTTCCATGATAAATACTTCATCTCAGGGGAGAGACTGAATACCTGGACTGCTTTTTTGGCGTATGAAGGCTCCCTGTTTCGAAGACCAATTTACAGCTAGTGACTTGGCAACAGTGAAAAGTCTATATGTTTATGTCAATCTGCAAAGGTGACTGCAGTTATGCTTCTACGATGCCAGCATGTGGTGTATTATTCCAGCTATTGTTTTTACTGACTCTGAGGTTTATTTTTAGTACTCATGCCTTGTACTTTGGAATTTCCTTCTACTTATTTTGCTTCTGAATTGTGATAGGAGAGCTGTCTGCCAAGATAATTAGCTCTGGTTTGGAGTTTGCTTGTTCTTGTTAGCCTGCCAGTATACATTGTTTCAACATTTGATGTCTCTCAAATTACCTGTTTACCTCTGGGATTTGGTGCTTCTGCATCTAAAGGACTTTTTGGGATTCAGTATCTGTGCTGCTACAGAGTTCTCTGAAGGAATTCAACATAGGGATGTGGTCCTCTGAAGCTGGCAGCAGGAATTTTACTCGTAACCGGCTGCTTTTGTTACCATCTGAAGATTTTTTTCTTTTAATGTTACTGACTTCTATAGCAGACTCAGTGTTGCTTGTAGTCTGGATGGATAAATATATTTGTAATTCAATTTTATATGTTAGTTTTGTTATGTGTTGGACCGGACTTTCAATTGCATAAACTTTGCAGAAGCATTTTCTTTTCTTTTAACAGGATTTAAAGTTCATTTTTGCGTGATTCGGATGTAAAGCATGGTATCTACTCTTAGCATGCTGTTTTTAGAATACTACATTATGCAATTTTCTTAATCTGGGTTCACTTATATTTGTTCAGTGTTTGTAGGCTTCTTCTTCTTCTTTTGGCTTTTCCAGGTTAGGGGTCACCACAGCAGATCACCTGTCCGCTCATGATTGACAGTGGAGTTTTATGGTGTCGAGTTAACAACCTGCTGCCCAACCTTCCACAGAAGGCACACACATGGACGCACTCATGCCTAGGGCCAATTTAGAGTATCCAATCTACCTATAGCATGTCTTTGATATGTGGGAGGAAACCGGAGCTTCCGGAGGAAACCCATGCGACTACAGGGAGGACATGCAGACTCCGCACAGAAGGCACCCCAGCCGAGGATCGAATCAGAGAACCTCTTGCTGTGAGGCGGCAATGCTAACCGCTGGACCACCGCGGCTGCCCCAGTGTTTGTAAGCCGTGCTTATAAAATAAGTGTGACAGACCTGAACTTGAATTCTATGGTAGCAGCAAGTTCAAATAAAGGAAGACTCAATTTCTCTAAAAGGCTGTAAGAATGGAGATGCTTGACACAAGGTTGAATAAGAAAAGTAACTGAGAAAGATTTGGCATACTTTCAAAGATTATGAGAAAGAGTTAGAACCTTCTTGAAAGTTTGAACTAGCAGTAATATGCACAGTAAACAGCTTAATCATGTGTCAGACATCTGACAATGGTAATCTAGCATTGACAGCACTGGGGCTTAGAAGGAATTAAAATTTTAGAAGTAGCATACATAGAAAAAAAGTGGCCATTCTGCTCTTGTCCATTTTCTAGTATTAGGCCTCTGGGCAGAGGTCAAGTATGTGGACTATGCTGGTGGGATATTAGGAAAACCCATCCATTACAGACACTGGAGTAACCATGTGGTTAGCCGGAAGTAGTGATGGTCTAAGCAGGAATTATCAGACAGGAGGATGAGGATTGTTCTGAAATGCCTCAAATGTAGATGCTTCTCCAGAAGGTGAGGCCTAGGGAAAGGAAAACACACTTGTCTGGGCCAAAATAGGGCTACTGAAATTACTTTAAAATTATTCTGCATGGCTTTCTGTGTAAATTCTGGAATAAGGAACATGGTAAAAGACGGCAAATAAAGACTTCCAAGATGGCTGCACACTGAGTAACAGCTTAAGTCTAGCTCTCCCAGTGTAAAACAAACTCAGCACAGAAGCCCAGTAGACTTGTGTTTAGGGGTACATTTCAGTAACTGGCTAGTAAATTCATCACCCAGACGCCAGGAAAAAATAAATACAGAGGACCTGGAAAAAATCAGCTACAAAATGTGAGGAAGAAACACTGAATATGGAAAGTTCTGCAGCTGTTCAGCAAAAAAGCAATGCAATCTCCAGACATGAATTCCAGTAACCTACATGAAGATACAAGACAACTGCACACAGACCTGGTTAAAATAAACAAAACACTGATGGAGTACATATGGATTATCAACACAAACAACAAAATGTTGGAAAAATGGAAGAAGCTCTAAACAGATATTTAGATGAGGTGATAAAGTTGCAAAACTCAGAGGTCGAAATGAAATAATGGTTGGGTGAATATGAAACTGCTCAAAAAGAGAGGTTTCAAAAAAATAACAGAAGTAGGGAAAACCTGAGACTTTCAGCTATACCAGAGATGTTCGAAGGAACAGACTGCATTAATTTTATGAAAGCACAAATAAGCAACTGGACTGGTACTCCACAACAAGAGTTGTTAGTTGAAATGGCACATTATGTGTATGCTCCAAACCTGGCTATGAGAAAGCAACCTAGGCCTTTAATAGTGAAGATACAATCCTACCAGCAGAAGGGGTTGATTTTGACAAAACCGTGGCAGAAGGACAAAGTAGTAAAAGTGGAAGACAGCAGAGTACACCAGGCAGAAGAGGAGCAAATTTAGTCCACTATTCAGGGAATGTTGAGATGCAGGTGTGAGATATAAACTGCTGTGCCCAGCAGTCTTTGAGGCATTCTTCCCTGGAGGGACAAAATCATTTTATAATGAAGTACATGCTAAGGAGGAAATACAAATGTTTGTCCAACAAAAAGTAAGCTGTGAAACAGAAGGAGATTCTGTTTCTTGTTCTTCTGATAATAAAGACCACAGAGAGACTGTACCTGTGAAACCTTATCCAATGTTTCAACGGAAAATGTTAGAGAAGAACGGGAGCACAAGAGTTGATTTGAAAAATTAAGAGTACACTGGAAATGAAGCAGAGACAGGATTTGGGAGTTGGAGATGAACAGGAATAAAATAAGTAACTTAATGTGGGTTTACAACGCAATAATTATATTTGTGAAGTATGACAGAAGAAAATCTGGAAATACTGGACGTTTTTGGACTTTTGGGAGATTCTAAAGCATATGCCCTACTTCATATCATTAATGTTTGGAAAAGTGCTTTGGGGAGGGGAAGAGGAGGAGGGAAAAAGTTAACCATGTAAATATTTTTTTTTTCCTTAAATAGTACTATTTTTGTGGTGTGTGGTTTTCTTTACATGCTATAAAGTCAAGTTTTCTCCATTATTGTTAAGTGTAATAGGAATAGTAAACTGGTGCTGCTGTTCTTTTTTTTTCTCCTTTCCATTATCCCGTCTTCTCTCTCTCTCTTCTTGTTCAGTTTTAAGAAATGTAGGCACTGCCATGTAAAAAAAAAAAAAAAAGCCTGGTTAAAGCATGACAAGAGAAAAATGCATGTGGTTTTCTCATTCTTGCACAGGGGGAACAACTGGATTAAGGACCTTAGACTGATTTGGTAAGAAG
Source organism: Protopterus annectens (assembly GCF_019279795.1). Lineage (NCBI taxonomy): Eukaryota > Metazoa > Chordata > Ceratodontiformes > Protopteridae > Protopterus > Protopterus annectens. The sequence continues at coordinate 1,140,811,812 of NC_056744.1, forward strand.
TTCTAAGAGAAAGCAAGTAAACAGAAAAGAATATTGAATATTATGAGGCTTTTTTCTAGCAAATACATGTTTGTTTAGTAGCAATTCTGCAGGTGGTCTTCATGTTTCCATTGAAACAATCTGATAAAGATAAACTGGCTGTCTGGTTCTCATGTCTCCATTGAGACAATCTGATAAAGATAAACAGGCTAAAATTTGGTGAAGAGCGATTGGCTGAGGAAAAAAAAAGAGAAACTGACTAGAACATAATGTTCTCTGAAAGCATTCAGGGTATTCCCAACTGGGAGAGCTCTAAAGCTAAGACAAAACTAATTAGCACTTAGTAGAAGCACAGGCTGCACCATACATTTTAGCATACATAGCCTTTTTTTAGGTTAACTCAAACCTGTGAATGTGGCTGTCAGTCTGGGAATTTTGTTCCTATTAAGAGGGTAAACTTCAATATTTGCAGATGTACATAGTTTTGTCTGTTAGTATTAAGTTAATAGGTTTTAGGGAGGTATTGGGGGCGTGTTTTTTTTTTGAGGGCTTTCAATAAAACAATGTTTTGAAAGATGTGACATAGGCTAAAATGGATATGATAAGAAACAAATGTATAAAAGTTCAACCTGCTAAACATGCATGCAACACAAAAGCTGGATCTAGACATTTAACAAAAAAAGGTATTGTACACAAAAGGTGGGAACACTTTTTAATGCAATGATGTTTTCTTTAATGTCTTTAAATGTCAACGGTCTCACAGATAAATAAAAAAAGAAAGAATAGTGAACTACATTAAAAATGTAGAGTGCAAATAGCTACATTATGCTATTTCAAAGAAAACTGCTGGTATTCGATCCTTGGTGGTACCTGTGGATTCTGTTTGAAGTGAACTTTGGTGCCTTGGTGAATATTTTACTTTATTGTGTTACAGAAGACACACTTAGAAAGAACTGAACATGTGCATTTGATAAAGAAATGTTTTCAGGATGTTTATTCAGCAGAATACCTGGGACAAAGGAAAACAGGAGTACTTATATTTATTGCAAGAGGAATTCCAATACTGATAGAAGAGGATAAAAAAAATAAGAATGGCTAATGGCAGATTAGTAGTACTAAGGGGCTAGTGGCAAGGGAGGAGGATTAAACTGGCATGTAAATATATACCACCTAAAACTGCTACAATGGAGCTTAAGAAAATTCAGGGAGAAATAATCAGTTTTCAGCAAGGAATATTACTTATAGGTGGAGAATGTAATGTGATTTGCAGCAGTGAAGATGTGTCTGAGGGGCCCAGGAGGGAAAGTTTAACAAAGAAGGGTACATTTTTGAAGAAATTTATGAAAATATTTGGCATGGAATGTGAATTCAGTAACAGGAGTTCGGAGTGAATTTACATATTATTCCCCCAAGATATAAAAACTGGGCTAGGGTACACAAAATTTACATTTCACAAGAATGTCTTGATACGCACCCAATAACTATTTCAGATCATGCACCAATAATAACTAAAATAAAAATACAGGAAAATGAAATGAAAATGAGACACTGGTGCTTTCCCACCTATCTTTTGAAAATAGAGGAATTTAAGGAATGGGTAGTGGAGATTATTCAGGAGCTATTAGAAAAGACAGAAATTTCTTCTGAAAATATAGCTCGGGAGTAGGATAAAATTAAGGTGGAGTTTAAAAAATAAGGTGGGAATAAAAGAAAGGGAACTATGGTTAAGAAATAATAATTACTTAGAGGGTCTGACAAATGTTAAAGTATTGCAGAATAGTTGGAATCTCAGAGAACGAGAAGAGGATCAACTGCAGAATGCTAAGCAGAAAATAAGGGATTACCTTGATAATATGCATGAGTTTAGAAAGACTGCAGATAAACAACTGTTTTTTGATAACACAAGAGCACAAAAACTTTCAGCACAGCGACTCAGCCAACAGAAAGTAGAAAGAGCTGTCACCAAGCTTAGGGAGCCTATACCAAGGAAGGTAACAAGAGATCCTGTGGCGGTATTAGAAATATTTTGGAAATGTAATGAAAGTCTGTATAAAGCAGAGAAATGTGGAAATCAAGATAAGATACAAATGGAAATTTTTATGGAAGATTGAAATATGCCAAGGTTAAAGGTAGGTGAGGCTCAATTACTAATGGTTAGGACAGGAGGAGATGAGAAAAATTGTGATGTATAACCAATCTACAGGAAAGTCCCCGGGAACAGATGGCATTCCTGTGGAAGTTTACAAGCTAGGAGGGGAAAAACTGATAAAGATCTGGAAGGTTTTGTTTAACAGTATTTTAAGAGGAGCAGGAGTACCAACATCCTGAAGAAAGCAGTGGTAGCTGCAATACCTGAAGATGGTAAAGATCTATCAGACTCAGCTTCATATAGGCCCATTTCAGTACTAAACCATGATTACAAAGTGTTCATGTCTATAATGGCTACAGAATGGCAAAAGTAATGCCAAAAGTGATAGGTACAGATCAGTGTGGTTTTGTGGGGGGGGGGAGGCAAACTTATGACAACATTAACAGAACACTGATGATCCAGAGGGAAGCAGAATGTAAGAACATACCATTGTTGTCGTCGGTCTTGATGCACAAAAAGTATTTGACAGAGTAATCATGACATATTATCCCCCATAAGGAGGGGTTAAAATGGTTTGAAGATATTTTGATAGATATTCAGTTGTTAACCCAAGACCGGATAAATGTCTTGGTGAGTTTTATGGATATAGTATTATCCAATAATTGTTTGTACTTTGAAGGCCAACTGTTTAAACAAGCTAAAGGGGTAGCAATGAGGGCAGCGTGTGCCCCCAGTTTTGCTAATTTGGTAGTGGCATACTGGGAAAAGAACTATTTGCTCAATACCCCCTATAATAATTATTTTTCTTTCTACACCTCCTTTTTGGATGACATATTTACATTATGGAATGATAACGAGGACAGACCGATGGGTTTTTTGAATTATATCAATACCACTACCTCATTTTTGAGATTTGTTCATTCAACTGACCATGATAGTATAATATTTTTGGATTTTGTAATTTCTAAAGATTATGAGAGAAAGTGTTTTGTATCAAATTTACATCGGAAACCTACATTTTCCATAACAGCATTCTTATAACAGCATGGTGTCAGTTACACCCTGCCTTTTACATTAGAAAAACTATAAGAAAGGTAAGAGAGAGAATATAAGAACACAAAAGGGATATTAAGAAGTGTAAGGAATGTAATGCATTGTACAGACATATAAAAGATTTTCCTGACCATTTTTTTTAAGTATATGGTGGTTGAGCAGTTAAAAAGGGATGTGAGAGGCAGGGTTATAGAAGATCATTTACTAGCTAGAGAGCTTATGTGGCAACTTACTTTGAATACACAACCATTTGCTGGTTTAAATGAAGTTCTGTTGTTCCTGTGTTAAAAATCAAAAGTTTGGATGGTTAAAGTTATGCATTGTTATAAAATGTTTAACATGTTTATAATAATTTTTACAATGAATTTTTATAATGTGGTTTTATACACATTTTAAGAGTTTTAATGTATAAAATACCTATTACTTTGAGAGAGGATTTCTGTCTATACACACTGAGCAGAGTGAAAGAGGGGCATTGACTACAACTCTGATCTGAGATATATAAGTATCTTGTCTTTTTTTTTGATAATTTATACTGATTATTGTTTCTAGCAATTTATATACAGCACTTTTTATTGCCTGCTGCATAGTTTTTAGTGCATTTTATTGCTATTAACTAATCTGCATGGGTAACTGATTTGTTTGCAGTTAAAAGTGTTCTGTAGAGTTTCTTTGCTCCTTTATCTGTTTAAAAACTTTCATTTTGTGGCTTTCTGTAGTGTTTACTGTCTAAAGAGTGTCGGCTAATAGCTTTAGTATTGTCCTAGTTCAGATTTGCTGGCTCTGGGCCTGTTTGTCTCTACGGTGATTGTTCAAAGCACATGAACAGGCCATCTTGAATTAGCAGAAGCCTTTCTTTACCTTGGCTATATTGTGTTAAATGGCTGCTGGCTAGTGGGGGCTGGTTCTTTTGTGCTTTCTTTTAAAAAAAAAGTTGTCTAAGGTTGTATCTTCTGGTATTTAAGCCCTAACTTTGACAGGATTTCTGTCTATACACACACTGAGCAGAGTGGAGGAGGGGCGTTGACTACAACTCTGATCTGAGATATATAAGTATCCTGCTTTTTTTGGATTATTTATACTGATTATTGTTTCTAGCAATTTATATACAGCACTTTTTATTGCCTGCTGCATAGTTTTTAGTGCATTTTATTGCTATTAACTAATATGCATGGGTAACTGATTTGTTTGCAGTTAAAAGCATTCTGTAGAGTCTCTTTGCTCCTTTATCTGTTTAAAAACTTTTATTTTGAGGCTTTCTGTAGTATTTACTGTCTAAAGAGTGTAGGCTAATAGCTTTAGTATTGGTCCCCACCCTCCCTCCTTGTTCGTGTCTTGTTGTTATACTTGTTGGCTTTGCAATTGCCTGCCCCTACTGTAAATTTGGTCTGGTACACTCCTCCCAGTCTAGTGTCATTAGCTCATTCTACCTAATACAGAGAGAACATCTGAAAAGGCCTTCTGTTTCTCCTTTTTCCTTTTCAAAAAATGCCTGAATCTCTGTGTTCTGACTGTGCCTCACAAACATTTTGGAAATATAGAGTATATTTTAGGGCATTTATTATAACTGTAATTGCCTTAATATTGCTACAACTCAAGTGCTGTAGGTTGCACTGCATGTGACTTGTGTGTTTTAGCTGCTTTTCTGTATATATAGACTTCTCTGTATATGTAGACTAGCTAGTTATTCTGCTGTATTACTGCCTCTTAAATCATTTTTCAGTTGTGCACTTGCCTTGCTTGATTTAAAAAGTTTTAAATTGCTAATTTTGTAGAGTTTTTAATTGCATTTACTGTTTAGGACTACACACTCAAGTGGGTTAGCCTTTTCTGTGTTTATTTATTGTATTATTGCATTGCTTAGCCTGTTTTAACAAAAAAAAAAATACTATTTTGTTTGCTCGTTTCCCACCTTTCCTAGCCAGTCCATATCCCAGGCTTTGCTTGTCTCAGGACTTTATTTTCTGTGTTCAGAGCTATCCAGACCTTGCTGTGGTACAGGGAAGTCCTACTGCTTACCAGTGGGAGTGGTGAGCATTGTACTGCCTATCTAACGCTAGAGGAGTGGTTTCCAGCTCTGAAATTGTAGTTTTATTAGCCTTTTTGGGCTGATCTCTATCCCTTTCAACTTTCTGGCTTAAAAACGTGTGTGTTTGCACATTTTTCGCATCATGCAACACTGCAAGGCTACAGTTAAACTATTCCAGGTGCCAGAAAGTCTGCTCTTCAAATTGTCCCTTAGAACTAGCTGGTTTCTCAGTAGTAGCACTAAAATCTGAACCCCTGTGACTAGCACTTGCTCTAGAACCTGCTGGAAAGCACTAGAAAGACTGAAACGTATACAAGCACTCAACTCTCCTAGTCAATAAGGAGAAATTAATTGTAGACACTAAACAGCCTATAATTGCAAAGTACCTTGCAAAAGTAAGGGGAAAACAGCTCTTATACATTACAAAAAAAGCACCTAAACAGGCATGTCCAAGGGTCAGCTTCCAGTGATTTCTCCTGTCCACCTGGTGACTCTGGGCATACTGGGGCAATGCGACAACTGCCTCATGTACACAGACAATCCTCTCCTCCTACTACCCAACACTACAACGTGCGAGAGATGCACTTACATAGCCTAACTGGAAACAAAGCTCTCTCTGGCCAAAATTGTGCTAGACAGTCAAGAGGAGAAGGTTAACACCTGCACTACACCTCAAGCAACTCATAGCCCTTCAAAACCCACACCATCAACACCCACACATAGCAACACTAAACCCACATATGCGGAGGCCCTTAACATTAACCTGCCCAAGCAAGAAGGACCTCCGAAGCTGAAACGCAAACAAACACCAGTCACAACCAAAGTGGCACATAGCTCACAACACCAGTGTGCCACCCAACAACAGCCCCTAAGGCAAGACAATGTACCCAACACTTTAGTCATAGGTGACTCTATAGTCAGGCACACTGATATCCCACTCACCAGGCTGAACAAGGAGAAAATTACAGTCAGCTGCCTGTCGGGTGCCAGGATCCGCCACATAATGCATGCACTCAAGTCACTCCACAACAAGCACAAATATGGCTCTGTCATTGTCCATGTTGGAGTGAATGACTTGAGACGTACCTCCCTGGACTACATGAAAAGAGACATGGAAGAGCTCTCGGATCATGTGACCAGACAGGTATGACCCTAGCCCTGAGTAGCATCCTGCCTTCACCCAGAATGATACCACAGTATAAGGACAAAATGATTGACTTCAACAATTGGCTAAGCTTCTGGTGTCATTCAAAGGGGATCCAGTATCTGTCTGCCTGGGAAGACATGATTGACAAACCATGATGCTTTGCCAGAGATGGTCTGCACCTGTCACCCCTGGGATTCAGGTTACTGGCTGAAGCTCTTGCCACCCCTATAGTGCCTTTTATAGGCAAGGTTCAAATGATAAAACCACCACTGTAACAGATCCAAGCATGCAAAATCTGAAGGTAATACTACTCAATGCTTGAAGTCTAAACCTCAAAATGCACTCTCTCGAGGCACTCCTAAAAATGGAGAACATCGATATATGTGCAGTAACTGAGGCCTGGTTTAAGGCTCCATAGAGCACCCCTGCAATACCAGGCTACAACTATTACCACACTTTTCGGCCACAAAACCAAGACCGAAACACTAAAGGTGGAAGAGTGTCCATATTCATCAAGGATATTCACACCTCCAGGCTAGCTGCCCAACACAATGCATCTGAAATTCTCCAGGTGCAACTAACACTAGGTAAGACTGCAATCCAAATTGTAGTTTGCTACAGATCCCCCACCATGCCCCAAGATTCTCACTACACCTTTCTAAACATACTGGAAAATATTAAGATACAACCAAACACCCTAATACTGGGCGATTTCAACTACCCTGCCATTAACTGGGAAAACTACTCGGGTACCAACTCCTTTTCCCAACAGTTCTTGGAATTCATAAATTCCAACGTCCTGGATCAACTAATCCATTGTCTCACCAGGGGCTCCAATATCCTAGACCTGGTCATTAACAACATGGGAGATAGATGCTTCACACCAGTGGTCACCCCCTCATTGGTCAGGTCTGACCATAAGCAAATCACCCTTGACATCCACATCCCACCCCCCAGTAAGGAAACCTCCTTAAAAAACTTTTCCAAAGCCAACTTCATGCTACTGAAATCAGAAGTGACAAACTTCATGACACCCATGCAGACGGGATCTGAAAGTTCGACTGCAGAATCCTACACTAAGGCACTATTCGAGCACATCCACTCATGCATGAATTGTGCCATCCCAAATAGAACCAAGTTGCTCTTCTCCAAAAAAGGAAGCCAATCTGGTGGTCCCCTGCTATAAACAAACTATACAACAGAAGGAAGAAACTGTTGCAGAAAATCCCAGGATGCAAAAAACTCCCTCACCAGCCTCAGTAAGAAGTTGAGATCCCTCATAAAATTCTCAAGAGCTAGTTACGAAAATAAAACTGCCAAAGATTCCAAAGATAACCACAAGGCATTCTATAGTTATGTCAAGAATCTAAATGGCAATGCTCAGATCTGCTCTGAGCTACAAGAGAAAGGCATTAAATATACTGATCCCAAGGATATTGCCAATATCCTGGCAGATCGATTTAGTGCCAACTTCACCCCCTAAAGGGCCCATCTCAATACCAAAAGATTGCCAAATTCCGGTAATCACAGCCACAGGTAGAAACTGCACTCTCCAAAGCTAAGAATATAGCATCCATGGGACTAGATGACATCCCAGGCTGTGTACTACATGAACTACAAAATGAACTGGCACCTCACCTAAATTTCATGTTTAATCATAGCCTCACCTCAGGCTTCGTGCCCACTAAGTGGCGCACAGCTACAGTTATCCCACTCTACAAGGGGCAATCCGCCTTGGATCCCGGGAACTACAGTCCCATCAGTCTGACAAGCCTGATCTCCAGGGGCATGGAATGCATCATCATGGAACTTATAAACAAAGACATTGACAACCTTCAAACACTGGACCCCACCCAGTTTGGGTTTGTGAAGGGCCGATCTTATCCTGAATCTGACTGACTTCTTTGAATCAGTCTCCAGAGCTGTGGACGAGGGTAAGGTGGTCCACACAGCCTATCTGGACCTCGCCAAGGCCTTCAACACCATCCCCCACTCTGGAATCACAGATAAACTTACTAAGCTGGGCATAAATCCCTACATCACTCGATGGGTTGGCAACTGGCTTACTGACAGAACCCAGACTGTAAAAGTAGCCGACTTCATATCCAGCTCCAGACAAGTGGAGTACCTCAGGGTTCAGTCCTGGGACCACTCTTGTTTGGCATCTACTTCTCTGAAGTACAGACCAACACTAAGGGACTCTGACTAACAAAGTTCACAGATGACTGCAAACCGGGAGCCATTACTGAATTCCCAAATGATGTGGATATTCTACAAAAGGGCCTTATAGAAACAGATGCCTGGTGCCAGAGCCATGGCTTCAAGCTTAATGCCAAGAAATGTATAGTTATCCCCTTTGGAAAAAAACATGTACCCATGAATACCCACATAGGTGGCAGTACACTAAACATCGAAAGTGTGATGAGAGACTTAGGGACACAGGTGGACAGTGGTCTCACTTTCGATAACCACATCACCACAACAGTCAGGAAATCCTTCTATGTGGCACACCTCATCACTAAGGGCGTTTCATCCATAAAAAAGAAGGTCATTGTCCCACTGTACTCATCCCTCATTAGACCCATTATAGAGTATAATGCCCCTGTTTGGTATGTACCTCACAAAACATCTGCAACAGCTAGAAAGGCCACAGAAATACCTCACTAAAAGAATCACAGGCCTAAAGCAGATGCCATATGCTGACCATCTAAAAAAACTCCAGCTATACTCTGTGGCATATCGTCTACTCAGAGGCGATCTCTGCTTAACATACAAGGCCATGTCAAACCCTGAGCTGTTGGACATGCTCCACTTAAAGAAATCCCAATCCCTCAGAGCCACACGCTCCAGGGATCTAAACCTTGTCAACACAATGAACAGAACATGCTGGAGGGATAGGTTCCTGACCCAAAGACTCCCCATACATGTCAAGCACAGCGCCTCCTTGGCCCTCTTCAAAAGGAACCTTGATGACTGGATGGGAGATAGGAAATTCACCCTGGGGATCATGTCAGTCACCCTGCTAGACAGGGGTCCAGAGTAGTAAATATTGTGGGAAGAAAAATCCAGGGAATTGTTATGGCTAGGCTTGTATAGGCCCTAGGGCCGATAGCCTAGTATCAACCTATGAACCTATAAGAGCTAATTGGTTGATTGTTAGGTGATGTTACCAGAGTATTTAAGTGGGGTGATTTCATGGGTTCAGTAGTTCTGATGAAGTCCTGTTGGATGAAAGCGCTTAACTACTGATGTTTTACACTAAATAAAGTGCAGTGTAGAGTCTCCTGTGGTTGCCTTATTTGATTACTGGTGTTGAAGTTTGTGTGGTGTTCCAGTTTGGTGGTCATTTGACAGAGTAAGCTGGGACGTTATGAGCAGAGCAATGGAAGCATTTGCATTTCCTGAAAAATTATAATTGAAAATTAAAGTGGGTGGGGTCCTTTCTGATAATTTCTACTTGAGCAGGGGAACCAGGCAGAGGTGTCCTTTTTCCCTTTTGTTATTTGGATCACATTTAGAACCTCAGACAAAGAAAATAAGGGACTCAGAAATTCAAGAATATAATTGGCACGGTAGTCAAGAAAAGCTGGCTCTATTTGCTCATGATATTACTTCATATCTGACAAAACCAGAAAGAGACATTATAGTATTGTGGAACATTCTGAGACATTTTCAAATCTTTTCAGGATACAAAAGTAATGAAGCGAAAACAAAGGCAATGGTGGTAAATTATGTACCCACACATGAACTGGCTCACCAATATCCTTATTTATGGGGGCATGATAAAATTAATTATTTAGGAGTATGGAATAAAATGATTCTGGTGTGGTAGCTAAGGATATATTGGAAGATACTAAACAAAAAATACAAAAACTGAGAAAATGGAAGCTTTGTTATATGGATATGGATAGCAAGATACAAGCAGTCAAAATGTTTTATTCCCTTTAGTCTTATACACAGGTCAGGCATATTTTTATCAACCAGAAGAGAAGTTGTGGATAGCAATTAATAAAGAGCTGATGAACTTTATCTGGGAAGGGAAGATGGCAAGAATCAAGGGGGACAAGCTGATTCTTCCAGGAGAATATGGCAGACTGGAAATTACCCAATTTGTAGAGGTATTTCACAGCTACACAGTTAAGGCTCCTGTTCATAGCACAAGCAGAAAACTATAATTCAAAGTGGAAAGGGATGATGTTGAAACAGACGGGAAGCGCAAGAAACAAAGAGATTGGTATTTGGATGCAGCCCTTTAAGGAGAATAACAATAATCATAAAGAATATTATAGACATAAAGTAGCAGAAAGTATTTCAAGAACTAAGCCCACACAGGAACGGAGAAAGGAGATTCTTCTGATAAGGATGACTGCAATTAGGGATACAGACAACAGGTAAGAGGGGGCTGGAATTTATTGGAGAAAACTGGCAAAGGAACCAAGGTATTGGGAGCAAATAACTAGAGAGGGAAAGATAACAGAATGGGAAGATGCCAAGAATTTATTTGGACTGCAGGTTAGAGACTGCCTTCCCTATCAAGGATTGATATGAGAGTATAGGCAAAGAGAAAAAAATAGGGGGGTCCTAAATGAAAGACCAGCACTAGTAGAGTTTTTGGTAGAATCTAGAAAACAAGCTGCCATTAAAAAAGCAATAATTATCATAGGATATAAAACATTGCAAGACAAGTATAAGAATCAATCAGAGAAGGTTAGAAAGGATTGGGAAGAGAGACTGGATAAACAATTCACAAAGAAACAATGGGAGGATATATGTATGCCTCCCAAATATGCAACAAAATCTGGAAGATTTAGGATTTTTGCTTTGAAATGTTTGCATAAATATTTTTATATCCCAAGTAGACTCCAGAGATTTTTTCCTCGGGTAGATAGCAAATGTTGAAGGTGTGACGGGGAAGAAAGAGGTAATTGGGAACATATTCTCTGGGAATGCAGTGAGTTGGTGGACTTTAAGGTTTCCCTGCAGGATGCACTGCTGGGTGGGCAGACTGGTATGACAAGGGAGAAGATTCTTCTGAGCTATGATACAGAATCGGAATTGTCTAGACATGGGAAGGCCTTGCTGTCTCGAATTATGGTGGCTGGCAAGAAAGCAATTACTAGAAAATGGAAATCAACATCTAAACCAACTACATTAGAAGTAGTGACTATAGTAACAGAGATAAAACAACTGGAATTGAGATCTTTAGAAAAAGGAAAGAGCAAACTACATAGGAAAAAAATGGGAAATGTGGGAACAATACATATAGGGGAGAAATGAGGTTTAAAAGAAGGCAGGACTTAAATAAGCTATGCAATATTTGACTGAAAATGAATGGGTAGATTATAAGTAATGTATAATGTTTGCAACTGGGAGTGTGTCAGTATGGTTTGTGATATAAAACGCTTGCAACTAGGATTATGTCAGTGTGGTTTGTTTTCATTTACATAAATGTATGCTTGCTTCTGTCATAAATGATGGTTTAATAAAGATGTTTCTTGTTTAAAAAAGGGGCAGGAATTGAATAATTTATGTAATGTTGTTTAAGTTATATGATGTATGCCAATATATGTGAAACAATGTTTAATTTTAACTTGTTAATGCAGTTTGATTACTTTTATATACATTTAAAGTGTCTATGTCACAAGAGATAACTTGATAAAGATGTTTAAAAAAAATTAAAAGAGGACAAATGAATACGGAGGGCCATTTCTAGATGAGAGCATCACTAGGACATTGGAGAACAGATAATGGAAAAGAGGTTGCTGTACATGGTGTTGGACAGGGATGCAAAGAGCATGAAGCAAAGTTTACCTAGATAGATGGAATTATCTGCTACAGATGAACTAACAGACCACTAATGGGGCATCAGTAAGCAAGAGCTGAGTCTATCGGCTAGAGAACTGGTTTCCTAAGAAATGTGATTGGTAGCTGGAAAGCAATCCTTTGACACAGCTTATTCCCAAACAGTCATCCCTTCTCAAAGTGGAGGCAAAAGCAAGTTCCCAACAGCTTGTTTATATACTAAATCACTGCCATGTTGCTGGTCTGGATGCCTAGAGCAGGGAGTCATAAAGGGTCTGCAGTGTGAAGATGACTGCCCTCATCTCCACAATACTGATGTGTACCCTGAGCTTTAGCTCTGACTGCACATCTAAAACAGTCTGTCAGTGCCTCTCCTCTATTCAAACTCAAGTTGTCAGAAAAGACTCCTACCACCTTTATATATGCCTTTGATCCAGCATATGTTCTCTTTATTAACTGTTACACTATTTGTGAATGCACTGCCCTACTCATGCATTCCCTGAATTCCTTATCAAACACTTTCTCTGCATTAAAACTAATCAACAATTGCAAAGTTTTTTAATATATTCTGCTTCCATCTCTATCATAACTTTCCTATTAATATTATCAATGGTACATTTCCCCTCAACAAAATCACACTGATTCATATCCATCAACTTTGGTAATATTTTTGCCATTCTCTACGCTAATACAGATAAACAGTGTGTAATCATGATTTTGGATTGAAACTGGTCTAGATTCCTACCCTCCTTTGGTAATCCTGCCACTACTGCCTTCTCCCACTGTGCAGGTATCCCCCATTTCAAAACATTAATAAACAATGCCTTTAAAACCTTCAACAGTTTCCTTCCTCCTACTTTCCAAATTGCTGTGGAAATTCCACACAATCCTAATAACTTTCCTGTTTCTTGAATACTACATCGCATTTTTATTTGTCCTTTAACTATTATGATTAATTATTGCACTTACATTTCACCAAACTGTGGTACATTATCTAATACTTCCAAAAAAGCTTACAAATGTGTCTTTTCCCAATTCCTCTGTTCTATATAGCTTTTCACAAAGTTTCTGAAATATCTTGATTACATCTTCAGGATTCCTAATTAATTTCCTTGTGATAGGACTCTCTCAACTTTTGCAACAGTTCTTCCCATTTTTGGTTGCCAAAATCTTTGTGCTAAACAGTGCCATGCTCTTGAATTACTGCCCAAAACAACTGCTCAACAACACCTTTCCAAACCTCATGAATATTGTCCAAATACTCTTGTTTTGTTCTTAGAATTCTGCAACCATCCCTCTTCTTGACATCTAAGCTTCCCTTCACCTGCAACAATTAACTTTCGCCAAACCTTCTAAATAATTTTCATTACTTTCCTTTCAAATGTCTTTAAAAGTATAGTGGAATTAAGGGATAAACTTCATCTTATCCCAAGTCCTTCCCAGTCCCACTGGAATAATTTCTATCTGCTCTAATAATCTGAACTGTATTAGTTATCCATTCCTTAAATTTCCCTTTTTTTAATAAATACGTGGGGAAAAGCAAATGCCTTTTTTTATTTCAGTTTTCTGTATTGTTATCTTAATTCTTACAGTTGCATAGTTAAGACATCTCCATTAGATGGGGCTTAGCACTTTCAGTCAAATGCACATGCTCCTGGGATATAGTTCTGCCCAACTTAGCCCAGTTACTGTATCTTGGAGAATAATATGGAAATTCCCTCTGCATTGCTGCTCCTAAAATACCATCTTCCATAACAAATACTGCCATACAATTCTTTAAACATCTACATTTTAATGTTAAAGTGTTTCTTGTAGGGCTCTCTGACAACATCATCCATGCTATAATCTAAATTTCAGTTACAACATTGAAACAGAATGCTCTGCTGGAAACTGATAATTTTTAAGCTCCCTAACTGCAGTTTTAGGGGGAATGTAGATGCTTACCAAGGTCATTTATTTCCTTGCCAGTATATCCCCTCACTCCGTTGGGTTTTTCTTAGGAAGCCATGAAAACTTTGTTAAAATATTTGTCTTGCAGTTGTAACTGTTTGCTTATTAGAATGATTTGCCAGTTTATTTTGGATAGATGATTACGACAGCTAAGGAGTTTATGTTTTTCAAATGCATGTTAAGATCTTGCCAGCTGGGGTCATTGTCTTCTTAGGAAGTGCTCTGCCCTAACAAAGATGCTTATATGTTTTTAAATAGAACCAGGGAACAACTTACGCTCAAATTCTGACATGAAGCACGAGTCTTAACCTTTGCACCAAGAGTAACAGGCAAAGCAAAAACAAAATTTTGGAAAAGCTACCAAATTAGAGCCATTATTTTTATATGATTTCACAGTTCCCACAGCAACACGAATGTCTCACCTACCAAGCCAGTAAGGCGTACCACTAAAAAAAAACTAATTTTCTAGTCATTGCAGATTCAATAGTGATACACATGGATGTCCCACAATAAGTACAACATCCACATTGTGTTGTACCTTTTTCTACAGGATTTGAAATTAAAACATTATGCTCAAACATGTATTTCACTATGACTCTGTCATAGTTCATGTTGGAGTGAATGACCCGAGACATACCTCACTGGACTATATGAAGAGAGACATGATTGAGCTCTCTGAGTATGTGCCTCAGGCAGGTATGTCCCTAGCCTTGAGCAGTATACTACCCTCACCTAGAATGATGTCACAATATAAACAAAAAATGATTGATTTCAATAACTGGTGCCATTCAAAGGGGATCCAGTTCCTGTCAGCCTGGGAAGCCAGGGTCGACAAACCTCGCTGCTTTGCCAGAGACGATTTGCACCTGGCAGCTCTATGCTTTTATCTACTGGCAAAAGCTTTTGCCTTCCCCATAGTGCCTTTTTTTTTACTCAAGATCTCAAAAACAAACTTACAGAAATGAAATTTGCCAATCATAACAAAATAAGGGTCATGCCGCTAAATGCTAGGAGTTTAAACCAAAAACTGTACATCCTGGAAGCACTTCTATCATTAGTAAATGTAGATGTTTGTGCAGTCACAGAAACCTAGTTTAATGCCTGAGAGAGTACCCCGGGCTTGCAAGGCTACAATGCCTTCGACACCTTCCGACTGCAAAATGAACATGTGAGAACAAAAGGAGGTGGTGTTTCTATCTATATTAGAGATAAATTCACCTCCTGTCCAGTTAGACTTAACAACTCTATGGAGTTACTCCAAGTTTAGGTTATGGTGGGTTCATAGGTTCATACTAGGCTATCTGCCCAAGGCCTTTAGTTTGAATAAAACTATGCCTATCATTTTGCTGTGCCTCTCTGTCAAGCAGTGACGCTGAAGTAATCCTTGGGTATATCTGCAATCCATCCATTGGTCAATTATCCTTTTGGTGAGGAACTTTTGGGGGCCTTTCAAGCTGCAGCAGGTGGTCAGTCAGATCCGAACGGGGCATTGTACTCAATCATAGGTCTAATAAGTGATGAGTACAGGGGGACGATGACCTCCCTTGATCTAGTAAGACCCCCAATTCAAGTCATAGCCAGTTACTGATCCCCTCCATGGGTCATGACACGCATGAAGCTTACTTGATCAATCTGGAGGAAATCCAAATATTACCAAACACTCTGGTTATTGGGGATTTCAATTATCCACCATCAAATGGGAAAGCTATGATAGCCCCAACTCTCTATCACAAAAGTTTCTTGACTTTGTTAAATCAAAATGCCCTGGAACAAATTATTTATACTCCGACATGAGAAACAAACATACTAGAGCTGGTCCTCACTAACATGCCAAACGGATACACTACTGCAACTGTCGGACCCTCATTAGTTAACTCTGACCACAAATCAGTCACCTTCTAGCTGACACTAACACCAGAACTCAAGGCAAACTATACCCTCCTAGGTGAGGCTTTAAATGCATTCCGAGTCCCACACCCAGCTGGAAGTGGTAACTGCACCAAAGCCAAAGTGCACACTCCAGCCCTGTACAATCACTTGCAAAAGTGTATATAAGTTTGGCTATACCAGAAAGAATCAAACCCGAAGCCCCAAGTAAAAACAAGCTGCCATGGTGGACATCTAGCAAAAACACACTTTACGACAAATGCAAAAAGCTGCTGTCCAAGAAAAAAAAAGCGAGACCCCAACAATGGACAAGCACCCTCCTCAGCCTCAACAGGCAAATAAGACAACTTGCCAAATCCTCTAATGGCTTCTTTGGGAAAAAAAAAACTTAGAAAGCACAGCCAAGGATACAAGGATAACCATAAGGCCTTTTACAGCTTTGTACGTAGCCTAAAAGGTAAGGCCCAAGCATGTGCAGAAATAGTGACCAACAGTATCACACACACTGACCCCACAGAGATAACAAACCTACTAGTGGATAGGTTTGGCAAAAATTTCACTCCCTTATCCCCTCCAGGCCTATCAAAACCTTCCCCCAAACCCCTCCTATCTGAAGAACAGGTTATCAAAACCTTATCCAAGGCAAAAAACACAGCTTCTATGGGACCAGACGGCATCCCAGCCTGTCTTATAAACATGAAATAGCATCACCATTCATAGGAAGTTACTAGGCTATTGGCCCAGAGGCCGTTACAACCCTAGCCAAGAATTTAGCCCATGTTCCAACAAGTCGACACCCTATGCCACTGTCTAGCAGGACAAGCGAATAAACCACCAGCAAATCCAGCTGACTTCCCAATAATGAGATAAAACAAAAAAAACAAGTCACTGGAATTATCTTATGTATATTATTACTGTTAATATTAATGTTAATATACATCTTAACTCATCCAATCTTTGTTTGGTCGAAATATCTATGGTATCCCTAGAACTAAAAGCTTTTCTAACTGTATGACATTCAGTATCACCATATAAATGCATCACCTCATTATAATTATATTCTCGGTCAACAAAACCTTTCACAATTAGATTTGGTTAACCATATTTGATTCAATAGGGTTTAGTCTTGCTACTCTAAAGAATTGGTTCTTTGTCACATTCTTAAAAGTGTGGCCTGGGTGCATGCTATTTCTATGCAATAGGCTATTCCTTTTTATAGGTTTATTATACAGAATGGTCTCCAAAGTCCCTTCTTCATTTTTCATTATTGTTTTATCAAGAAAGTCTATTTTATCTAATGACACAACAATTTTATATTTTAAAAATGGTAGGTGTTCGAAATATATTCATAAAACTTTTCAAACACTAATTGGTCTCCTTTCCATATTAAAAACAGGTTGTCCACAAATGACTGTAAAATAAAACATTACATTTAAAAGGGTTACTTTCTGCCTGAATTAAATGACTCTCCCATATATACATCACAATGTCGGCAAACGTGTTTGCCACTGGTGTACCCATTGCCACCCCATATATTTGTTTATATAACTGTTGCTGAAATAAGAAAATATTATTATTTAGTACAACCCTTAGCAAATCACAGAGTGTTCCTATGTAATTTTGTTCATATTCAGAATATTCTAGTAAAAATCGCTTCACTGACTGTATGCCAAAGTCTATAGGGTCACAGTAAACGATGAGTCTACATCTAACATCACAAATAAACAACTGGTCAAGTATTACTTTTTGGACCATTTATATAAACTGCATAAAAAAAAAAATCATCTGTGTCACTTATAACGGTTCCTGTGTGCTCAAAATTCACTCTTATTTGTGTTTCAAAGGAATTTCAACAGTGGCTCAGTTATCCATCCTCTGCCTGAGTCTATATGTCTCAGTGGCAGAGATGATAATGACCTATGCAGTTTAGGGACTCCATATATTAATAACATAAACAACTATATTATATAATATAAACAAATACACGGGGTGGCAATGGGTACACCAGTGGCAAACACGTTTGCCAACATTGTGATGCATACATGGGAGAGTCAATTCATTCAGGCAGAAAATAACCCTTTTAAATATAATGTTTTACTTTACCATCATTTGTGGATGACCTGTTTTTAATATTGAAAGGAAGCCAATTAATGTTTGAGAAGTTTTATGAATATATTTCAAACACCTAACATTTTTTTTTTATTTAAAATTACTATGTTATTAGATAAAACAGATTTACTTGATATAACAATAATGAAAAATGAAAGGACTTTGGAGACCACTCTATACAGGAAACCTATAAAAAGGAATAGCCTATTACATAGAAATAGCATGCACCCAGGCCACATGACTAAGAACCAAATCCTTAGCAGCAAGACTAAACACTATTGAATCAAATATGGTTAACCAAATAAATGTAACTGTGAAAGATTTTGTTGACTGAGGATATAATTATAATGAGGCGATTCATACATATGGTGATACTCAAGGTTATACAGTTAAAGCTTTTAGTTCTAGGAATACCATAGATATATCACCCAAACAAAGATCGGATGAGTTAAGACGTATATTAACATATAATAAGAGTACATCTGCTGTTAAAAGAATACTTTCTAGACATTGGCATATTTTGCGGGACATACTGGAACTTAAAAATATTATAAGTGAACAACTTCACTTCACATATAAGAAACACAAGAACCTTAAGAACATCTTATGCTACAAAGAGCAGCCTAAGATATGGTTCAATAGCCAACAAATCAAAAAAGACACATATAAATGTGGAAATTGTAAATTTTGCATGTATATTAATACGGATAAATCCATTCACTTAGCTAGTTATAGAAATATAACATTAAAAGCATATGGGAACTGCAATACCAAGAACCTTGTATATGTGGCAATATGTATAACATGTGGCTCATACTGTATAGGAAAAAACAATCCGAAATTAAAAGAAAGTTATGTGTAGCCGTGTCTCAGAGGTAAATACTAAGAAGAACACGAATGCTTTATATAAACATATTTTAGAAAATGGTGACAGCCATATGTTTAAATTTGCCATACTGGAAGTATGCATAGCAGAAATACGAGGTGGTGATGTTATACTGAAAGCTGAACTAGCAGGGATGAAGTGGATAATTAGGCTTAAAGCTCATATACTACCAGGCCTTAATAACATTAACAATCCGCTCTGGATGTAAAAATAATGCACTAGCCAAACACCTTTCTCTTCATAAAAGACACACAGGTTTTAAGTTCCAGATCCTGGATCGCATAGACATGGGTGATCTTGAATGAGACATCCCGAATATTCTGGAGAAACATGAACTCATGTGGCAATTAAAGCTGAACTCTTTTAGAAAGCCTGGACTAAACTACTACTGTTCAATTAAAAGTGCACCGGAACTTAGAAAATTGCCACATTGTTTACATGACTAATTGTATTTTATTTTATTTTTTTCTACAAATTGGTTTTAAATACCATTTTAAATAATTTGAAATTTAAATGTATATTTTGTTTCCATCATCATACATATATATTTTTTAAATTTTTATTTTTTTCTGGTTCTCTTTTTTCCACTTTATTCAAAATGATGGTAATAACAATACTAACTAATTATACAATTATGTAGGTTTTTAGGGTTCTTGTACACAGACCTGAAGAAGTCTAGAAGGACGAAAGCGATCTTTGTTAACAATAGGTTATGAAAATAGAAACTGATTTTTACATGCAAAATGTATATGTATATATTTATATATAATTTTTGATTGCAAAATGAACTAAGGTTGATATAATTCCAGCCATGTAGTATATTGCCTTGTATAAAATCACAGACTTAATAATTTACTTAATAATTTGGTTAAAAAAAATGTACAATTAAAGTACATTAGGGCTATATATTAATATGACAGCTACTAGGTAGGGCAGGACCCAGCTCGAATGTCACACTGATGGGGGGAAGGGATATGAATTTAACATGTGTACCAATAACACTGTTTTACAGCACAATAAACCACTCCCATGCCTGATAAAAAGTATATATATATATATATATATATATATATATATATATATATATTTAGAAAGCTTGTGAGGAAATTATTACTCTATTTTTGTTTTACTTGGATCGCTTGTCTGTCTGAAAGGATTTTCGACTGGAAACAGACTGCCTGCCTTGCTTGGATTACTTTTGAATACTTAGTAATGCTGTAGAATTATATATTTTCTATTATTACTTTTTGACTTGACAAGTTTACGTTCGCTAATTCTACTACTATTGTCTGATCTGATTAATATACAGTGATTAACTAGAAATATATGGACTGAAAATCTTCCACACAGAGAAGTTTCTTACACTGTTTTGTTTTTAGACCCACTACACTTTAGTGGGTTGTTTTGAGACTTCAGGGATACCACGGAGATTACTTGTAATTTACATAAATTAATATGTCATGTGACTGTTTTAAGTATACAAGCTATTTTAATCTTGTTCCTAATGTTTAACGCCTGAGGAAGCCTCTAGAGCGAACATTTTTAACTTGCGTTTGCATTGGAAATAAATGCTTGTCATGGTTCCAGTGACTTTGGTTTCTTGTTTTTGTTTGTACTGTCCAGCAGGGACACAGGTGGAATCCCAGGAGTGTATTTTCTGTTCCCCATCCAGTTATCCAGGCTGCACTTAAACAGGGTTAATGAGATACTTTGCTTGACGTGGTGAAGTTCCACAAAAGGGGTAGTCTCTGGGACACAAATCTGTCCCACCAACAAGTCCTACTGATGTCACAGTCCAGGCTGAGGTCGCTCGTGTGGGTTACAAGAGTGGAGCTTGACTTGCGGATATGCAGCAGTCCCATCAGGGTGGGGTCTGAGATTGCCCTGTATGCCAGAAAGAGGTCACCTCTGAGGAGTCTGTAGGAAACTGAGTAGAGGGAAAGGACCTTTAGCCTATCTGTGTAGGGTAGATGTTTGAGGCCCTAGATTCTCCTGGTGAGGAACCTCTGTGGTCTCTCCAGCTGCTGCATGTGCTTTGTGAGGTACATATCAAAAAGGTAATTGTACTCAATAATGGGTCTTACAAGGGAAGTATACAGGGATGTTATGACCACTTTGTCACTGAATGAGATACCCTTATTAATGAGGTAGGCCATGTAGAAAGCTTTCCGTACAATGGAGACAATATGGTGGTCAAAAGTCAGTTTGTTATCAACCTGGGTGCCCAAGTTCCTCACGACTGATTGTGTGCTTAGGACATTATTATCAATGTGATAATTTGTGGGGACGTCACTCTCCTCCAAAGGGGATGATGATGATGCATTTTTTGGCATTCAGTTTGAGGCTATGTTTCTGGCACCAGTCATTTCTTTGGGTGAGACCCTCTTGGAGGATGCCCACATCACTAGGGGAATTGATGAGAGTACCCAGCTTGCAGTCATCTGCAAACTTGGTCAGCCATATCCCACTGGTTTTGGCCTGCACCTCAAAAGTATATCCCAAACAGCAGAGGCCCCAAGACCGATCCCTGGGGTACACCGCTTGTTATGGGTCTACTACTTGAGGTGGCTTCCCCTATTTTGACTCCATGGGTTCTATCAGTGAGCCAGTTTGCTACCCATCTGGTAACATATGGATTGTTGCCTAGTTGAGAGGGTTTATTATACCCAAGTGGAGAATAATATCAAAGGCTTTGGCCAGATCAAGGTAGGTGGTGAGCACAGTCTTCCCCTCATCCATGGCAATGGTGACTGTCTCAAAGAAGTTGAGCAAATTTAACAGGCATGACCTCCACTTGATGAAACCAAGCTGTGTGGGATTGAGTGTCTGGAGGTTGCCAATGTCCTTGTTAATGAGGTCCATGTTACTCCGCTCCATGGCCTTGCAGATCAGGCTAGTTAGGCTAATGGGTCTTGAATTTCCTGGAGCAGTGTAAGCTCCACCGTTGTGAAAAGGGGTGACAGTAGCTGTCCTCCACTTGGCTGGGAAGAAGCCGGTCCTTTGGTTGAAAAGGGTGCCTAATAATGCTGCAAGTTCTTGCCCGAGTTCAAGTAGGATGCAGCCTGGGATGGTACCGGGTCCCATGGAGGCTGTATTTTTTGCCTTTGAGAAGGCAGTGCTGACTTGCTCCCTAGAGATAAGGGGAAGGGGGCAGGTACTGGGGATGTCCTGTTTTACTGATGGGGGACAGAGCGGTGAAGTTTTCACTGAACCGGTCTGCCAGCAGGTTGACTATATCTACAGCATTTGTGTATGTGATGTCTTTGACCACCAGTTCTGAGCAGATCTGGGTGCTTTCATTGAGACTGTGGGCATATGTGAAGAAGGCCTTATGATTGTCTTTAGTAGATGTGCTCAGTTTGGACTCAAAGTTTGCTTTGGAGGATTTCACTAGTGCTCTTATTTGCTTGTTCAGGTTAAGAAGAGATTGCTTCCAATTAGGCACCTTCTCCTGCTTTGTACTGGACAGCAATTTTACCCTTTTATTATAGAGTTTATTTATTGCAGATGTCCACCAGACAGGTTTACTCTTCCTTGAGGAGGAGGATTTCATCCTGCTGGGTGCTCATATAGTACTTTGGGTACATTAAGTATCCTTTTTTATCATAGTCTAACCACAGGTAACAGCAGCAGTTATTCCCCTCCACAAATGTGGCCTAGCAACAGATCCAGGGAATTACAGACTCAAAAGCCTGACCAGCCTCATCTGTAAGGCCATGAAATATATCATCACGGACCTCATAAAGACATAGGCGACCTCCAAACCCTGGATCCTACCCAGTTCGGTTTCATCAAGGGCAGAATCTGCCCGTTAAATCTGGTGGATTTTTTCAAAAATGTGACCAGGGCCATTGCCAAGGACAAATCTGTGCACTTGGCAAAGGCATTCGACAGAATCCCACACTCAAGCATTACCTATAAACATAGTAAACTGAATATAAACCCCTTTGCTGTAAGATGGGTTGCCAACTGGCACACAATTCGGACACACATTATCAAAGTGGGCGACTCCACATCAACCAGCAGACCTCTTACCAGCGGGGGTGCCACAGGGGGTCACTGCTGGGCCCCCTACTGCTTGGTATATACTTCTCAGAAGTTCAGATCAAAACTAAGGAGTTGTGACTGAAGATGACGCCAAATTGGGTGCAATTACTGAATCCCTAAATAAGACTCTAGGAAGGGCTTTATGCAAATCAACGACTGGTGTCTTAGTCATGGTCTCAAACTGAATGCAAAGAAATGCATCATCATTCCCTTTGGCACAATGTCCCATCACACTATCAAATCAACAACAATGCCCAAAGTACCCACAAAGTGGTAAGGGACCTGGCATCACAAGTTGACTGCGACCTTAATTTCGACCACCATGTGTCTAGTGTAGTAAGGAAGGCTTTCTGTGTAGCACACTATTAGTAAAAGCATCGCCTCAAGACTAAAACAGGTTATAACCCCTCTATATTCGGCACTAAATCGGCCCATAATTGAGTATAACATCCTGTTCGGCATGTACCGTACAAAGCACCTACAGCGACTGGAGAGACCTCAGAGGTCTCTAACTAAGAAGATCAAGGGACTCCAGCATGTGCGGTACACAGGCTATATTTAGTCACTATATACTGTACTATATAGACTCCTAAGGGTAGACTTATGCCTGGCTTACACAGCAATCTCAGTGCAAACCTAATGAACTTGTTGCATATCTGTAAATCAAATGGGACTAGGTCTACCCATTCTAGGGACCTAAATATGGCCTGTGACTCGAACAGGACATGCTAGGAGGACAGATTTGTCTCCCAGAGACTGCATCATCTTTGGAATACGCTACCTATTCATGTGAAACAGAGCACCTCTATCACACTGTTCAAGAGTAACCTGGAAGTGTGGATGGGGCGCCGTAAATTCATACCGGGAATAGCACCCACAACCCTCCTGGACACAGGCAGCCATTATTAAATGTAGTCTTGGGTATTAACTAACATTTCTATGGGATTCAGGTGCCTAGGCAGCACGACATCCTCCTGTGGGACAGCTGGATGTGGACACATGGCAGGTTGGCAGTTTAGCTGCAGTGACAAATGCCTGTGGACAATTCCCTGTGGGAATAGGGGAACCCCCTGCATCCTAACCACAGGTGGCAGACACAAACCCCCATAGTGATACACTCTGCATCCCCCCCCCACAGAAGCCAAAATGTGCGACTGTCAGTCAGCATGTGGCCGTCACTGGATGCCAAGTGGGCATGAAAGTGGTACTGTGAAATCCTTGTGCTGTGGGCAAAGCCTTTATTAACACAACATGTAAAGTGATGTGTGTAGTGCTTGGTGTGTACTAAATCCAAATATATTCACAACTTGTAGAAATGTGTCAAAGCACGTAGGAAATCCTGCACATCACTGTAGTCACACTTATGTTGCAAGATATGTTTTAGGTGACGCTCCCTTACAACAGTAGCCTAACTACGGGTTACTTTTACATAAACGAACTTTTCAAAGTTCGAATGTCATATGGTTGACACCATATGATCAAACTTTGAAAAGTTCGAAGGTTAAATGTAACAGTGCCATACGGTGCAGAACGGGAGAATTTCCTTTTTCTGCACTGAAGTGCGATCTCGGAGTTGGGTTTAAGTAGGGGCGTGTAGGGGGCACAGGGGGGGCTTGCCCCCCTGCTCAGAGTGTTAAGGTAAGTTTTATTTATTTTTTTAATTATATATTTGAAGTTTCAAATTTGGATCATATGTTGTCGAACATATGGGATTCGAAGTGTTGAAACTTCAAATATATAATATAGACCCTTCCTACGTGGTGACATAGGCATTCCCCTCAAAACTGACTCCCTTCAGGTATCTGTCAGGTTCTATTCCTGTTGCAGAACAGGCAGAAGGTTGGACAGCTGCACTGTAGGGGGTCCAAGTAACACTTTCAGTCGACGAGACCATGCCACCACCTAGTTATTAGTCTGCGGGAAGTCCATGTCAGAGACATCACACACATTCCAGAACTTCAATGGGTACGTAGTTGGCAGGCATTGGTGTGCTGAGCAGTGGGATGAATACTTCTGTGGTCAGCCACGCACATAATGATGGTCCAGATATACACCTATAGGCTTAGCACAATCACGTTAGGTAGCCACAATGTCCAGAAATGCAGGGGTAACATCTTCCAGTGGTAGGAATGCCAACACAATCAGCTTGCAGATGGCTATTGAAAATGCAGTGTCCTTACCATACAGGGCCACAAGGTGGTGATACTGGATCTGGCGCCAAATGATCTGTGCAAAATGGAACAGGCACCCCTTCAGAATAATCTTAGGGAATGTCTTTCGGCTGGCATGGATCACTGCCTTCTCAAAATCAGTCATAATGTACCATGGAGCCAAGGTGCATCCCTGATCTGCAGCCATACCCTTCAGTATTTCCCAGATATTGTTGTATGCAGACTCTGATTTCCGTGTCATTAGACAGTACACCAGGGTGACAACCCTTGCTGAGGTGGGGGTGCCAATACATCCATGTAAAGTATACAGCTGACTGCAAATATCAGCTCATGTTGGGAAGGTGCCATCCCCAAGTATGATGTCTGACCTGCACAAATCTGCCAGATTTTGTGCTGTAGTTAGTAGAACCAAGGAATCAGTCCCATCCATATCAGACTTTCTGCAGAGAGAGAATAAAGCTGCCACTATGGAGTGGATACTGGCTGACATCAATACCTGCAAGTGTTGCTGGAGGTGTGGACATGGATGCCCGTGGCCTCTGCCGAACCTTGGTGATGCTACGACTCAGGGTGGCATGGCAAGTCTTCTCGTAGTACACTGTCATCCGCTGTGCCTAGGACACACTGCATTACCAGACTGGACAGTTCATTGCTGGTTACCACCCTTTGCCGTAGTTCTGCTCACAGTGTATCCATTTGGGCAGTTGTTGCATCTGGGGCATGCTGGTGTGTCAGTGATTTCAGCAGTTCTTCACCCTCATCCTGGTGAACAGTGATGGCACGACCTCTGCAGACCTGTATTCTCCACTCAATACATGTCCAGTACCGTTTAGGGAGCGCTTCATGCTCTAAATGGTAGAGGTATCGCCCCACTACCAGCATTGGTTTGCCCCGTTGGCTGGGCACTGTGCTGTATCTGTTGCCAAGCTTACCTGGGCTACACATGTACACAGATTCCATCATGGCAACACTACTTGTAGATGGCCTCTCCATAGCCATCACATCCAGTGTAGCAGGGAACAGAATGTAGACACAACTTCGGTACAGGCCACTATCAGACTTTGGGTATGTTGCTGTACAGCACCTTGTGTTGCAGCCTTCTGTATAAGCGCTGTCTGTTACAGTGGTCCTGTGCAGCTGTATACACACCACCTTGCTCTTACTACCTGTCCTGCTAGGGATTCTCTATGTGCAGTTCACACAGCTGTGGAATTGACAAGTGAATGTAGTCCAGCAGGAGTCTACCCAGCTTGCTTACACCACTGGTTCTGCATGTACTACACAGGTCCCCTTTAAATCCCAGCTACTGCTGCTGGCCAATCAGGGTGTGGGGCCCAGTCTCAGTTTCAGAGATTACATAGGGATATATCCCTGTGTAGCACCCTTTTCTCCCTACATGCCTCTGCATATGTGCATAGCCCAGCTGCAACAACTATTGGATGTGTTTGGCAACCCCCACATTACACACATGCTGCTTCACTGGTCTACAGTCTGCTGTGGACTTGGAGGTGGGTTGATACTCTTTTGTGTCCTAATAGATACTTTCCTTTTCCTTTGTGTCAGTGTTCCCTTCTACAGTGGTTGCTTTTGCACTGTTAGGTAGGTGGTCTGTGATTGCTAGGGTTGACATGTTTCCAACTGCCACTGCACTAGGGTGGCTCTGGCAGGACAGTGCCTTTCTGTTGCAGGCATACCTCTCAACCTCTTAGAGTAAGTAATCTGGACAACGCCATAACAACAGTGGTACAAACAGGAACACCTTTTAGATCTTGCTTTTACAAACTTAAAAAGCTGATAGAATAACAGGTTTTGCATTAGCATGAATTTTCTGAAGGGTATGAAGTCTGAAACTCAAATGTCTGTCATTATTTTCTAATTCCTGTGTACAATGATTTGTCACTAACTTGCCAGACAGCCACAATAGTTTGACAAATGGCCCAAACATATTCTGCAAAACTCCGGAAAGTCTGTGAAAACTGTATAGTTGGGAGGTATGGGCAGGGATGCTTGTGGTGTTGCAACTTGTGTACAGTGTGCATGTACAAGGGTATCTCTCAACTGCAGCTTCTTTGACATTTTCTGTCTGACAACTTCCCACAATGAGGTTTACTGTACAGGTTGTATTTGGGGGATTTGTATGCTTGTGCGGGGCTACTGGTAAGCTGCATTTTCTTTATTTCTGTGTTTGGACCTTCTTAACCATTTGTCCTGCCGATCACTTGTCTAGCACGGCTGTTTCCACCGTCAGGAAACAGCCCACCTATTTATGTTAGGGAACGTCTCCTTTCATTTGTTTTCCTGTCTGTGTGGATTCCCACAGCGGATCTATCTTTCGGCTGCACTGCTCTGCAATCTAGCGGTGCTGCAGCCTTCTGCTTTTAGCGTTGTAGCTCGCAGGCATATGTCTCACAATCTACACGCCGGAACCCATTTCTATGGTATTACATTGGGATGAAACGGTTAGGCTTGAAATTAACTCCGAGTTGATAGCCCAGTAATCTCATATGATTCTACAAAAAATAATTTCCAATTTTATGATGGACAGAGAGAAAAAAGTCGAGAACAAATTAGGAGTGTTCCTCCAAAATCAGGATTGCTGATAAGTATGGTGGTAATAAAAGCGAGAGCTACAGTAGACTCCCTCTTATCCGGCCTCTTCTTTTTAACCGGCCATCAAATTTCTGCTACAGCCATAGCAAAAGACAACAGAGAAGAACAAGACTTCTGCCTCCTCTGGTCTAAATAATGACAGACATTTGAGTTTTAGATTTCATATTCATTAGAAAATGCATACTAACACAAATCCTGTTATTGCAGCCGATTCATAAAGTACAGTTGTGTACCTACCATAAATGTAGATGTTCGAGTGTATTCACTGTTGCAGTAATTACTCTTGGGTTATCCTGCTGGCAGGCTACCCGCAGTTGGCCTGAATTCCAAAGTCTAGGTCCAGCGTTGGCTGCTGTCGCCTCTTCCCTGATGTCAGTGCGCCAGGGGGTATAAAAGATGCAGCTGATGCCATTTTCTTCAGTTTTTCTTGCCCCAGATGTCAGGTGCCCCAAATAGGTAGGCTGTAAAATATACCAATAAGAAATTCAAGCATAAAAATAACATTTCCTTCATCTACAAGCAAATACACCAAAAAGGTTGTATAGGATAAAGAAGTGCAGATAAGTCCCAGCAAAGAGAAGGGGGGTGGTGGGTGGGTAACTTGGACTGCAACAGTGAATACACTCGAACATCTACATTTATGGTAGGTACACAACTGTACTATGTTCATCGTGTTTCACTGTTGCAGTCATTACTTTTGGGTAGAATCCCAAAGCTGAGGATGGGTGGCTGGGCTAAATAAGATTAGGAGAGGCTATGAGACCCTGCAGAACTGCAATGGCGAAGCCTGCTCTGGACTTAGAGTAGACAGGCAAGTGGTAGTGTTTTGTAAAAGTGTGCACTGAACTCGAAGTTGCAGCCTCTAAGATATCTTTGGTTGCTACTCCTCTGAGGAAGGCTGCTGAAGTGGCTGCTGCTCTGGTGGAATGAGGCCTAATGCCCTTAGGCACTGATTTGCCATGTTGAAAATAGCAGAAACGGATGCAATGGCCTATCCATTTAGAAATAGTCTGTTTTGAGACAGCCTTTCCTTGTGATCCTGCAGCATAGGACACTAAAAGTTGCTCGGTCTTTCTAAAAGCTTTAGTTCTGTCCAAGTAGAAGCGTAACTGCCTGTGTATGTCCAAAGAATGCAGAATTTTCTCACCCTTGTTCTGTGGATTTGGGTAAAAGGTAGGCAAGTGAATGGTTTGGTTGAGGGCCACACTGGACACCACCTTAGGCATAAATGTAGGGTTTGTCCTCAGAGAAACCCTGTCTGGATGAAAAATGATGAAAGGTTCCACAGCCATGAGTGCTTGTAACTCAGAGACTCGCCTTGCAGAGGTTATGGCTAGGAGCAGAGCTGTTTTCCAGGATAAGAATTTTATATCTGCTGTTGATGTTGGCTCGAAAGGAGGCAGTGTGAGTTTTTCCAAAACATAATTGAGGTCCCAGGCCGGAATTGGTGCTCTCCTTGGAGGCCTAATGTTTTTGGCCCCTCTGAGGTACGGCCTTATTAAAGGATGAGAAAAGATAGGTGGCTCCGTATTGTAATGTGCAGAAATGGCAGAGGCATGAATTTTAATTGATGAGAAAGAAAGGCCTTTGTTCAGCATCTCAGTTAGGTATTGTAAAATCTGAGGGATATTTGGTACAGATGTGTCAATGCTTTGCTCCTGGTTCCAAGCACAGAATCTCTTCCATTTTTCTGCATAAGATTTTCTGGTACTGGGCCTCCTGGCCTCCAAGATAACATCCATAACAGCTTTTGAAAGAGGAGTGTTCTGAATGGCTACATTATCTGCCATACTGCCAGATTTAAGGTCCTGAGTTGGCTGTGCAGGATCTGATTGTTTTGTTGGGTCAGCAAGTGAGAAGTTTGAGGCAATATCCATGCTGGATCTTGAGACAAGCTCTTTAGAATTGGGTACCAGTGCTGGTGTGGCCGGTCTGGTGCAATCAGAATCATTTTTGGCTTTTCTTGTATGACCTTTAGGAGTACTCTGGGAAGGAGAGACAGTGGGGGAAAAGCATATACTGTTAGATTGTTCCAGCTGAATGATAGGGTGTCCACTTTCCATGCTTGCTTGTGGTAAATCCTTGTGCAAAATCTCTGCAATTGACAGTTGTGAGGGGAGGCAAATAGATCTATGTCTGGGTATCCCCATTTCCTTATTACCATGCTGAAGACTTGTGGATCCAGTTTCCATTCGTGGGGATCCATGAGGTTTCTGCTTAGTTCGTCTGCCAGAGTATTTGTTTTTCCTGGCAGGAATTGTGCTTGCAGGTGAACTTGAAAGCCAATGCTGTGTCCCATAAGGTCATTGCTTGTCTGCAGAGGGGGTAGGAATGTGTGCCTCCCTGCTTGTTTATGTACCACATGACCGTAGTGTTGTCTGTCTTTATCAGTAACTGTCCTGGATGAAGCAGGTCCTTGAAAGCTGTCAGGGCATTTTGAACAGCTAGCATCTCTTTTTGATTGATGTGAAGATGTCTCTGGTTTGCAGGCCATGTGCCCTGAATACATTTTCCTGCCATATGGGCCCCCCCAGGCATAACCTGAT
Source organism: Protopterus annectens (assembly GCF_019279795.1). NCBI lineage: Eukaryota > Metazoa > Chordata > Ceratodontiformes > Protopteridae > Protopterus > Protopterus annectens. Next base: position 1,140,842,117 of record NC_056744.1, read on the forward strand.
GCATCCGTTGTCAGTGTCTGTCTGGCTGTGGGTAAACTGAATGGCAGACCCTTGTTGTGGTGACAGGCTTCTGACCACCATCGAAACTCCTGCTGTAGGCAGGGAATGAGTGCAATTACTGTCTCCAGGCTGTGGCAATGCTGAGTCCAAACACTTCTCAGATACCATTGTAGTTTCCTCATATGCAGTCTGGCATATGGAATTAGTAGAATGCAGGATGCCATGAAACCCAAGGCCTGCAGGATTTTCCTTGCAGATAGGTGGGTTTTTGTTGCCAATTTCTTGAAGTAAGTAGTCAGTTGTTTTTGTTTGTCTGGCATGAGATAAGCCATCTGGGCAGTTGTATTTAAGCTTGCACCCAGGAATATTATCTCTTGAGAGGGCACTAGTTTTGATTTCTTTTCGTTTACTGTGTACCCTAGGCCAATTAGTAATATTTTTACAAACGCCGGATGCTTTAGAAGAGTGTCTTTATTCTCTGCTTGAATCAGGCAGTCGCCCAAGTAGGGATATATTTGAATTCCTTTTTGTCTGCAAAACGCAATTACTGGTGCCAGGCATTTTGTAAAGATCCTGGGCGCAGTAGATAAGCCAAAGGGCAGTGCAGAGAATTGGTAATGCATTCAGCCAGCTATGAATCTGAGGTATCTTCTGTAAGATTGTCTGATTGGGACATGCAGGTATGCCTCTTTTAGGTCCAAAGTTACGAGCCAAGCCCTCTTGCCCAGCATGGGCAGTAGCTGCTGATGAGTCAACATCTTGAATTTTGGAACTTCCAGAAACGTATTTAGTATAGACAGGTCAAGAATTGGTCTCCAGGTTTTGTCCTTCCTGGGTACTAGGAAAAGTCTGGAGTAAAATCCTTGCCCCTGCTCTTGTTGTGGTACTTGCTGAATGGCCCTCATGTCCATGAGGGCTATAATTTGTTTTTGTGCCTCTGCCCATTGATTGTGTGGCAGGTCTGGCATGCCCTTTGACCTTGGTAGAGTGTGAAAATGGAACCTGTAGCCTTGGGACAATATGTTCAAGACCCATTTGTCTTGGGTAACAATTTGCCAATTTGATGAAAAAAGTGCTAGCTTTCCCCCTAAGGGGGCTGTCAAAAGAAAACTGTTTGGAACTGGTAGAGGAAAGTCATTGGCACTGTTTCCTGTAAGGCTGTGAGTTGTCTTCTCCGCTTTTGGAGGTAGGAGCACCCCATTGTTCATAGGTTCATAGATTAGTACTAAGCTAACTGCTCTTGCGAGCCATTTTAAGCCTAGCCAATTATCCCTTGTGAGACTCAAACCCTGTTGTGTGTGTAAGTAACACCTTACCTTAACCCAGGCCACCCTCCCAACCCTGGCCTGTATGAGCCTTGGGGCTGAGATCTTTCTCTGGGATGCCTGTATCTGCCACTTTGTGGTCTGTCTGAGACTGGAAAGGACCAATTTTTTGAAGGCCAGTTCCTGCTAAACCTGGGTGGTTGTACCTGTAAGAAATCCTTGACTGTCTGCATGGATTTTGCTTTATCCTCCATTTTTTTAAACACCTCTTCTGCTTTAGTACCAAACAAAGTATCGTGCTGTAATGGTGCATCTAATAATTTTGCTTTAACATGATCAGGGAGATTTTGTTCCTTTACCAGGCATGCCTTCTAATAACATCTGTAACTTCTGTAACAGCGGCCCTGCAAGAGGCCTCCAGTGAATTATAACCACATTGCAAAGTATGCTTTCCCACTTGTTCAGTTGCATGCAATAAATCCTGCAATTCCATGTTCTCTGAACATTCAGTATTTGTCAACATTTTCTGTTTAAGCAGTGACATTAAATATTGCTGATATTTAAGCATATGAAATTGACAGTTTAAAGCCCTTACAGCCAGGGTAGCAGAAGTGTAAACTTTTTCCCCCATCTGTCTAGAGCCCTAGAATCCCTATCAGAGGGGACAGAGTTTTTTTCAGTGGAAGCTTTAACCCCCATGGGACCGTGAGATATAGTTTATGGGTCAGCAGTGGGGTTTTAATATAGGAATTTATGAGAATCCGGGACCCTGTAGTATCTGTCTGGCTTAGCAGGTGCAGGGGGTAAAGAGTCAGGGGACAGTCCGGACTCTGAAAATACATCTACAATGTGTAGAACAGGTGGAATAGCAAGGGGTCTGTGCTGAGGAAGAAGCAGGAAGTCTCTGAGCCTTTTCTTAGATTCAGAATAATCTTGGCTCTCCCAGTGGAAATGCTCCCTCATAGTATGCAGTGTTTCCCCAAAAGAATAGTTCTCAGGAGGAGAGGCTGAAGGAATGGATTCTTCAGCATCAGAATCCTCAGAGGGAAGCATGGAGTAATCCTGTTCAGAAGAGGAATCAGAGGAAATAGAAACCTGATCAGAAGAATCATACTTGATCTCTTATCAGGAGGGGGATGGGAACCCCTGATCAAGGTAATTAGGTCTTCGGCCATTTTGAGCATCTAAGTCTGAATAGGAGAATGCTGTACTTGTTTCTTTGTCTTTAGAGCTGCTTTAGTCTTTGAAGCTGAAGATGGCTTAACATATAGTTGTGTAGGTCTGAAGACACCCTCAGAAGCCGATGCCTGCTCAGCGGCTCCGGACCCATCTGAGGGATTGATTTCCGAGTGTCCAATACCTTGAGTTTCCAGAGGCCCAGTCAGCTCCACGTGGGAGTCAGTAGCGGCCTGTGGCTGTGAGGTAGCGGGCGCCAGGGGCTGTGAAAGCACCTCACTGAGAACCGGCGACTGGCCTAGAAGAGGCTTCGTCGTCGGTTTTGGACCTCGGATGCCTATCCTTGTCCTTGCGTTTTTTGTAAACTCCAGTTGTTGGCTGTTTCGCCGGCATTATATAATTAAATCTTCGGCCAAAGTACTAAAATGCAAAATCGAACCGACGCTTGATAGTGTGTTGGTTAAATCTAGCACAAAACTGACAGCTAGCAACGTTGTGCTCAGGACCTAGGCAAGGAATACAGTAAGAGTGAAAATCCTTTTGAGGTATTTACTTCCCACAAGAAATACAATTGTTAACTTTTTCTGACATCGGTCTGGAGCAAGAAAAAAGTTTCCCCAATGGGGTACTTAGCTTTAATGAAGACTTCGGTTCTGAAATTCAGATTTGAAAATCTCAGGAGACGGCCGACCGGCACTTGCGAACTGCTTTTGCTTTGGGCACCGAGCGGCAAGAAAGACTGAAGAAAATGGCATCGGCTGCATCTTTTATACCCCTGGCGCACTGACGTCAGGGAAGAGGCGACAGCAGCCGATGCTGGACCTAGACTTTGGAATTCTGGCCGACTGCGGGTAGCCTGCCAGCAGGATAACCCAAGAGTAATGACTGCAACAGTGAAACACGATGAACATCCTACAAATGCTATTATGTATGCTTTTTCTGATTAACCAGCCATTCGTTTAACCAGCCTAAGGTCCGGTCCCAGCGATACCAGTTAAGAGGGAGTCTACCGTACAGGACAGGAAGTACTGGCTTCGGCTGGTATGTCAGTTTTGACCCAAGATTCTTAATTACTGCAATGTCTACACAGTGGGAAGATAGGAATGAGTGAACTGTTCACGTTTTTAGTATGTTTCCTGCATTAAAAATATCTAAGTATGTCAGTGGTCTGTTTCTTTAGTTGGGGACATGTGACAGCAGAGATCCTGGCTTACTTTTGAGAAAACTTTATATTAGAAGTATGTTAATAAGTGCAGTAAGCCTTACGGTCAGTTTGAAAAATCTGTAGAAGTAAGGAAGCAATAAAAATCTTTTTTTTTTTGGTTGGTGCCACAGGGAAAGAGAAAGAGTGAAGGTGGAGAAGAATACTTGGTACCTATGATAATATTGGGCTGGTATAAAGTTGTTGTTGGTTTGTAGGCTTGTATGAAACTTGACTGATCAATGTAAGCAGAAAAAAAGGGATTGGGCTATTAATATAGATGAGCTAGCAATAAGAAACTTGGCACATTAGCAGGGAGTGTTTAATGACACTTGTGGAAAATAGTTGGTGGGGGGATAAGTGTAATGACAGGCAGGGATCTGGGAACTGGAAGTGACAGGAAAGCACAGCAGGCCACACCTTCTGCTTTAGCAGGAACCCGCTGACTTGCAACTGCACATTGCTGTGAAAGATGAGCCACTCTACTGCAAAATCAGGTAACAAAGCAAACAAACATCAGTGAGATCCAAATGAGGTCACAGATTAAGTGGACAACAGATTGTAAGTGCAGACCAGTAAGGCTAAACAAAAAAAAGAGACTCACTTACTTAAAGGACTGTTCTTATAAAATGATGGCACTGCACTACATGTTCAAGGCAAGTATAGCAACCGAGGTGGATGGAAAGAGCAATTGGGAAACCTGGTGTGAGAACGGCATTACTCTTTGAAGTACAAATGTGAATATATAAGTAGGCAAATATAGAATAGTTGTGTAAAATCTTACCATAACCATAGATGTCCTTCTCTTCCATATGTTGAAGTATTCTAGTTGTGGGATTTCCTGCCCTCAGGCGACTCGTATGTCGGCTCCTATACAAAAGCTTCAGCTTGGCTGTTGCAGTGTGCATTGGACGTCACACGTAGGGTTGCCAACTTTTTATATCAAGAATTTTGGACATGTACATGAAAGCAAACTGCGTGGAAAACAGAAGTGTGCATTTAGCCTCCTCTCAATGGGAGTACGTACAATAGTACTGTGCACAATCAAAACATATGCTTGCATTCTTCAATGTCAATGACAGTGTCCCTTAATTCTGGACTGTCCAGACAAATTCCAGATAGTTGGCAGCCCTAGTCACACAAAAGGCCATAAATCAGGGGCCTTAAATGTGATGTCTGCACACAATCCTCAGAACTTGAAGGCCAGCAGGCAGTGTATAAGGCCCAGCAAAAGGAATGCTAGTGGTTTTCAGGTGTGTGACCTGGTGTCTACTGTTAGTATGTGTAGGCCAGGTAAAGAAAAATTACTTGGGGGGAACTGATGGATGGGAAGGAATACTGCAACATGGAAGAGAAGGACATCAATGGTTATGGTAAGATTTTACACAACTATTCTATGTCCTTCTGTTCCTGTGTTGCAGTATTCTAGTTGTGGGAGTGTACCACAGCTTATATGGATGAGAGGGTGGTAGTTGAACAGGATCCTACAAATCCCTGCAGGATTGCCCTGGCGAATCCTGTCCGAGCTCTTTAAACTTTATCCAGTTTGTAATGTTTGGTGAAAGTGTGGATAGTGGCCCATGTGGCTGCTTCCATAATGGATGCAGTGTCTAGACCTTTCATGAAGGCCCCGGAGGCGGCCACAGCTCTAGTGGAATGGGCCTTTACTCCCACTGGAAGTTCCTTTCCATGGTGGGAGTAACAGAGGCAAATAGATTTCTTGATCCAGCATGCAATGGATTGCTTGGAGACCGCCTTGCCCAGATCTCTGGGGTGAAAGGAGACAAAGAGCTGGTTAGTTTTCCGAATGGTTTTGGTTTTGTCCAGGTAGAACCTTAGTTGCCTGTGCACGTCTAAGGAGTGAAGAATTCTCTCCCCTTCATTAGTGGGGGAAGGAAAGAAAGTGGGTAGATGGATAGATTGGTTTAGAGACAAGTCATTGACCATCTTGGGCATAAAGGAGGGACTGGCTCTCCGAGGTACTCTGTCTTTGGGGAAGATGGTGTAGGGGGGACAGGCCATTAAGGCCTACAACTCTGACACCCTTCTGGTTGAAGTGACGGCCATCAGCAGGACCATCTTCCATGTACACATCTGTAGGGAAGAGGACCCAGCCAGTTCAAAAGGATATTGGGTTAGTTTCTCTAAGATGTAGTTAATGTTCCAGGGCAGAGGAATCGGTTTCTTTGGTGGTCTCATGTGTAAGACCCCTTTAAGGAAGAGCTTTACATCGAGCCTGGCTAGCAAGGGGGAGGGGGGGTCAAGCACCAGGCAGGCTGATATAGCAGAAAGGTGTACTTTTACAGAAGAATAAGAGTCCACTTTTAATCAGTTGACACACATAAGACAAAACCAGGGGGACCTCAGCAGAGCAAGGGTTCCTTCCACTGTGCAGATGCCATTTTGTAAATCTTTCCCACTTAGCCGGGTAAGATTTTCTGGTGGTAGTTTTCCTTGCCTCTCTTAGGACAGAAAGCACGTCATCTGAATACTGGAGTCTGAAGGGGATCAAAAGTCTATCACCCACAGAGTCAGGGATAACATCTGTAAGTGTGGGTATAGGAGAGTTCCTTTGTTTTGTGTCAGTAGGTCCACCTTGTAGGATAACTTGAAGTGATTGCCCTTGGCTAGCTTGTGAAGTAGGGGGAACCAGTGCTGCCTTGGCCAGTAGGGGGTTACAAGACAAAATGATCAACTTCAACAATTGGCTAAGCTTCTGGTGTCATTCTAAGGGGATCCAGTATCTGTCTGCTTGGGATGACATGGTCGACAGACCACGATGCTTTGCTACAGATGGCCTGCACCTGTTGCCCCTGCGATTCCGGATACTGGCTAAGGCTCTTGCTGCCCCTATAGTGCCTTTTTTAGGTAGGGTTCAAATAACAAATTCACCACCATAACAGGAACAGGCAAGCAAAAACTGAGGGTAATGATACTCAATGCTAAAAGTCTAAATATCAAGATGCACTCACTCGAGGCACTCCTTAAAATAGAGAACATCGATATCTGTAGACCTGGTTCAAGGCTCCAGAGAGCACCCCTACACTACCAGGCTATAACTCATACCACACTTTGGAGGGGTGTCCATATTCATTAAGGATATCCACACCTCCAGGCTAGTTGCTCAGCATAATGCAACCGAGGTTATCCAAGTGCAACTAACTCTGGGCAAAACTGCAATCCAAACTGTAGCTTGCTACAGATCCCCCACCATGCCCCAGGATTCCCACTCCTCTTTTCTTGATGTACTGGAAAATATTAGGGTTCAACCAAACCCCCTAATAATGGGCGACTTCAACTATCCCACCATTAATTGGGAAAACTACTCGTGTACCAATTCCTTAGCTCAACGCTTTCTGGAATTCATAAATTCCAATGCCCTAGATCAACTTATCCACACCCCCACCAGGGGCAACAATATCCTAGACCTAGTCATTACCAACACACCTGAAGTCAACTCCTTGTTGGTCCGATCCAACCACAAGCTAATCACCCTTGATATCCACATCCTGCCAACCCCCATTAAAGAAACCACAGTAAAAAATTTCTCCAAAGCCAACTTCATGCTTCTTAAGACAGAAGTGGTGAACTTCATGACACCTATGCAGATGGACAATACAGTTACAACTGCTGAATCCTACACAAATGCACTCTATAAGCACTTACACGAGTGCATGGATCGTGCTATCCCAAACAGAACCAAGACGCTATCCTCCAAAAACGGAAGCCAATCTGGTGGTCCCCTGCCATAAACAAACTGTACAACAGAAGGAAGAAACTGCTGCAAAAGAGAGTAAAATTCCATGAGTTGAGGAGCTCACTGGTCAGCCTCAGTAAGAAGTTGAGATCCCTTATAAGATCCTCCGAAGCTAGCTACGAAAACAAAATCGCCACTAATTCCAAGGATAACCACTAAGCATTCTATAGCTATGTCAAGAATCTCGATGGCAACATCCAGATCTGCTCTGAGTTACAGCACAAAGGCACGAAAATTACAGAACCAACTGATATTGCCAACATCCTGGCAGATAGGTTCAGTGCTAACTTTACCCCCCCTCACCCCCTAAAGGGCCCATATCTATACAGGAAGAATGCAGAGTCCCTGTAATCACAACTACGCAGGTAAAATCTGCACTCTCTAAAGCCAAAAACACAGCATCCATGGGACTGGACAACATATGCCAGGCTGCGTTTTACACGAACTTCAGAACAAACTGGCTCCCCCACTTAAGCACTATGTTCAATAATAGCCTCACATCAGGCTTTGTGCCCACTGAATGGCACACAGAAACAGTTATCCCACTCCACAAAGGGGGAGCCACCACTGATCCCAGGAACTATCGACCTACTAGCCTGACGAGCCTGGTCTGCAAGGCCATGGAACGTATCATCATGGAACTCGTAAATAAAGACATTGGTGACCTCCAAACTCTGGATCCCACCCAGTTCGGGTTTGTGAAAGGCAGATCATGCCTCCTGAACCTGACCGACTTCTTTGAGGCAGTCACCAAAGCCGTAGATGAGGGTAAGGTGGTTCACACAGCCGATCCGGACCTTGCCAAGGCTTTCGATACCATCCCCCATTCTGGAATTATAGCTAAACACTCACTAAACTAGGTATAAATCCCTACGTCACAAGATGGGTTGCCAACTGGCTCACTGACAGAATCCACACTGTAAAAGTTGCAGACTCCAAATCTGACCTCAAAGCAGTGACAAGTGGAGTACCACAGGGTTCCGTCCTGGAACCTCTCCTGTTTGGTATCTACTTCTCTGAAGTACAGGCTAACACAGAAGGCCTCTGGCTAACGAAGTTCGCAGATGACTGCAAACTAGGAGCCATAGTCAAGTCCCCAAATGATGTGGACATCCTACAGAAGGGCCTCACTGAGACAGATGCCTGGTGTCAGAGCCATGGCCTCAAGCTCAATGCCAAAAACTGCAGTGTCATCTCCTTTGGTAAAAACTCTGTACCCATGAACTACCACATAGGCAGCAATCTACTTAACACCGAATGCATGATAAGAGACCTTGGGACCCAGGTGGACAGTAGTCTCTCCTTTGATAGTCACATCGCCACAGTAGTCAGGAAGTCCTTCTACGTGGCACACCTCATCATAAAAGGGTTCTCATCCAGGAAAAAAAGAGGACATTGTTCCCCTCTACTTAACACTCATTAGACCCATTATAGAGTAAAACGCCCCTTTTGGAATGTACCTCAAAAGATCTCTGCAGCAGCTGGAAAGGCCACAGAAGTACCTCACAAAGTGGATTACTGGCCTCAAACAAATGACCTACACTGACCGCCTCAAAAAACTCCAGCTTTACTCCGTAGCATATTGCCTACTCCGAGGTGATCTCTGCCCAACATATAAAGCTATGTGAAAAAACCCAGAGCTGTTGGACATGTTACACCTAATGAAATCCCAATCCCTCTGAGCTACACACTCTAGGGACCTAAAACTTGTCACCACAATAAACAGGACATGCTGGAGGGATAGATTCCTGTCCCAGAGACTTCCCATACTCTGGAACAGGCTACCCATCTATGTCAAGCAAAGTTTTTCATTAGCACTCTTTAAGAAAAATCTTGATGAGTGGATGGGAAATAGGAAATACACCCCGGGGATCACTTCTGTGTCTCTGCTCTACAGTGGCACAGGAAAATAACTTTCTTGAGTTGCGTAAACCAGGGAACCTTGTTGGCTAGGCTTACATAGGCCCTTGGGCCGATAGCCTAGTACCTACCTATGAACCTATAAGATTTTTGGTTTGTCCTTCTGTATTTTCAGGATGACTTTCTGAATCAGTGGGAATGGGGGGGAAGGCATAAAGGAACTTCCCATCCCAAGAGATACTGAACATGTCCACTCTTCATGCTAGAGGGGAGTAGGTTTTTGAGCAGAAGGTCTGCAGTTTCCTGTTCTAGGGAGAGGCAAACAAGTCTATTTGTGGAGCACCCCACTGGTGGACTATGTCTAGGAAGACCTCCCTGTTCAGCATCCATTCATGCTGCGGTGAGGAAGTCCTGCTCAATAGATCTACGTTATGGTTGTCCTGTGAGGGGATGTAGGCACCTGCAGGACTAGGTTGTGGCGAGAAGCTAGGTACTATATCAGCAGGGTTAGTCTGCATAGCTAAAAAACAACCAGCAAAAGTCCAAAGGTAAAAAAAGCCAAAAAACAACAAATGTTGTATTTTAGTCTGCATAGCTAACAGACCTTTGTTCCTCCCTGTTTGTTGAGGTACCACATGACCGTGGTGTTGTTGGTCGCTATCAGGAGTACACCTGGAACTAGAAGGGGAAAAAAGGTTTTAGAGCTAAGAAGACAGCTGTCATTTCCCTAATATTGATGTGCTTGTCCTGTAGAGAGGGATGCCACTTTTCTTGAATCCTGTAGGAAGCCAGAGTTGTTCCCCAACCTGTATCTGTGGCATCTGTATGCATTTTTTGGGTTGGGGAGGGGGGTTGTAGTGGGAGCCCTGGGTTTAGTTGGACTTGCTGGATCCACCAGTTGATTTCTGTCTTTAGACAGGGAAGAAGGGGAATGACTTGCACTAAGTGATGTAGGTGTTGGGACCAGATGCTTTTGAGGTACCACTGTAGCTTGCACATGTGCATTCTTGCCAGTGGTAACATGGGGATGTTAGCTGGCTTTAAACCCAGGAGACGGAGAAATTGCCTTGCCGTCACCTTCTGGGATAGTAGGGTTTCCTGAAAGTGGGAAGTCGGGGAAAGAACCTTGTCCTGTAGGAGAAAGGCCTTCATTTTGTCTGATTCTGCAGCCAAGGAAAATCCTGTCCTGGCCTGGGATAAGGGAGGATTTGGGAAGGTTGATGGTGAACCCTAGATTCTGCAGAGGGGACATGATGAAATGTAGGTGCCTTGAGAGAGTATCTCTGGACTCTGCCAGTATCAGGATGTCGTCCAGATAAGGGTAAATCTGGATTCCCTGAGTTCTGCAGAAGGCAATTGCTGGGGCTAGGCACTTTGTAAAGACTCGGGGGGCCGTGGATAAACCAAATGGTAAGGCAGTAAATTGGAAATGGAAGAAGGTCCAGAGAAATGCAAAAATTGTCTGTGGGACGTCCTGATGGGTATGGGTAGGTAGGCCTACTTTAGGTGTAGGGTGGCCATGAAAGCTTTGGCTGGAATTAGAGGCAGCAGGGTGGGGAGAGAAAGCATTTTGAAAGAGGGTACCTGAAGGTGAAGATTTAGGTAGGACAGGTCCAAGATGGGTCTCCAGGGCCCATCTTTTTTGGGGATCAGGAAGAGACGGGAGTAGAAACCCTTTCCTTCTTGTCCGGAGGGGACAGGTTCTATGGTGCCTAGTTTTATAAGGTCTGCCAGAACTTGTGGCATGAGATGGGCCTGTTTTTTGGGGGGGATGGAATGCCTTTCCTGGGTGGCTTTTCTTTCCAGGATAGGATGTACCCTTTATGGATAATGGTCAAGACCCATTGATCTGTGGTGATGGATTGCCAAAGGGGGAGAGAGTGGGAAAGATGTGCAGAGAGGGGTATTTGGGCAAGGTAGTCACGTATTACTGGGGCTTCCTTTGTCCTGAAAAGATTGTCTGGGTTGATGAGGTGGAGCAGAAGGTCTGGCCGTGGAGGGTCTTCTAGCCCCTCTTCTAGATCTAGAAAAGGAAGCAGAAGTCTGAGGATTACACCTCACAAAGGTGGCTTTAGCAGGGTAGTTCCTATAATACTTGGGAATGGGGGACATCAGAAGATGCTTAATGTCCTGTAGTTGTTTACTTTTTCCCTGCAGATTCTTAAAGAGGTCTGTGCAGATTGTTTACCAAAAAGGACATTGTGGTCCAGTGGAGCGTCCACGATCTTGGACTTGAAATCCTCTGGTAGGTTCTGAAGTCTTAACCATGAACACCTCCTGAGGACAGAAGCAGATACTGCAGATCTGGCAAATGCTTCTGCAGCATCGTAGCTGCATCTGATGGAGTGCCTGGCTACCTGTTGGGCCAAGGACAGCTTGGAGGTAATGTCAGTCTTAATGGGACTGTCAGGCAAATATGCTAGCATGGAGGAGGCTTGAGAAACTAAGTCTAGAGCTTACTTAGTCATGTGGGTCTGATAATTTATGATTCTTAAAGCCAAAGTGGAAGATGTGCATACCTTCTTTCCCATCCTATCCATATACTTGCTATCTTTATCGGTGGGTAGGAGGGAGGCAGAAGGCAACGGTCTAAATTGCTTATCTGCAGTGGTGGCAATCATAGCTGGGTCCGCCAAGAGTGGTTTAACCAGGAATTTCTGGTCCTCTGGTACTTTATTGTTAGAAAAATATGTATTTGAACATATATAAAGTGCTAGTTAAAAAGCAAATAGTGTATAATGCATTTTATTCTATTATTAATATGGCAATAAGAATGATTTTACATGTAATTGCTTGAAGCTTTGGAACTGCAGTGTATTTGAACTCTGACCCTGGCAGTAGCCAGCTCAGCAAGCTTATGTTTTCACTAATGATTATCTGCTGGGTCAGGAAATTAAATGTATAAAGCATTGAAAATCTTCTTCTCCTTCCTTTGGGACAATTGGCCTTGTAAATGTTATCAAGATAAGACACAGCTGTTGGGAGAATGTTGCAAGAAGAACAAAGAAGTGTATTACAAAACTGAACCAGCTATTGTATTCGAGCAGGCCTGAAACCTTGAAGGAGTAACATTTACTGAAAGACATTATAACTGACTAGGTGCTTTGCAAGGCTATATTATTCCCAAGGGAAAAACTTTTTTAAATATGTAACATCAGCAATCTTTATGAATAGGATGTTGTGAACCATAGTGATGTAGGTGCCCTGTGACTAACCACGTCAGAAAGGTGGGCACAAACTCGAAAGTAGAAACTATAAGAATTGTATACTTCCTGTATGTACGTTTTTTGCCTCCTGGTGTACACTAGTAAACTTTTGCATCTGAGCCTCCTGTGTAGTAATCCTTATTTTTATTTAACAGTTTGGTCCTTCTTGAACCGGAAACCCTCGGGCAGCTACAGATCAAAGTGTACCGGTGGTCGAACACTGCGCAGGAGAAGCTACCGAAATGGTTCTTCTTGAAATACAAAAGACCTCCGACTGAATTGTCATTTTGAGAGGCTGGCCACTTTCTGATCTGCGGCCGAAGAGCGGTCTCGAACTGGTCAACTCAGGAGGGTCAGGTAGGAAGATATTTGCCTTTTTTCTGTTTTAGATCAGGGACTAGGTTGTAGTAAATATTATTGTCAGAAGATTTGTTATACAGATCAGGGACAAAAGGTAATTACTGTATATTTTGTCAGAGATCAGGGAAACAGAATAAGGTAGGCAGTCATTCTAGATAAACTGTGTAAGGAACTGAAATACCACGTGGTGAAAAGGGTTACGTAACATTTTCTTTTAATATGGGAAATCAGTGCACTAAAACATCACGAGATCCGGCCCTAACTGAAGATGCAAAATATATGCAATTACAACAGGCTGATAATGTTAGATATTATACAAAATGGGTTAATAAATATGGATTCGATGGTAAATTGGATAAAGTTTCATTAGTTAAACTCTTAAAACAACTTAAATCTTACGCAGAAGGTCAGGCAAAAAAACAACAACGATTAGGCATTCCTCAGGCACACAGGTTGATTGAGGAAGTGAATCGAAGGGAACAAAAAACTAAAAATGCTAAAACGTTATTTTTAGATAAAGAGGATAATAATATAGTAATAGCGACGGCTCCTCCTCCCCCGCCCCCTCCGATGCCTTTTTCAGGATATGAAGCAGGTGGACAAGCTGGTCCACCTCCACGTTATCCTGACGTCACAATGACACTAAAATCATTTGTTAGAGATCCTATTGAAACTAGGTCCCGGACACGTAAAACACTTGGGGACACAGACTTGTATCAAATAGGGAAAAACACACTAGAGGAAAATGAGGAAGAAATCTGTCCACTTATCGAGGTACCAAATCCTCAAGCAGGACAGGAAGGGCAGGACCCAACTCTTCTAGTATATAGACCATGGACACCGGAAGATATTCGGAAAGCTACAGAGGGAATCCCCCATCCAAAAGTTAATTACACAAAGTTTTTACAAGATTTACAAGGTATGAGACTAAGTTACCACTTGAATGGGGAAGAAGTAGAAAAGGTAGTTAGACAAATTGTGGGTCCAGACTGGCACATGATTTGTGGCACCTGGAATCCTCGTAATGCAGAGCTTAAACCACTCCCACATAGTGACGCAGAACTAGACAACAGAGTAAAAGGTCTTACAGACCGAATTTCCGAAAAATGGAAACCTAGAGCAGATTGGACTTGCATTAACCAATGCATACAACAAGAGAATGAAACTGTAGATGGATATTATGGTAGATTATTGGAATGTTTCAATAACCATAGTGGTATGGCTATTCCTGAAAATCAGACACATGATGCCTCGTATGAACAGCAACTGAAAAATGCATTTTTGAAAGGTTGCATTGCACCTATCAGTAGCTTCATTACAAAGCATATGATAGACCATCGAACAAGTAGGCTACAAGCCTTACTTGAATATGCTAGACATGCTGAAAGACACTTTAATAGTAAAAAGAAAAAAAAGACACAAGTCTTCACTGCTGAAGACGGAGCTGAGGTTTTTGTAGTACAGTCCGGTAAAAAGGGTAAGAAAAATGCCCAGGGAAACAGACAATCTGACAAACGGTCAGAAGATTTTGAAGAGAGAAAAAAGAAAGGAGAGTGCTTTAAGTGCGGAAAGAAAGGACATTTAGCGAGGGATTGCAGGCTAAATAAAAAGGTGACTACAGAAAGCAAGGATGATGAGGATTGACTATATGATAGTGATGAAAGTCAGAAATCATCAGGAAAGGCTGACAAACAAAGGACAAATGTAAATGTAGTAGAAGTAATAGAGGAAGTGCAAGTAGATATAGAGGATGAAGAAAGTGAAATTCTAGATTTGGCATTACTGAGCTTGGAGCTCTATCTGGCAGACACAAAACCGGAAGTCACACTTCTGGTGGAGGGGAGGGAAGTAAAATTCCTGTGTGACTCAGGAGCGTCACGGACTTTGATACACCCCTCCAAGTTACCAGAATATTCCGAATCACCTGATTATATATTAGTAAAAGCAGCAAACGGACAGCTATATAGGGAGCCACTCTCCCATGATATAGCAATAACTGACCCTGTTTCAGGTATGACTCAGAAAAGTAAAATCGTAGTTTCTGCAAAATGTCCAGTAAACCTACTGGGAAGAGATCTTATGCAGATATTTGGCATAGCGGTAGTTCCCACTATGCAAGGTATGGAAGCACAAAGACAAATGGATACTTTCGTGGTGCGACCGGAGGGTGAGACATTTTACTGGTACAGCCAAGGACCTAGTTACGACTGGTCCAGGGGCAGTAACCGAGGAACTGATGAACGTAGCCATCAGTAAGGCCCCCTCCCTTGACACTGACCAACAGCATTTGTTACACTGTACTCTATACTACTGTAGCATGTCAGGACCTGATAAAGAATATGAGTAAGAATTATTCAAAAATCCTGCTAACAGATTAGTATTACGAACCTTGTATTGGGATACTGAGGGAAACAGTGTGGTAAGCTGTTCATTACCTCAGGAATTCATGACACTGTACAAATCTAATCGACTACCACATGTCAGTTTAACGAAAAATAAGAATATGAAATGGGCAGACTTAGGAGAAAAAGTAACAAGATGGGAAAAACAAACTGATTTAGAATTATCAGAGCAGGGAATACAAAAACAGAAATTGAATTGGCTAACACAGACACATCCAGCTGTACACTTACAAACTAGTGAAGACAGCTGATTAGTGTTCTTGTTAGAAGAAGAAGAAGAAAAAGCCTTGTGTGATATACCAGAGATTCTTTGGTCAACAGGCAAATCAGATGTAGGACTTATTCGAACAGCAGGACCAGTTACTATTACACCAAAATCAGCATTTAGACCACAAAAAAGACAATACCCCTTGAGGAAAGATGCAGAGCAAGGAATCAAGCCTATAATAGCAGCATTACTCAAGGAAGGAGTACTTGTAGAATCTCTTGATTCACCATGTAATACCCCTCTTTTTCCTGTTAAAAAAGCAAACGGGGAATGGCGGATGGTACAGGATTTACAAGCTGTAAACAATGCAATAATACCTAGAGCACCTACGGTGCCAGACCCACACACCTTGTTGAACGATTTAAAGCCGCAACAAAAATATTTCACTGTAGTAGACATAAGCAATGCTTTCTTTTCAATACCTATACATCCTGATAGCCAGTATTGGTTTGCATTTACATTTCAGGGTAAAAGGTATACCTATACTCGGCTACCACAGGGATATTGTGAAAGCCCAACAATATTTGCACAAGAAATGGCTAGCAACCTGGCAGGGTTTACCCCACCAGGAGGAAGTCAGATTCTGCTTTATGTAGATGACATCTTGCTAGCAGCCCCCACCCAGCATCAATGCAGGGAGGATACTATAACGTTATTGAATTTTTTAGCAGCAAAGGGACATAAAGTAAACAAAAGTAAGTTACAACTTTGGAAAAAACAGGTTAGATACCTAGGATATGTAATATTCAATGAAGGTAGAATATTAGACGAAGACAGAAAAACAGCAATTTTACAAGCACCTAAACCAGCAACCAAGAAGGAAATTATGTCCTTCTTGGGAACAACTAATTTTTGTCGAAGCTGGATATCAAACTATGCTTCAGAATCTGCTCCACTGGCTGATTTAATATATAAAACACCAATGGCAGCACAAGATTTATTACAATGGACACCCGAAGCAGAAACAGCTTTCTGCAGACTAAAAAGTACAGTTTTGTACCTACCATAAATGTAGATGTTCGAGGATCCACATTGCTGCAGTCCTAACTATTGGGTAGTCCGCCTGTCAGTCGGCCCGAATACCAAAGTATTTTCTTGCCCCAGATGCAGAAGACCCTAAAGACAAGGCCTAATATACCTGCACCAAAAATTTGTACAATATATACAAAATCATCAGCATATAACCTCACCTACACAACCACCCCTAAACACAGAGGGAAGGACAGCAATGTGGATCCTCGAACATCTACATTTATGGTAGGTACAAAACTGTACTATGTTCTTCATTCCACATTGCTGCAGTCCTAACTATTGGGTAGAATCCCAAAGCAGAGGTAAGGGAGGCTGGCAAATCATAAAGAAGCAGGAGCTGACAACATGCCTTGCAAAATAGCTGTGGCAAAACCAGCCCTAGACTTAGAGTAGAGAGGAAGGTGATAATGCTTAGAGAAAGTATGCACTGAACTCCAAGTAGCTGCCTCAAAAAATATCCTTAGCCACCCCCCCTTAGATTGTGCTGAAGTGGTGGTGGTAGCCTGGAATGAGGCCTAATCCCAGCTGGAATCTCCTTGCCATGATGGGAATAACAAAATGCAATGCAAAACCCAATCCAGCTAGAAATAGTTTGTTTTGACACAGGCTTGAACTCAAAGCAAAAGAAACAAACAACTGCTGAGACTGCCTAAAATCCTTAGTCCTGCTTAAATAATAACGAATTGCCTGTGTACATCTAAAGTGTGCAAAATCTTTTCCCCTTTATTTTGGGGGTCTGCATAAAAGTAGGCAAATGAATAGTTTGGTTTAAAGCCACACTAGAAACCACCTTAGGCATAAAGGAAGGATTAATCCTTATGGAAAATCAAAAGGGCTCTACTGCCATAAGGGCCTGCAACTCAGACACCCTTCTTGCAGAAGTAATAGCCAACAGAAAAGCAGTCTTCCATGACAAGTATTTCAATTCAGCAGTAGCCGCAGGCTCAAAAGGTTGTAGAAGTAGTAGAGTAAGTTTTTCCAACACAAAATTGAGATCCCAAGCAGGAGTAGGAGCTCTCACGTGGGGTCTTATATTCTTGCCTCTAAGAAACTGCTTGAACAAAGGATGAAACAATGGTGGGTCACAATCATAGTGAGCTGAAATTGCTGCAGCATGAATCTTAATGGAAGAGAAGGACAAACCTTTGTCCAATAACTCAGTAAGATATTGAAGAGCCACACTCAAATTAGGCTCAGAAATCTCCAAATTCTTTGCTGTACTCCAAAATAAAAATCTCTTCCATTTTTCATCGTGCACTTTCCTTGTACTAGGTCTTCTAGCTTCCATAATCACATTTAAAACTTGTTGAGGAAGTTGAGACCTGCTGTGTTTCAACACAGAATATGCCAGGCTGTTAGATGAAGAGAGTGAAGCTTGACATTGAGCAGATGACCGTCCTTCTGAGATAACAGATGTGGAATCAAAGGTAAAGGCCATGGAGGCTTCCTTACCAGACTCCTTAGTAGTGGGTACCAGTGTTGACGAGGCCAATCTGGAGCTATTAAAATCATCCTTGGCTTGTCTTGTCTGACCTTTAAGAGCACCTTTGGAAGAAGAGGCAGAGGTGGAAAGGCATACACATGAAGATTTTTCCAACTGAAAGAAAGAGCATCCACTTTCCAAGCTGTGTGATGAAACCCTTTGTGCAAAACTTTGGCAGCTGGTGGTTTAGTGGAGAAGCGAACAGATCTATGTCTGGAGTTCCCCATGACACTGTCAATTTCTGAAATACATGAAGATCCAGTTTCCACTGGGATCCATGATTTGCCTGCTTAACACATCTGCTAAGGAGTTCTGTGCTCGGCAGAAACCTTGCCTGAAGAGTTAGTTGCAAGCTGAGCCGCAGTCCCATAAAATCATTGCTTGCCTGCATAGAGGATAAGAATGTGTTCCCCTTGTTTGTTGATGTACCACATGACAGTTGTGTTGTCTGTTAGAATCAACACCTGCCCTGGAAGAAGTAACTCCTTGAGAAGCCATTAATGCAAACTGGACTGCTAACATCTCCTTCATGTTGATATGTAGATGCTGTAGTCTGGCAGGCCACTTGTCTTGTATCCACTTTCCATTTAGATGAGCTCCCCAAGCAATGTCCGAGGCATCTGTGTTTAGGTGACATTCCTGAGCCCACCACAAAAATTCTTTTTGAAGGCAAGTGTATTTGAATGAGACCAAATCCTGGCAGTGCTGTGTCCATACATTTTGAGATACCATTGCAGCTTCCTCATATGCAGTTTGGCATTGGGAAGCAGATGCCATGAACCCTAATGCTTGAAGGACTGTCCTTGCAGTCAGCACGGACTTGATGAGATAGTTGATGGAAGTAAAGGGATAGACTCTTTTGTTTGTCTTCAGTCTCACACCCAGAAAGCACATGTCTTGAGAGGGTACTAGACTGACTTTTATTTCTTCACACAGAAATACCCTAGGCATCTGCTACTCTATATAACATATTCCAGATGCTGTAGAATTCTTTCCTTTTTGAGCCAGAATCAGGCTTGGTACTAGGAACAGGCGAGAATAAAACTAGGCCCCTTTCTGATACAGGGACTGGCTGAATGAATGGCCCCTATTTGGAGTAAAAGACAGAGAAATTTCTTTTGTTCTTTGAGGAGAAGAGAGGAGGAATGCGCCTTTGCCTTGAAGGGGCAATGTATGGAAATAAAACCTGTAACCGTGGTGAATGATATCCAACACCCATCTGTCTTGAGTAATTAAATCCCAATTTTCTTTGAAAGACAGTCTTCCTTACTGGCAGCTGATAAGCAGGATATGTCCATCCCTTAGTAGGCCAATTTCTACTAAACTGGTGGCTGCACCTGCAAAATCTTTAACAGTTTTGCATAGACTAGCTTTTGTCCTCCATTTCTTTTCTTTAAAAACTGCTTAACCAAACAACACATCAACACTATCAAGGAGCATCCAAAACCTTTGTCTTAACATGCTCTTAAAAAATTCTGATCCCTTCAACCAGGCTGCCAGCGAACAGAACTAGTGGCAGCCACCGAGGAGGAGAGCCACCCCCAGGAGGCCACAAAACCAAAAATGCTGCTGCAAAGAATTGTTACCACACACATCAGACAAAGCAGCAAAATCTCAATACCTTCCGCCAAAGCATCCACCTTAGATTTCAATTGTGAAAGGAGATAATTTTGATATTTTAGCATGTGAAACTGACAATTCAACCCTCATGGCTAAAGTGGAAGAAGTATACACTTTTCCCCATCTATCCAAAGCCCTTGCCTCTTTATCAGTGAACAGGGTTTTTAACAACAGAGGCCTTAAACACCTTTAGGTCCCTGAGAAACAGTTTCTGCCTAGGACTCTTAAAAAGATACTATGAGCTCAGGCACCCTATAGTACCCATCAGGTTTAACAGGAGCAGGAGGCAAGGAATCAGGGTTCAGGGAAGCCTCTGCAAAAACATCTTCCACCACACAACACACAGGAGGTATAGCTAAGGGCCTATGCTGGGTAAAACAAGAATTCCTAAGCCTTTTCCTGGAATCAGAGTAATCTTGGCCTTCCCATTTAAAGTGTCTGAATCAGAGTAATCTTGGGCCTTCATTCCTCATAGAATGCAGAGTCTCTGAAAATGAGAAATCCTCAGGAGGAGAAGCTGTAGGAGTGGAATCATCCACATCAGAATCAGAATAAGGAGGATACTCCTGCAAGTCTTCCCAGAAGACTCAGAAGCCTCTGAACACTGCTCAAAACTCTCAAACTCAGGGTTCCACCTAGGCCTCTTATCAGGAGGGGCATAGAACCTCTAATCATAGTAATCAAATCTTCTGCCATTTTAAGCATATGTTTCTTAGGCACAGAACCTGAAGTGCTAGGAGAAGCCCCACTGAAGCTAAACTTGGCCTACCTCTCAAAGTTTGGAAACAGAAGGAGGCTCTAACTCCCTTGGGAAGAGAGGGAAAGAACAGTTAAGCCCCCCCCCCAGCCTGGCCTACCTGAGAGAGGCACATCCTGTAACAGTAAAGAGAGGGAAGAACAGTTACCTGAGAGAGCCCCTCAGCCCTGGCTACCTCCTGAGGCACATCCTGTAACAGTAAGTTCTGCCTGAGACTCCAAAGAAACTCCTGGCAAAACCTCTGGCTCCACTGAGTTTCTAAAGAACCGACGTCCGGACTGCGGTTCATCAACCCTAGGCTTCGCTGTTTTGTCCTTGCGCCGGCATTTTATAATTGCAACACTTCCCAAACACTAACGTTAAATCTAGCACAAGAGCGGCATCCAACAAAGGCCCTAAACAAGGGTATGGTAATCCCTATGAGGTATCTGTTTCCCACAAGAAATACAGTTATTCACTTTTTCTGACATCCGTTAAATACTGAGGCAAGAAAAAAAAAATGTTCTCAACGGGTACTTAGCCAACTTTGATTCGGGTCGGTCTGAAACGACTTCAGAAAAAATTTCAACGCCAACCTGCACTAAACTGCTTCTGCATCGGACCATGCGGCAAAAGACTGAGATATGGCATGCGACTGGACAGCGGACTACCCAATAGTTAGGACTGCAGCAATGTGGAATGAAGAACATCAATTGATAGCTTCTTCATTAGTTTTAGGACTTCCGAATTACCATAAACGATTCTTTCAGACCGTAGATTGTAAACAGGGATACATGACGTCAGTTCTGATGCAACAGCATGGGGATAAGCAACGCCCCATAGCTTACTATTCATCACAGTTAGACCCAGTGGCACGATCGTTGCCTCACTGTGTGCAAGCAGTGGTCGCATCTGCAATGGCAGTACAGGCTTCGGCCTCAGTGGTGTTATTCCACCCTCTCACATTGAGAGTGCCTCATGCAGTCACAATAATTTTACTGCAAGAAAAAATAGCATATCTTTCTCCTGCTAGACATCTTTCATGTATGACCATACTGCTGAGCCAACCTCATATGGTAATTGAACGTTGTACAACATTAAACCCGTCAACGTTACTTCCAACTCCTGTGGATGGCACACCGCACAGCTGCCTGCAGGAAATTGAGCAAACAACTTTGCCCAGACAAGATCTCACTGATATGCCCTTGGATGATGCCGAGGTGACATTTTACGTGGATGGCTCGTGCAGAAGGGGTCCTACAGGAAAAAATCTAGTGGGGTATGCAGTAGTTACAGATACAGAGATCTTAGAAGCCCAACCTTTACAGCATAACTTATCTGCTCAAGCAGCAGAATTGATAGCTTTAACACGGGCTTGCACTCTAGCGAAAGATAAATGTGTGAACATATATACTGACAAGTCAGTATGCTTTCTCTACAGTGCATGTTTTTGCGCAACAATGGAAAAATAGGGGAATGATAACATCTAATGGTAAACCGATTAATCATGCGCAACTTATTTTGAACCTATTAGATTCTATTCAGTTACCTACTAAAGTAGCTATTTGTAAATGTTTAGCTCATACAAAACAACAGGATAGAACTTCAAAAGGAAATGCAAAAGCTGATGCAGCTGCAAAGCAAGCAGCCTCAGACTCAGAAACTACTTTTAACCGAGGAATTACAACCCTCTGAGATTTTAGATCTAGAAATGTTAAAAACAATGCAGACATTAACTACAAAAGCAGAGAAACAAAAATGGGAGAAATGAGGTGCAATCCTCGAAAATGGACTGTATGTCTCCAAAGAGAAAAATACAATATTACCGTCTAATTTATTTAGATATGCAGCTTTGTTGAGCCATGGGCAGTGCCATGTCTCAACAGGGGGGATGGTACAGTTAGTAAATCGAATATTCCAAACATACGGATTCATAAATTATACAAAAAAATTTTGTGCAGCATGCCATACTTGTAACAAACATCATGCACAAGGGGCATTCAAACCAAAGCAAGGGAGTTTTCCTACACCACCATATCCGTTCCACACTATTTGTATGGATTTCATAGAGTTGAATAAATGTGAAGGGAAAAATACTGTTTAGTAATTATAGATATGTTTTCTAAATGGGTAGAAGCTTTTCCAACAAAAAATCCAGATGCAGCAACAGTGGCAAAAGCCCTAGTAAAAGAAATAATTCCTAGATTTGGCATACCGGAAAGGATTTATAGTGACAATGGGACACATTTTGTTAATCAGACGATCCACCAGCTTGGGAGATTCTTTGGAATCTCCTTAAAGAATCATTGTGCTTACCACCCACAGTCTGCAGGACTGGTGGAAAGGTACAATGGAATTCTAAAAAACAAACTGAGGAAGCTAGTGAGCGAGACACAGAAAAACTGGATTTGCTGTCTGCCTTTGGCACTACTGAACATGAGAACAGTTCAAATGTAAAGGGTTTGACTCCCTTTGAAATGATATTTGGAAGGGCATATTATGTGCCGCAGTGGAAAGCTCTCATGCCTGCAGAACTAGAGGCTGACAGCTCATTAGCTAGCTACATGAGAAAACTGCTAACAAATAAAACTGTTTTGCAGTTGAACTCTTTTTCAGATAAAAGACAGACCAGACCGTTGGAAGCAGTGCTGACTCCGGGGACCTGGGTGTGGCTGAAGGTTACAAAGAGGAAGAATTGGGCGAGTCCAAAGTGGGAAGGACCATACCAGGTACTGTTGGCAATGCCTACTGCAGTTAAAGTTGCTGAGAGGACGTCCTGGGTCCATCTGACGCACTGTAAACCGGTAAAGAATTTTCAACTTGATAAACATTTTGTGACTGATACACAACAAAGGCAGGATGGCCAAGAGCAAAACGAGTAAAAATACAGATCAACCCCAAAGATGTTGTTTAATCATCTTGTTGACTATGCATTTATTGACTATGATTGTGATGACCTTCCTTTTGTTGTGGTTTTTCCTACATTTGACCACACAAGTGAAAGTGGAGAGACGTGATGAACTGTCTATAGACTGGCATCCGAACTTTAACACATACCTAGCTATGAAGCATGTATATGTAGAGACTATGAACATTTCAAATTGCTGGGTTTGTACTGCTATACCAACAGCATATGGAGGACTGTTAACGTCCGCTGTCCCCTTGGGGATAAATGAGACTTGGGAGAATTTACTTTTTGATACAGGATCTGTAAGATCACAAGACAAAATCGCATTGTATTTGCCTATCACACAGAAGGGAATTGTATGTTTCTATAAGAATGATACACTTCAAGTGGGTTGGAGTAACTGTAATATAACCATATCTTATAAATGTTACATTAAAGTTAAAGATAGAGGCACTGTTTGTAATACGAATTATGATTCATATTTGAGTTTAATGAAAACAACATTAAGTGAAGTGCAGAGAAATCCTGTTTTACATAAACAACTGTCTATTATAGACAAGAAAATGTTTCATTCAGAATTAACCCGCATCAGTACTAAAGTAGAAAACTGTTATTTTGTTTGTGGGAAAAAGGCATACAAATGGCTACCTGAGAATTGGTCCGGCAGTTGTTTTTTGGGTTATCTGGTTCCGGCCATAAGGCATACTGCAGAATTACCTCTGGGTAAGATACGAAATGTGAGAGATGTAGCCCGGAAACCTGAAGGTCCAATCGGAAAACCTGTAAATCCAGTGGGACAAATTGAAGCTGGTTGGAAAGACCATCATTCTGTAAAGAATAAAGAAAAATTGACTCATATGGACTTGAGTGACAGTGTAATATCCTGGGCTGGAATACTTCCAGCATATGGAGCAGTCAAATCGATCTGGGAGTTGAGAAAGCTGTCGAAACTTCTCGAAGTAATGAGTAATGCAACTTTTTCTGCTCTCGAACTAGTGACTGATGAACTGAATGCAATGAGAACTGTTGTGCTACAAAATCGAATGGCTCTTGACTTCACCCTAGCGGCGAGAGGTGGTATGTGCGCGCTTATCAAAGAAGAATGCTGTGCGTTTATACCAGACAATCGACATGAAATTAATGACCACCTAGAGGTAATACAGCAGGTATCGGCCATGAATGAACCAGGCCCAAACCCACTGACTTTTTCCAGAATCTGTTTGGTGGGTGGGGCTCTATCCTAATGAACATCTTGATTGCTATTTGTGTAGGTCTGCTCCTATTAGGAGCATGTGTCTGTTGTTGGATTCCCTGCATGAAAAGATTAATTAAAGATTTTATTGATATATCTGTAACTGAAACTTTATACTAAGACATTGAGTTAGAAAAATTAATTTCAGATTAAATTCTTTCCGAAGTATAAACTAAATGACTTACCTGGTTGAAAGTCCTTAAAGGAGAAGGCTAGGAGACGAAATGACATTGTTCATATTTCAGAATAGAATAAAAGTATTAAAAGGGAGGAAAATGTTAGAAAAATATGTATTTGAACATATATAAAGTGCTAGTTAAAAAGCAAATAGTGTATAATGCATTTTATTCTATTATTAATATGGCAATAAGAATGATTTTACATGTAATTGCTTGAAGCTTTGGAACTGCAGTGTATTTGAACTCTGACCCTGGCAGTAGCCAGCTCAGCAAGCTTATGTTTTCACTAATGATTATCTGCTGGGTCAGGAAATTAAATGTATAAAGCATTGAAAATCTTCTTCTCCTTCCTTTGGGACAATTGGCCTTGTAAATGTTATCAAGATAAGACGCAGCTGTTGGGAGAATGTTGCAAGAAGAACAAAGAAGTGTATTACAAAACTGAACCAGCTATTGTATTCGAGCAGGCCTGAAACCTTGAAGGAGTAACATTTACTGAAAGACATTATAACTGACTAGGTGCTTTGCAAGGCTATATTATTCCCAAGGGAAAAACTTTTTTAAATATGTAACATCAGCAATCTTTATGAATAGGATGTTGTGAACCATAGTGATGTAGGTGCCCTGTGACTAACCACGTCAGAAAGGTGGGCACAAACTAGAAAGTAGAAACTATAAGAATTGTATACTTCCTGTATCATGTCAGACAAAATTCTGTACTTGTACGTTTTTTGCCTCCTGGTGTACACTAGTAAACTTTTGCATCTGAGCCTCCTGTGTTGTAATCCTTATTTTTATTTAACATTTATAGAAGCAGTCAGGGCACTTAGGGGCCAGAGGCTGGGAGTCTGGGGCCTTAGAAGCGGAGTTGAAGACATCCAAGTAAGCAGATAGAACCAGAGGAACCACTGAAGGTGAGGATGATTCTACTTGCAGAAGCTCAAAGTATCTTTTTTGTGTGTCAGTCATTTGGGACGTATCCCATTTAAAGTAATCCGTCATCTTGGTGATGGTCTCACCAAACGTAACATCCTCAGGAGGAGAATCCCTTCCACAGATTCCTCATCAAGAGAGTAATATTCCTGGGGGGACGCAATCTGGGATGCATATGAAATGGAATTCTCTGAGGAAGAGAAGGAAGAATTGAGAGGTCATGGGTGGGAGGGAAGAGGCAGAATCAGGCCTAGGGCTCAATACAGGCAGAGTGGAGGGGCCTGAGGCTGAAGGCCTGCATGAGAGAGGAAGTGAAAGCCTGCCAGTCTGGTATGGCTTCTGCAGAGGAGGTGGTATGCTTAGTTTTCTGCTTCTTTGTGGCCAGGGTGGAAGTAGGGAGCAGCCTGGCATCAGGTTTGGAAATTAATACATCCAAAGTCTGGATCCTGGCCGGAGGTACCACCGAAACTGGTTCCCCTTTGACATCGATGGTAGTCATTCTCTGGTCAAGCTCTGAGGACGTGCCAGTCGTCGGCTGTGCCACGGCTTCCTCGAGGGACATTGTTGCAGTTGACGGATCTGCCGAGTGCACCTCAACCCCTAGATTGGCAGTGTGTTGGGAAGTGGAGTGGCAGGTGTGGAAGGCCTAGGAATCTTGGCCTTCTTGCGCAGAGGTTCGGATGCAGCCTCTGATGCAGGATCCATTCTAAGGGCTAACCAGTTAAGGCGCTGGCTTTCCAGGTAGAGGTTTAAAGTGGCCAGGCGGCTGCGAAGGGTCTTCGGCACAAAAGACTGACAAATTGCGCAGGACGACTAATCGTGTTCCTGGCCTAAGCAAAAAACACACCTATCATGGGCGTCCTTACGGGGTATCTGACACCCGCATTGGCACTTTCCCTTTTTACCTAACATCAGCTAAAGGCTACAACAACCAATCCTAAGCAATAAAAATCGGCAAAATAAGAAAAATAGAAACCCAGCGGGTTACTTGTCTTTAAGATGCGACGTCTGTGAAGAAGCGATCGTACGATGCGAAGGTCATCTGTGGCTGAAAGGTTCTAAGGATTGTGCGTGCAGATGTCACACTTAAGGCCCATGGTTTATGGCCTTACATGTGCCATCCAACGCACACTGCAACAGGCAAGCTGAAGCTTTTGTATAGGAGCCAATGTATGAGTCGCCTGAGGGCAGGAAATCCCACAACTAGAACACTGCAACATAGGAATAGGAGGACATCCACTGTTACAAAATCAAAAAAAAAAAAAATTGCTGCTACTTTATGTACATATTGCAGGAACAACAGATACAATAAACAAAAGGGGAGGCAGTGTCATTTCACATAGCACATTAAATCTGTATAGACTTTATAATACAGCAGACAAAATGGTCTGGAAATGGTGTGGTGTACCTTCTGCTAGTAAACCTCTGCAGCAGCCAATAAATGTTTGTGCAAGGGCAGTGTGTTTCACATTACATTCTGGTCAGTGGTCAGCTGTGAGTTTTGGCACTGCCTAGAATGGCCAAACCTGTAATCTGAAGAGAAAACAAAGCAAAAGAATAAGTGATATGTAAGATGGGGATAATGAAAAAAAATAGAGAAGGAAAAAAAAAAAGGATCAGGAGTAGGGAAGTGGGTACAAGTAAAGCCGTAGTAGTAGTATGTAAAGCCCTGACATCTGAAGCAAATTAGACAGAAAGCAAGTGCAACACGAGTAGCAGCATCTCCCAGTAAAATTAACAGAACTGATTAAGCCTTGTATATTAATACTGTATTTGTACACGAATGGCAGAACCTTCAATATTCCTCTGCCATCATCACTAATAAAACAGCATGAGTGAATACTGACAGAGCTACAAAATAAAGTATACACACTTGTTACTCTTTGTCAAACAAGACTTAAAGCTACAGGAAAATGAAAAACAGTGGGTAGTAGACTTTACTTTGTATACTGCTGTACCTGAGTGTGACACAATAACTGAGGGATTCCCAGTTACTATACAATGGGAAATACAAAAGGGAATGGAGGCATGTGTAAAATGTAAGGAGGGTCAAGTGTTTGGTTTAACAGAAGACAGTACAACTGTCTTAGGAAGGCAGCTAACACAGGAATGTGAAGTATACAGCAAAGCAACACAGTTGGAGCCACTCAGCCTGTGCATACATGCTGTGGAAGCTGACCTGTTTTATTGCACAATCAGGTAAGAAAGCAAACTGACTTCAATGAGATCCAAATGTGGTAAGCTCAAAAAGAGAGAGAAAGAGAGACAATAAATTATAAGTACAAAGCAGGAAGGTACAATTAACAGGGGTTCAACTAATTAAATGACTGCTTATATAGAAATGACAGCAATATGATAGATGCTCAAGGTAAGCATACTGCAAGGAGATAGAGAGAGAGTTAACCAGGAAACCTGTTGTGGGAATATCATCACTAAGAACAACAATGAAAACATAAGCAATAAAAGGAAGAAGCATATATTTATTACAAATGTCTGCTACTACAGAAATCAGAAATGGTGCTGCTGCTTTATGCACACATTGCAAGAACAGGTAGAACAAAAGGGGAGTCAGCACCCCAGCACATGGCACAGGAAATCTGGCTGGAGCTGTATCCAGACAAAATGGGCAAGACAATGTGCACCATACTTTGTAAGCCTCAGCAACAGCTGATATTGTCCTCTGTAAGTGACTGTGTTATACCTTACATTCTGGTAAAGGAGCTGGGAGTTGGGGTAACACAGGAGAGAGACGAACTTGTAATATTACACGTAAAACTTGGCAGTCAGTGGATAATTGTCTCTGCAGGGTGCTGTGTTCAACATTAAACTGTTATCAGAAAGCTGGGACAGGGTAGGACTGAACCTGTAACTCAGCAAATAAATCTCAGTCAAAGCTGATATCAGTCTTTGCAAGGAGCTGTATTTCACCTTGGTGGACTGTGAGTTGTGGCACTACCGGGGAGGACCAGACCTTAACCAGAGTTGAACAGGGGCCTCACTAGCATGATCACCATTACTATAACAGTACTCTCTGTTGCTGCAAACTGTTCCTGCTTGCAGTCTAGCAAATATTTTCAAAGGTAACAAGTGGATTCCTTACAGACCTTTGGCCATTCTGTTAGCAGCCATATGAGAAACAAAGGTGACGTGGGCTGTTTTAAATCACAAAAAAGTGGCATAGCTGGGTTTGCAACTTAATTAATCTACTTGTGATGCATGATGACCTGCTATGCTAGCAAGTGGTAGGAAAACAATCCACAACTGACTACAGAGTGGGAGTAGGGCAAACACACTAGGATTAAACAGATGACCCTGCAAAGGAGAATCCATAATATCCTAGCTGCTGCTGCTGCAGACCTTTCCTGTCTTTAAGCTGGAAACCATTCTGAAAGTTACTAAGGCCCAAAAAAGAAAAGTAAAATCCAGTGAGAACCACTGGAGCACAAAGGCTTAGAAATAAATTTAATATGCAACTCACAAGAGTTTCACTTAAAAGCTTCCTCAGGCATACGTAATAAATCTAAGAACAAACTTAACTACTTAAAACAATTAAAATCACATGACAGTTCAAACTCTCTGATGTAACTGCCTCAGTAAAGGTTTTAAAGATATAGATAGCTTCATTCAAGCCTGAAGGAATATGTGCTTTTACCCTTAATATCCACTTAAACTCCTTCAACTCAGTATTTTGTACTAGGATGCCACCTTGTAAAAGATCATCTAACTTAAATAAAATCATAAACATGAAGAAATGTACAACACCAAAACTTTCAATAAGCTTGTAAATTGCATTAGCATTAATCTTCCTATTAAGTTCTGATAAATGGTTACTAATAGGATCTTTAATCCTTCTGTTGGTTTTACCAATGTAGTACACTGAACAGGTTTGAGATGTAGCTAAATAAACATTTCTCGTATCACAATTTCCATATGCGTGTATATTAAATATCTTTTTTGTAACAGGATGTATAAAAGTTCTCAGTATTGATACAATGCATGCATTTATTGCATGTATATGTTCCTGTTCTATTGGTTTTAAAAAGCATATTATTTTTACGTTGCTCCTTGTAACGTAATGTCTGATTCAAATTAAGGCATCTTTTGTAGCCCAAAATAGGTTTATCTCCTATCTTACTTCTAATTTCAGATACTGGTGACATAATGGACCAATATTTATTAATAATGCATTTTACAGCATTGGTATTTTGGTTATGTTATCATACATCTTGTAAAATTATTAAAAGGAGGATCTCGTTTAATGGCCTCATCATTAATATACTCTGAAGAATAAATAGGTTTTGTTATAGTTCGTCACCCCTAGACTGCACTATTTTTGTTTTTATGCACATTATCTTTGTTATATTCCCTATATAGAAATTCATTTGCAGTATTATCCAGCTGTAAAATCATCTGTGAATCATCAGTATGCAGTCTAGCTATACGCTTTATTTGATTTTCTACTATGTTCGTACATACAAACGGAGGGTGCATACTTGTCTGATGCACATATATATTCCTTTTAACTGGCTTCTTATATAGTTTAATATCCATCAGTCCCCTTTCTGTCTTAATCAAAGTAATATCCCAAAAGTCCATTCTCCTAGATGAAATTTCCTATTAAAACACAAAAATTCAGTGCCACCATTAATATACTTAAAAAATTAATCTTATTCCACGAGTGTTTCTGTCCATATAAGGAAAAGATCGACAAACCTACGATAGATACCAATATTTGCTTGGAAGGGTTTTTTTGATGGAGATAAAATATACTAAAATTTCCCACATGAACATAACAATATTCGCATATGTATTTGGCCATAGGTGTGCTCATGGCAACACCTGTGACCTGTTGGTATATCTGTGATTGAAATAAGAAAATATTGTTCACTAATAATATGCAACAAGTCACAAAGATTATTGAGCTCAAAATTAGAAAATTGAATTAAAAAGCATTTAACATAGTCAATTCCAATGTTATTAGATATGCACGTAAATAAGGAATCGATGTCCATAGTAACTAAATAATATGTAGTCATATATGTCCATAGTAGCTAAATAATATGCAGTCATATCTATGTTCTTAGCCTAAATATATAAATTCTTAAGAAAATCAGATGAATCTTTTATGACAGTATGTGCATACTGTAAGCATTTTGTTAGCTCTAAACCTAAATATTTGGAGATGGGCTCACTGACCCACCACCTTGCAGAGACAATCACTCTCAATGGTGGTTTGATCCTACACTTGCACAATTTAGGTATCCCATAAATGATGGTTATTATTGGGGTGGGGGTAGTGAAATAATTAAATAAATCAAAGCTCATACCCCCGTTGTATACACTGCATGCAAAGCATTATTAACTTCCTTTACAATATTTTTCTTTTGAAGTTTAATGATCTTCCTGTAATCAACCGAGTTTAAAATTTCAAACATTGTAAACACGTAGTAACCAGAATCTAATACCACAACCCCCCCCCCCCGCAATCTGCATATTTAATAACAAACTGGTCATTTTCCATTTAACTGCTAACTACACTATTTTAACAAAAGTAGGGACTGCCCATGAAGAATGCTAGAAGTCCAGAAGGCCTCCTGTAGGATCCTTACTGGAGAGGTTGTGGGATCTATGGACTATTGCCTGCTCAGACTCATCACCTTAAGCATCCCCCCTAATCTTCCTCAACATCTGGGGTGGGGGACTGTTGGGGAGTGTTCAAGTTTGTTTTGTTTACCAGACCTCAAAATTGATGGATCTGAAGATGAAGAAGCCTGCATTGGTTCTTATCTGAGCTGGATCCTATAAAAAGGTTCTGCCCTACTGAATGAAAAGATGGACAATGTAAGGAATAGATAACAATGGCCTCTCTAAAGGCTGATATCATAATGGGAACAAGATCAAATGCCAGCATATTTTAAACAGTCTGCATCAATGGTGCCAATGTCTTACTAAAGACAAAGGGCAATGACATCTGCTGCCCAAGGCAGAAGCTGGCCTTGGCCAAAACTGATGCTGAATTGGTCAGCATCAAGCCAAACCCAGACAGTCTGACCTCCAACAGTGGGACCAACATACCTGTTGACCCTTGGCCAGATGTCAATAGCATTAACCCCAAAGATCTGAAAGCCATCCCTGCTGACACTCACACTGAAAAATCTGGAAACAGCCTCACCCCCCCCCCCCCCCAATCCTAAGCCTGGATGGAACTTGTCTGTGCCAACAACACTGCCACTGAATAAGATGTTATCAGACGTAATACTGACAATGCCTGTAGTAGATTTTACTGTATTTCAAACTGCACATTTATTTTTGTAACCATCACTTTAGTAATGTGGAAATGGAGGCCACTAGCACTGCATGTCTCTGCACTTGTACCAGGCATAGATCTCTGTTTTTCACAGATTAGATTCAAGCCTTCTAGTGTAGCTCTAAAGTTTGCTACCTATTAAACTAATATTGTTGGGCATCTGTGGACAATGCTGAATGAAACAGACACACACGCACAATGCTGCAATTGTTGTGGTCTCCAGAAAAAGCTCAATTTAAATGCCCTCTGATACTCTGTAGATTTGGCAAAAAATGCATGAGACAGGTGCAAAAGTATCCTACAATAACACACCATTTTTAGGGACAATATCTACCCATACCATGACAAGTCAGCCTATAACCTGTTCTGTATCACACTGTTGACCAAGTGACTATTGTGGCATGGACCGATGCATAGTGCTATAGAAGTAACAGTGAAATCTAACCTAGGAAGGAAAACTGAGAAGTTGGAACAGTCTTTGTCACCTGCAGACAGAAGTACTTTATGCAAAACCTCCGGTAAAAAGCAATGCTGTGCAAGTACAGAATTCCAAATCTGCTAGAGAATAATATAAATGATACATTACTAGTGAACCTGTCTTGACTATATGAGTTTTATTTAATATGCGATAGAAACCTTGACCAAACTGCCTTTTTTTTTTTTTTTTTTTTTAGTGTTCTGTTTTTTTTTTGCCCTCAGACCTCAAAAGTTTTGCTTGCCACGCCAGCTTCAGTGGTATTAACTGTAGTAATCAAACCCATTCTCATTTTCCTATCTTAACATAACAGTGTGCACCCATATTTTAATGTGTGGTGTACATTTCACAGTCTACACGGGGAGCTTTCACTAATATCCGTAAACGGAGTGGTCAGCTGAATATTGTAGGTCTTACTTGATTCAGCTTTTCTACCATTTCATGGGTACCATGACTCCGATTGTTAACTTGGGGGTAAGTAACTCTACAGTGAGCAAAAATCTGAAATGTACATGTCCTGCAAACATTTGTGGTTACCTTATTAATATACAGCAAACAATATAGTGATGCACTTATTTGGCATCCGTCAGTGTGATTTCCTACATAAAAAAATACATGTAGAAAAATGGCTTAATTCTTTAATGACTAAACAGGACTTAGAGATACAAAAAGTTAGGAACTCTTCTGTTTCCTGATTACATTGTACCAAAGGTCTCTGATAGAACTGGACCTCAGACAGTGCTCAGATTCTGTGTTCTTGACTTGTTTTTTTATTCCAATGAGAACATAATTAGTTAAACTAAATAGGCAAGAACACAAAACAACTTGACTACTACAATATGGCAATTAACTTTATTTCTTCAGATCTACAGATGAGGTAACAGAAAACCAGTAGCAGTTGTGACTACCCTTAAATAGGGTCTCAGGTCATCAAAAATGCACAGCTGAATCTAACGTCTCTAACACAGATGGACAGACATGGCTTCTATCAGGATTCATGTACATCAAATAGCAATTAAGTTTTTCTGAGTTCATGATTTTTAGTTTTTATTCTTCTGAAAAATGCAACCAGTGGGATAAAAATAATCATTAAAACAGAAGGCCTGATCACTGTGTTTGATGTGTCTTCACCCAGAGTGGAGATCACTTTACAGCTGAGACTTTGACAGCTGGTTTAGAACCGAAGCAAAATGTAGTCAAATTACTGCTAACAATTTAGTCTGATCCTTGAGAGATAACAGTGAAGTGCCAATGTAAATGGTCATATACTGTTGCAACATGATGTTTTGACATTTGTGTCCCAGTGAAAGGACTACCTATACAGCTGTAAACTGTTCTCTTGCCTAGTATCTCAGCACTCTAACAATCTCAAAACAGTAAGGTTGAAGAAATTAGACCAAGGAAGCAGTACAAGATGTGGCAGTATGCCATTACTCATATACAGGGCCACTGGAAAACTGCAGAAAAATTGTGACAACTGCACACAAAATTCTGAGAAACTGTGAGGAAGATGTGGCAAACCCGCATGTACATTGCAAGTCCTTCGTACATATAAAATAAACAAGAAGCAATTCAATATTAGGCAAGTACTAAATGGCTGTCTTTTCCCCATTAAACAAGTTAATGTTGGTGAATGTAAATGTTGACTGTTTAAGAAATGTTCTATTATACAGTAGAATAATGAATTACTTTTTTTTTTTTTATATAAAATGTTATTTTACAGTAAAAGTAATTCTATATTCTACCATGTAATAGAATATTTTGCTCATGTAATTAACATTCACCATTTGCTTAACAAAAAAACATTACTAGAGTATTCCATTTATAGTATCTGTCAAGCAGACAAGAAGAATTACTATTAATTTTCCTTCTTCTAGCTTCAGTTCTTCCTTCATTTGTTGACACTTGATTTCAGAGTCATTTTCCTTGGAAAAAACACAGATTCTTTCTTGATCTGTATAGCGAAATGTATTTTGTCGTCTTCTTGCTCTCTATAAAAGCTGGACCTGCTTCAGTCCTCCATTCCCTTTCATACCCAGAGCACTCGCTAAAATGCATGTATTTTTTAAAGCAAAAGCCTCTTGCTGTTAACAAGATCCTCTTAGCCAACAGCTACCTTTTAACAGCAAGAAACTCCTGCTTTCAACAAGGTCCACTTAGCTAGCTTTGCATTTTATGCAGACAGTTTGCATGTTCTCAAAAATATCTGTACTGAGAACTTCTCAATTGGCCAGCAGGCGCATGGACCTAATTAGTAATATGTAAAGCTGATGTGCAAGCAATGGCTAGCTAAGAATCAAGGAAAAAGCCAGTCCAAAAACTAGGGACATATTTTAAATACTAGTCTTACATACTTAAAGTTACCAGAACAACACGCTTTGCTGCATTAGCATACATGATTTTGAAACTCTTTAAGAGACAGCAATCATCAAAAGTACTTTTTTTGTACTGATTTTTTAAATATTACTCAAATCCACTTACAATCTTAATAAAACAACAAGTTTTGCATCAATATGCATTTTCTGAATAATAAGAACAATGAAACTCTAATGTCTGGCATTACTGCCTGAGTGGGCTCCTCAGTAATTTGTTAGAAAATCAAAATTTTACAAGGGATAAGGAGAAAATAAAAAGAAGCAAAATCAGTGATGTTCTGCAAAATCAAGTAACAATTGAGAGGTATGGCAGAAGAACAGTTTATGTCTGAAGATGAGAACAAGAGCTCTGCCATCAGCGCAAACTATTTTGAGAGGCATGCAGAAAATACAGTTTATGTCTTGTGCTGTGAGCAGGAAAACAGCCATCAGCAGGTGTTCGTTAATGCTGGATTTTTCACCATTAAGGAAAAATTTACATTACCAGATTAGCACTTCCTTTAGGGACTTTTTTTTGGGTAATTGTGTGGTAATAATAGAGTACCTGAAAAATTGTGAAAATAATACTAACACTGCACCGTGAGTTTTGCCCCATGCATGTGGAGGAATCCAATAATAATATGGACAGACATTATAAATAAACAAGGACCACTCAAACAAACATGTTTTGTTACTGACATAGCATAAATGTACACAATAACTGAAACCTGCAATGTGTAGGAAAAGGAGGGTGGAGGAGGCCTATCTTCTAGCAATGATCCTACAGTTTGACCATATGCATTGTCGTGGTTAAGTATGCTTTGTCATGGTTATCATAAGGATCTCTGCTGCTGAAATTCATATTAGACAGACAGTAAAAAGTAGTGGGTGCTCTCAGCTCCAGCAAGGGGTGGATGTTTTATAACATACTCTTCAGAGAAGGTGATACAAATCCTGTGCCACTTCCAAACTGGACATTCAGCTTGTAGCAATTTGAAAATGTGTGAGTAATGTTCAACTAACAGCATCACGGACATTTCGCACAAATACATTCGTAAAAAAAAAAACTGCAGTGGTAGACACTGACATGGTGGTGCGAGTCACAAAATTCCCAATGTCTTGGTGTATTTATGATAACAAAAGAAAATACAATGACCATTACAGGGCTTTCTTTGTTGTTACCTTTTACCTTTTCATAAAAGAAATAAGCAATTTACCAGTCTGCTTATAAAAAGTGGTTCTTTCAGTGTAATACTGAGTGAACAACTGACGTCTGTGAGATGCAACCTTTTTACCTCTTCATTTCTTTCTTTAGGAGAAAAAAAAAAGAGAGACATCAGAAAAGACTGGTTGAAAGAGATTACACACAGACTACCTTAGGGGGAAAAGGGGGGCACGCTTAATGATATCCTCTAACTATAGAAAATTGAAAAGATCTTTGCACATTAAAGCCTGAAGTTCAGAAATTCTTCCGGTGCAGTGACTACAACAGGGCAGAAATTTCTAGTAGTGGTATTTGAAACTGGATATAATAAAGGGACCAAAGAGGGAAAATTATCTCTTAAGCCAAAAAGTACAAGTCCCAAGAAGATAGCTCTGGTGTCATGAACAGGAATAGATTACCTAAACCATAGTCTAAGTTTTAAGTTCAACAAATAATCTATGTGCCAAACAGACATATGTTAGGGTGGGGGGGGGGGTGAAAAGAAGCTCTGGCTTGCCACTTTGGTAACACCTAGTAGGAATACAAGTCTGTGTGCACAGGTCACCCATGTGCTTCAGTTTATAGCCAAGGCAACATGCAGAGCCAGCAGGTAGCAGCTGAGGGACCTGAGAGATCTGCCACAAAGTAAGGGGGTGCTCCATTGGGAGAGGGAAAGGCCTCCCTACCAAACCTGGAAGCTGACTTGTTCCCTACCACTTAATTAAAAAAAAAGTATAAGGCCCAAGCAGGTACTACTGAATGCCCAAGATAATCATCAACTTTAAATTCTGTTTTACTGCAATATGAGAACATAAAGCTAGAAATACATAAAGGCAAAAAGGCAAACAAGTCAATTTTAAAGAAGGAATAGGCTAGACAGCATTGCAGAGAGTAGCCGCATAACATACAATTTGAAGTAACAGATGAGAAGAATCTAAGCTACTGCTTTCATACCAGTGACCAAATCTGATCCATTTGGATCAATACAGTTTTCTAGTACTTGTCCTTCTAGCCTTCTAGCATCTCTTCAAAAACACCAGATATATTCTTACTGTATTGTTGGAAATATAAAGGTTTGCCCTTCCCATTATGGATCTATGACTGGGTTCATCCTATCTTGAGGGGTAAGGAGAATGCCCTAATTTTTAAAACACTAATAATGAGAAGGGTAATCCCCCATCAGATAATAAATTTGTACATTCACTGCTTTGGTAACAAGCTCAAGACCTACTGGGCACTAAGGAGCTTGATGCCTTAGATACCATGCTGGAACATACATGTGTCTGTGGAGTCATCGACTCCCTTCTTGAAGTTATGGATTGATAGGCAGAGTTTAACTGGGAGCTGGAGTTTATTCCAGAGCTGTGGGAGTTTTTGACAGATGATAATGTCACATTTCACTGTATGCCTGGTATTAACTTCCAGGGCTGGTGCTAGCATTTTGGGGGCCCCCAGCAAGTTTCAAGTTGGGAGCCATACCCAGGAGACTATAAAGTGCAACCATGTTGCCATCATGTCCCTTCTCCCCTGCTCATTCAGCACCATTTAACCATCACTGTACAGGGTTACTACATTCAGACCATTACATAGACTGACTTAGAAGTGCAAAGTTACACACACTGACTGGCATTTAGTACCAGTGTTACATTATGACAAGCCCCTGCACCACAGCAAGGTAGCCACTCACAGAGGTGCACGCAAACACTGACAGGCATTTAGTACCAGTGTTACATTAAGACAAGCCCCTGCACCACAGCAAGATAGCCACTCACAGAGGTGCATGCACACACTGACTGGAATTTAGTAGCAACGTTGTTACATTACAGCAAGCTTCTGTACCACATCAAGGTAGACAATCCCACAGAAGTACACAAAGACACCCACATTGACTCCCACACACAGGACAAAGACACACAAGACAAAGACAGCACTACAGCAAGAATGACTTGTGACACCCACACAGAGTCTCTCACATAGGACAGAGACACACAAGACAGACAGCTACACAGTTTCTCACACAGAGGACACAGACACCCACACATGATGAAGACAGCACTACAGCAAGACTGAACATCAAAACCCACACAGACTCCCATATACAGGACAGACACCCATACAAGATAGAGACAGCATTTTAGCAAGACTGAACAGACATTTACACAGACTCTCTCACACAGTACAGAGACATACGACAGCTACACAAACTCTTGCACATAAGACACAAACACCCACACATAAAGACAGCACCACAGCAAGACTGAACATTAAAACGAAGACAGACTCCCACACATAAGAGAAAGACTCACAAGACCAGGATAAAACTACAGTGAGACTAAATGGAGACCCCCACAGGATGACAGCAGAACGTTTAAAGATCCTCAAAATTGGCTTAATTCCACAAGCAGGCTGCTGTCCTCCTTGTCATATTCCCTTCAGGTCAACTCCTGGCTTGTCTAACAAGTGCACAAGAAAGTGTTCATGTTGTCAACACTGCATGAATGAGCATGGCTGTACTTGTAGGCAAATTAAACTGTTCAACCAAATTCCTAACTGATCAAAGAGTTCTTTTGTTATGCAAGACATGTTTCAGGTGTTTGCATGTGAGAGCACAACCCCCCCCCCACACACACACACACACACACACACACAGTGTCTGTTTGACAGGGAGTTTGAAGAAGCATTTAAGGGTATACAGAAGTGTTTTCTGTAAGGGTGGGTTTGCTGGGTGGTCAAGAGGTGTGGCATCCAACAGTGTTTAGGTCCCAAGATGGTGTGTATGTAGTAAAGAGGCAAGGAATCAAACAGTGCCTGCAGTGTTTGTGATGTAGGAGTCAAAACTATGCTGCATCTTTGGTGAAAGTTCAGTGTGTGTGTGTGTGTGTGTGTGTGTGTGTGTGTGCGTGTCTTATTAGAAATGGTAGGACATCAAGTGTTGTTTATTGTGTTTGTGATTGATATGTACATGCAGACGTGTGAGTGCTTAGGTCTGGTGAGTGTAGTCTGCAGTATCTGGCTACATGCATGTATGCATTTAGGAAAGTGTGTGGGCTGTGCTGTGGCTACTTGTGATATGCGTCTTTACATGCTTGCAGTGTGTGTATGTATCTACATATGCAAGTGTATCAGAGAAACTGTGATCGTTTAGGGATCATTTGGAGATTTGGCTGGTATGGTCTAAGTGGGCTAGCAGTGTATGTGCATGCAATGAGTGAGAGTGAGCTGATCAGTGGTTTTCTGAGAATGTGAAAATATGTTTTGTGTTTCAATCAACTGGGATGAAGCCTTTCCACCGTCCAACTAATCTACCCACTCTTCTCCCATTCCTTTTCCATCATATGTATTTCTAACTAAATTACTTTCTACTTTACCTCCTAACCTCCCCCACTGTCTTCACATCTATCCTTCAAAATTCCCTACACTTGTCTCTAATTTACACTATCTCCATCTATCCCCTCACCTATTTACCTAAAATTCATACATTTCTCTTACTCTAAAATGATTTTCACCCTCCATCCTCTGCCCTCCTCTACCTTTTCTCCTCCTTCCCCTTTCTACTCTTCTGATAACCTCCCTGTATTCACAACTTCTCTAGTTATGCAACCAACAATGAAATCTTGAATCTGTACTGCAATTGTTTACTTACTTCAGTTCTGTACACTAATTTAAGGATCTAGTCCTATATGATGTTTAAAGTTTATCCTTTAATACTCTCTAATTATCTAATCAATGTGACTCAATGTTCATTTATTGCGTGTGTGCATATGTTGCATTTTTTATAAAATATTTGTAAGTAATTCCAGAACTTTTCTCCCGGGCCTCTGCTAAAAATGGGTTCCTGCTCAGTTTGACTATCACAGTAAACAAAAGTAATATAAAATAAAATAAATAAAATAAAAAAACAAAATGCAACTTACTTCCCTGGCTGGCTGCTGCAGCCAGTTAGCAACCTAGAACTTACTTTCCTGGCTGCTGCAGCCAATCAGGTCCCTTGTTT
Source organism: Protopterus annectens (assembly GCF_019279795.1). Classification (NCBI taxonomy): domain Eukaryota; kingdom Metazoa; phylum Chordata; order Ceratodontiformes; family Protopteridae; genus Protopterus; species Protopterus annectens. Next base: position 1,140,882,089 of record NC_056744.1, read on the forward strand.
TACTGAAGTAGACCTGATTGAGTGCAGCTTACAGGCAACAGTTTAAAAAAAAAGAAAAAAAAGAATTGTACGACATTACACAACTGTGCAAATATCTAGGAAGTTTTGGAACAAAGTTTCTAACTACGTTAGACAGAGCCCCTCACTGACACTCTTCGAGGGAAACCTTGACGAGTGGATGGGTAGCGGAGGATGCACCCCTGGGATCACTTTGTTGGCTCTTCTTGACAGAGGCTCAGTTAATTAATCAATGGGGTGGCGAAAGGTGACACACTCTGGCTAGGCTTATAAATGCCCTTGGGCAGATAGCCTAGTACCTACCTATGAACCTATAAGTGGTGAACAATGAGCGGAGGAGGTGGAGAAACCTGCAGCTGTTTCAGGTGGGGGCCCTCATATGCAGGGAGATGATTGGGGGCTCCCTGTGGCCACGGGTTCGATAGGTGCTTAAAGCCGGCTATGACAGAAATATAGTAGAAGCAATGGGATTCACCCCCCCCACACACACACACACACACAAAGAAGGCTTTTCAGTCATACTTAACACTTTTTCCAGGAAGGGCAATTCCACATGTACTACAAAAGGAGGCAAATCTGGGTACAGTGCAGTTGTTGAGAACACCCTTGGCAAACATAAAAAAAAATGCAACAATACTGATTTCATGAACTCTAATTGGAAGCTGGCATATGGAGTCTTTTCCTGTCAGCATGTTAGAAACCTGAAACATTTGGAGAAGTTAAAAAATGGGACCCATAATGAAAAGCTGCAAGTAGTGCCACAGCATCACTTTGTACCTGACCCTTACATTTTTCCCATGCTGATTATCATTTTTGGGTGGGGGTGGGGAGAAGGTGAATGTGTGGTATTTATTCTACTTTATTTATGTAGAGATTTTCTACCTGGGACCCCTTTGAAAACCCACCTACCAGAAGTAAACTCTGTTTGTTTTAACTTGCTTTATATAGCAAAAAAGGCCAGGAACAATATTTCAGCTATGTCATATTATGACTGCATTGTACAAAGGAGTTATAAATAGTGTAGCACACAAAATAGCTGTAAACCCGACAGAGAAAATCACATAGGTGATAATACTGTCAACTTGCAAACAGTCAAAAAATTAGAAAGCTCCTTACAAATGCAAGTAATCATCACAGACAAAATACAAATTGCTGAGATTAAAGAAAAAGAGAGAGAAGTTGAGGTGAGTCAGATAAACAAGTGTGGGTTAGTATTGAGCCTTAGGGATCCATGGGGAAAGGAAGGGTGTAAACTACATAGGAGGGCTAGAATCTTGGAAGGATAGGTGAACAGCTTAGGAGAATCATAGAAAAGACCCAGAACCTTGCTTAACCAGCTTATGGCAGACAGGCAGAGGGATGGCAGGACAAGGACAGATGTAGTAAAAGGAGGAGGTGGAATGGTAGGCAGATGAGTTAGGAAGTATGGGAAAAGTAAGGAAAACCTACTAACAACAAAATAGGTGGTATGGTAAAGAGGAGGAGGAACTTGTCCAAAAATGGAGAGAGGAACAATGGCTAGAGCTGCAGAGGGGAAGGTGATAGATAAAAATAAAATGAAGGGTCCAAAGTAGAGGAAGAAGGCAGGTATGAACAGTCAGTGGCCTGGAAGTCAGTGACGAGAAGCTTGAAGTCCAAGAAAGCAGCTGGCTGTGCAAGAAGAAATATAGTGCTTCAGTGGCATGAGTTGAGTAGATAAGGGAAATAATCTACATCATGAAACAAAGGTAGATCTGCAGCAGCAAAAGCACTGGAGAAGGGGAAGGGAGCATTCTGGTGATCTGAAGCAGAGTACCCTCAACTGAGAAGTGGTCAGCTATAATGGAAATAGCAAGTCCGTTCTGTTATTGGACAGGCTTTGAAGTCAGAGATTTTCTTAAAGAATGTGAGATGTGCTTAAATATAGTAATATGTGTGTGCACTAATAATGTGGCAGAAAGAACTGTTAAGGAAAGAAAGGGAAGGTCATTGAGTTGGTCAGGACATTCCTCATTGTTCAACAGATTGAGGGCTGTGGAAAACTACCACTAATACACGTTCTTTGAACAGTCAGGAATATGATCAAGGATTACAGCTCTCTGTTCAGTGAGTGAATCGTGGAGGAGGGGACATGGATTAGTCAAAAAAGAGTATGGTTTATGGAGATAATCATCTCCCCAGACAAACACTACTTTTGCCTCTGGCAACATAGTCTTGGTGAAGTCCATATTTTAGACATATATCTGATCAACATACCAATAAATTAAAGTGAAGAGTGGAAGGAACACAGACAATCTAACAGTCAGGTGGTATCAGAAAGATTCGAAGGCAGAAGCAGGGATGGCTATAGTAAGATCTGGAAAAGAAAGAAGGCTTATAAAAGAACAGATAACAGAAGTTGTTCACAAGTGAGCACAAAATTCAAGGGCAATAAAGTCTAACAGGTAGAGGTGAGGGAGCACACTATGAGCAATGCTGGATATCTGGGCAGGAAAAATGGGAAGGTGCAATAATACCAGGTGGACAGGTAAACAGTGGAGGTGACTGAAACCTGGGCAAATCACAAAGGGGGTGAGGCACAGAGGTCATAGGATATCAGCTGTTCAGCCAGGTCAGACGTTATAGGACAAGGAATGGTGAGGCACTGAATCTACATCAATTTATTATTCTTCTTTATATTTGATTAACCAAATTAACCTTACTGGACAGATCTCATTTATAGAGGGGGGCCTAGGGAGAAAAAAATCACAAATGAATACAACCCAATAACAGTTACAGCATTACACAGATATACGAAGATACAGATTAATTATTTAAAAAAAAAAAAAAAAAAAAAAAACATATTAGGGAGTCCAGAGTTATCATAAGTAGAACAAAGAGCATGGAATTCAATGTGTTGACTTATTAGCTATTACTGATAAGTTCAATATCCTCATTCGGACTATCCCAGTAAACAAAATTAAAATAAAATAAAATTAAAAAAAAATACAACTTACTTCCCTGGCTTGCTGCAGCCAGTCAGGTCCCTTGTTTTACTGAAGTGGACCTGAATGAGTACAGCTTACAGGCAACAGTTTAAAGGAAGAAAAAAAAAAAAAAAAGCGGAATCGCATGGTGACATTACACAGCTATGCGAACATCTAGGAAGCACTGAACAAGGAGTGGAGGAGGTAGAGAAACCTGCAGCTGCTTCATGTGGGGGCCCTCATATGCAAGGAGATAATCGGGGGCTCCCAGCGGCCACGGGTTAGACAAGTGCCTAATGCTGGCTATGTTAATTTCTATGGAGGTTAAGTGTCCCTCTTGTGTTCAGGTCACTAGGGAGGGGTATTCTAAATAAAGAGCTTCAAACAATAATGGGCCTTTTAATACTCCATATATCAGGCATAGGTCCCCTCTGAGAGGGCAATAAGATATACAAGACATTGATTAAAACACAAGTCTCGACACCCTTTAACTTTCTATGTGGAGAATATTTATACCTTTTCCAAATATACCAGATGTCATGTGACTATTACAGAACAGGGTGAAGTATTATGTAATTGGTCTGATAACAGATGCATAAAAATGGTCAATAATTACCCTGGTATGACTCTCGACCCTACAAAGCATTAAGTGGTCAGATTCATATGCTTTGTGGGTGGATGGAGGCATCTAAGTGTGCATCAAATGTCAGGTCACTATCTATATGGATGTCAAGATCTTTTACTATTTTATCAAACTCAATGTTACATAAAACTGGTGGTAGTGCTGATGGCGAGGGGTTGTCAAATGCCAAAATACTGCATATTTTTTTTTTACACTGAAGACAAGGTCATTTCTACTGCATCATTTCTGTCTAATGTTTGCTACTGTTTGAAAGGAGGTGGTGCCAGCAGGGATTAAGGACATGCTCTCAAGGTTATAGTTACCTGCATATCTGGTGGGACAGACAACAATGGACTGAACTCTTACAATTGATAAAAAGATGTGGCCTTGAAAAACTCCAGTGATGACAAAGGAAGGTGAAAACAAGACTATATGACCATGTACCCAGTTACGGACTCGGGTTATTACTGCTTCACTAACATTTAGATCATCAAACTTGAGCATGATTCTTGCAAATTACAGCCAGTAGCCATTCTACTTCCACTCCCAAAAATATGCTCATAGGCAGCTCATCAACTGCCTATACAAATATCAACTCACTTTGCATAACACAGCATTGTTTTAAACCAGGCTACAGTACATGAACACTTCAGCAAACTCAAGGTAAGCTGCCTGGACACACACAGACACATGCACATGCACACGCAGACACACGTGCATAGGCACAGACACACACAGACAGACAGGCACACATACACACACACACACACACACACACACACACACACACACACACACACACACACACACACACACACACACACACGCGCACACACACACAAACAAAAAAACACAAGGTTATGCATACAAGTTATTCATCTTCCAAAACTGTACTGGATTAGGTCATGGGGAAGGAGGTTTCAGGTGTCTACTTCAATAAGATACAAGATGATTCCCTTCATCACCTTACACAATTAACTTGTGAGGCTACCTGATCTGCTATTATAGTGGTCTGTAGAAGGGCCTTCATGCGACTTAAGACTAGAGAACTTATGACATAGAAAGTCAATCTCCAGCACAAACAGAATGTGTATGTCATTATCTAAGCCACCAGGTTCTACAAAGTGAAGTCGATGACCAGCATGATGTAGGATCTATCATTACGTGGTATTATGATGAAATTTAATAGCTTAAGCCAGACTTTTATATCCTTCAAATCCTAAATTCATTATGTCTTGTAGGTTCACTGAAGGGTTCTCATGTAAAATCTTGCCAAGGGAACAATATTCTGGTATGCCAGTTGCCATAAACTCCAAAAAATAAATGAATAATTTCCCCTACTGATTACTTTCAGGGAAGAAACGGAGAGTAAGCAGCACTCTAGTAGTGCCATGAAAAGCAAAATTGACATAAATGGTTTCATACAACATATGATCTTAGAAAGAGGATAAACTGTCTCAACCTTGTGGAGGACAGTGATAAAATCCTGACCACAACCGAGATGGCTTGGGTTTCACTATCATCTTGTGTGCTTGACAGACCGAGGTGGGAGAAGAGGGAAGTATACAACAGTCATTGACTTACCCAAGTGGGGAGAGGAGGCTGTCCGCTTGTTGCATCACTGACCACAAGTAGAGGGTTACTGTAGAGGCAGCAGCTAGTGGGCCGGTGAAGTGTGCCACACAAAAGTCAGGGTAGGAGCCCCAGGTTTGCACAGAGGCACAGAAAGGGAGACACCCTACATCACTGAAAGAAGCAAAGTCATCAGCCACTGCAGGGAGTAGTTTGGTGCACAAGCTCATGACTCTCACATCCCCGGTCTCCAGAGGGAAACTGCATGCACTTGCCCAGTTTGGGAATGAATAGACCACATACTTCTCACTCTGGCCAGGGAAAGAATAGGCTGGCTCTTGCCTAGGAAGGGGAAAATGGGTCAATAGAGGGCTTGCTGGGGAAGACTGATGACGGGCAATGAGGTTTAATGAAAGGAAAAACAGGATAAACATAGAGGGTGAAAAGCAGAGTGCTGAACTGGTAGTTATGGACTCTGACCCGGAAGCTAAGGAATCTCTAACACTTTCTCTTGATTTAGACATGAAGGTAAGCATCCTGGGGGTCCAAACAGCACATCCAGACTCCTATACAGAGGTCCCAATAGACAGATGAAATATAGGGTCCTAACTGAAAGATAAAATCAGCAAGAAAAAGAGAGCAGTAATGCTGGAATTCTGTTCACCATAAAATACTGGTGAGTACCTCCACATTGTGGACCCTCTTTTTACAAAGTATCACTATGGCAACAGTGACACACAAACTACACTTTACATACGATGGGAAGGAATAGGTCAAAATATAAGAATGAAGATTGGGTTCATAAGCCCCTAGTTGTCAAGTGTAGAATACACATCACACCATGGCAGAGGGAAGCAGCAGTCCACAAAAATAAATAAATAAAATAAACTGTCAGGCTATGCAAGAGGCATAAAGCTAGCACAACAGACAATTGAGGATATGAAAGAGATTGTGCACTGTTAAGCAACAAATCCAGAATTTCCACAAAAGATATTCAGCAACTACAAGCATGAAGTTAGAGGAAACAAAAAAAAAATGCATCAAAATAACTGTTAAAAGCTACAGATAAAATTTAATTTTTTTAAATAGAACAAATCAGAGAAAATATTTAAACATAGAAACTGTACATTGTCTGGAAAAAGATGTGACTTGAGAAAGTGCTGCAAGAAAAACAGTAAAAAAAAAAACAGAGGCTATCAAAATGCATAAAAAAGAAGTGTGGACTTGGGAGAGAAAAAGAAATCTGATATGGTGTAATATTTATGCAGAAGAGAAAGAAGAGAAAGCTACACTAACCAGTATGACCACTACAGCTCTAAATATATTGGAGGATATATACAGACAAAGGCATCCAGACTTGATAAAATTTAAAAAGGAAAAAAAAAACCAGAACTGGGATGTACTGCGAAGCAAAATGTTCAGTGAAGCCGAAAAGAAACAAACAAATAATGAAGTGATAGACCAACTGAGCAGAAATGGGTTGGGTGTGGAGACTTAAAGATGTAGGTAATATCACAACATGATGACTCAATGAATCCCCAGGAAATGGTACTGAACATTTGTATGCAGAATACATCAGAGAGTAAAATTCTTGGTTGAAATTCCAGTTAGGATTACAAAGCAAGGGGGAAGAGCACGAAACAGAGAGCAAAGAGGACAGTCTCTGTGAAAAAGAGGAAACAGAAGGTAGGCATAAAGGAGTTTCTCTTTCCCTGAGAATGACATCCATTTTCCAAGCTTGTGGCCATTTCACTCAGGTAAAACAGTTTGAGCTGTTTGTGCTGGGAGGAGGCAAACAGATCTATTTGTGGAGCTCCCCACCAATGGATAATCTAAAGAAATACCTTGGTTTTCAACATCCATATATGAGGGTCTGCCTTGGATCTGCTCAGATAATTTGACATAGTGTGCATCTCTGAAGGAAGGTAAACTTCCTGGACAAAAATATTATTTGCTAATAGCTACCTCCAAGGCTGTCATGGGTAGTCTGCAGTGGAGATTAAATTTGTTGATGTACCACAGAATGGAAACTGGCACAAGGCACATGGCTAACAGATCCAAGCAAAAGCAAAGTCTCACTATTCAGGCTGGTGGCAAGAAAATTGAGGATTTTCTCCACATGTACATCCCTTATACATCATTTTGCAATCTTGCTCTTATGGCCTATGTCAGGCACACAGTATGAGAAGATGCTCAAGTTTTAAAATGCTGGCCAGACGTATGATATCCATAACAGGATACTTCCCACGTGCCATGAATACTGTAACAGTGATCAATGAAGAACATCATTAATGTTTTGTAAATAAAAATGGGAAGGAGGATTTCTTCATTAGAACAGAAGGAAAGCAAAAGAAAGGGGTCTTAATATTAACTAAAAAGGGTACAGGAGTAAAGACTGAAGAACAAATGAAGGACACACATGGATGATTTACAGTCATGAGAGGTTGTTGGCAAGATGCAAGAATTACACTGGCTGTATTACATACTCCAGTGAAAGAAGTGAGACAAGACACAAAAATATTATGGGATAAGTTATAGCTTTTCATCAAGGATGCAAGCTACTAGCACTGAACATTACAGAAAATAAGGAATATGCTTATCTAGGTCCAAGATATCACAGAACACCGGGTGAGGGCAGACACTTAAGAGAAGTACACTCATATATTCAGGCTTATTAATGTAAAAAAAATAAGATAGAATGAAGTGGAATATACACATTTTTCAGTGAAATGTGGTTCTTGGGCAAGACTGGGCATCCATTAGATACCAAAAGAATACTCTAATGTGATCCAAACCATGAAAACACTTCAGGTGATAATGTCTGACCATGCACCTGTATAAATCAAAGTGCGTAAGCACATAAAAGTCTATTGTGATAAACTTTGGCATTTTCCAGTATTTCTTCTGAAAAGAAAACAGTTAATAACTACAGAGGTTAAACTTTAACTGAAATATTATTAAATCTGAACCTAAACAGTGGTACCATCTTTCCTTCAAAATGCCCCTCACCTGCACTCTAGAAGGGATGCAACTGTGGTTACTACAGCCACAGGTAGATCCATCTGGAATTGGCATCCTTTATCACTGAAGGACATTTTTATCTAACAGAAGACAAGTTGTCTGCAGATTCAAGTGAGACAAATTTTTGTATGTACTGGATGAATGTTTTGGGACCACTGAGACACTCATGTAAATTATGGCTAGTGGAACCATGAGGATTGTATAAGCCATTACACTTAAGAGGGGAAGAATTAGTCTTGCAGGAGGACAGGGGTGATGCAGTATTTGGGTGGCTTTGAGGCACAGGGAAAGCACTCTGGTGAAAGAAATTTTAGTGATCTGTAAAGTTGAACCCAGGTGGCATCCGATAAATTCTATCTGTTTAGTCGAGGTAAGAACACTTTTGGTTAAGCTGATTGTGATCCACAGATCTTGCATAAGAAGGAGCAGAAAGTCCAAATTATTTGATAAAAAGGTGTTGGAGATGGTGGTGACGAGCCAGTCATTGAGATATGGGAAAACATAGATCCCTAGTAGGCAAGGATGTGCTGCCACCACTGCCATTATCTTGATAAACACCCTGGAGGCTGTGGTGAGACTGAATGGCCAAGCTCTGAATTGATACTGATTGGCCTCCAGTCAGAAAAGGAGGAAACTGCTTGAAAGCTTCTCAATCTTTATAAGACAGTATGTGCCCTGGAGATCTGTGGAGGACATCCAATCATCCTTTCTCAGAAGAGGCAAAACGGACTGATATGTGACCATGTGGAATTTTGTCTGTTTCACAAATTGGTTTAAATGACCCTGGTCCAAAATGGGTCAGAGGTCCCCTGTTTTCTTGGGTACTAAAAAAACAGCCTCAAGTAGACTCTGGACTCTAACTGGTCTTTTGGGACCAACTGGATGAAACTCTTTCTTAGCAGCTAAGAAACTTCTGCAGTATCCCAATGACTAAGTGGAACATCATGGACTTTCTTGTTCTTTATTGGGGGAAGGGAAAAGGGAATAGAATAGAATAAATGTAAAGACTGGTAGAGATGGGTGAAGGCTGCCAGCTTAGTCAAATAGAATTTGATACATAATTCTGTCATTTCTAAATATAAATATAAAATACAGGCTTGTTTCTTAAATGAAAGAAGACACTGTAAAATGTGAACTTCAAGATTGTAGCAACATTGTCATCTGCTGTAAGGAAAACTAAGCCAAGCATTTCAAATGTTCTTTGAAATTAAAATTATGTTTTGTATGCCCTTTGAAGTTAGAATTTGGAGTCGAGTCTACAGTAAGCATCCTGCCTATTGTTTTAAGGCTAAAGTTAATGACCAGAATTTACATATGGAATGTCCTTTATTGCTTTAAGCGTAAAAAATAATGTAAATGCAGTTTCGGTGTGGCCTGGGAACCAGGAAAGTGTAAACAAATGATGTAATGTTTTATCAGAACTGCAGTTTCAATTTAAACAGTGAGAACCAGAGATTATTAAGCATTTTTGTCTTGATATCCAACCTCAGCACTGCCTGTTGTCTTAAGTAAGTTATCTTAGAAGTGTGTTTTCTTGTAGAAATATCTAGGATTATAAAGATTAGACTAAGTGTTTTTCTGCTATGTCAGAACTGTACTACTGATTTATTTTAAGTTTCTGTGTGATCTCTGAACTCTTGAATAACACTGTGGTGTAGTAGTATTGTCTTGTGTTTTTAGTATTTATTATTAAATATTTTAAAAACCGTTTACCTGTGGCTGGTTTGTGTAGAGATAAGTAAGCTCTAGAGTACATTGCATGCTTATAAGTGATCCTGAACTAAGCCACTCTAATAAGCCTTAAGACTGATTAGTCACACTTACCAACTGGATAATAATATTGCACAGTAATAATTGGACACCCTTTTAAGGGCCTTTGGGTAGCTGATAATTATTAGCTGGTGGTGGCAGTAATTACTACCGTATAGTCTGGGTATATCTGTGTCAGCCTTTGCCAGGAGTGTCTGTGAAGTTGTATAAATACTTATCTCAGAGTGTGTGTGTCAGCTACTTGGGCAGGGACACGAAGCACTGGTTGGACAGAGAGGGTAATGGAGGTTAGCTTGCAAGCTAGGCTGTGATCTGGACTCTATAGCTATGCCAGTGAGGAGTCTTATTGGGGACCTGGGGAGCAAGGGAGCAACCAGCCCCAAACTGACTGTGATCTCTGAGTGCACTTAAGGGAAATTGTACTTTATTGTATGTATTTGTTATCCTTTCCTCTTATATGAGACGCCCTCTCTGGTATTAGTGGTGAGGATTGAGGCTACTTGATTGCTGGGCCAGGGCGTGGCCATCCCATGTGGTTTGCAGTGGTGGGATCCACTTCACATTTGTGGTGGCAGTGGATATCCACATCACATATTAATTAGTTGGCAAATACTAACTGGCTTGTAGTGATGTCGGTAGAGTGAATCCTGTAGCTAATGTACAGTGATCTCTGAAGGTGTTTTGTACTCTGAAACAGCCACGCAGTGAATACTTAGAGTTCAGATCACAACTGTTTTATTTCTTTTGTTAGCTTAGTTTGTCAGGGTGAGCAGGCAGCATGTCAGCAGAGGAGTATGGAAAGCTGACAAGGAGCCAGCTGGTGGAGATGCGCCAGGCTAGGGGACTGGTGCACGGAAACCTGACTAAGGCAGACCTGATTGCATCCTTGGTTACAGCTGCATCAGAAAACAGCATCCAGGAGGGCGATCAGACTGGCAGTGGATATACAATATCCTTGGAGAATGGACAGCTCAATCTTTCTGCGAAGGACAATCAGACTGGCAGTGGGGATACAATATCCTCGGAAAATGGACAGCTCAACCTTTCTGCAGTGGACTTAAAAATCCAGCTGGAGCTAAAGAGACTTGAGTTGGAGGTCAAACGTTTGGAGATAGACGCCGAAGAAAAGGAGCATCAGAGGAGGCATGAGAGGGAAATGCTGACTCTTCGCCAGAGTCATGCAGGTAATGGGGAATGGAGTAACTGGACCCCAGAAGCACAACAGGTCAATAAATTTCTTCCGCAATTTAAAGAGGGGGATACTTTTGATAGTTTCATTCATAGGTTTGAGAGGGTATGCAAACAGTATAGTGTTGACCAAAGGCTCTGAGTATGGTTCCTGATCCCCTTACTCCCATGGGAAAGCTGAAACTTTTTAGCAAAAATGCCTGACTCTGTTTTGATTATACTGCTGTAAAAAATGTCTTCTAGAATGTTTTAAGCTAACACCTGAAAAGTACAGGAAAAAGTTTTGTGAGCATAGACGCAAGGCAGATGAAAGTGTGTGTGAATATGTTGCTGAACTGAGCACTTATTTTCACAGCTGGGTGAGTGGATGTCAGGTCACCACTTTTGATGGGCTGGCAGACCTTTTGGTGAGGGAACGAGCCCTTAGCACTTTGCCCGAGGACATGAGGATCTGGTTAGCTGATAGACAATGTGCTATTTCAGATGGGTTGGGGAGAAGGGAGACATATATCTGACAAGCAGGGCAGCCCTGCACAAGAAGGGACACCCAGTACTGCTCATGGGTCTAAAGGAACCCATGGTGGGCAGCACAGACTGCCCCAACAGAATCTGCCAGTAGTAGGGGAAGCCACTAGTCCAGGTACATGTCCAGGAGCTAGGGTTAAATGTTTTAAATGCAACCAGTGGGGCCATGTGGCATACAGATGCCCATGGAGGCAAGGTGGGGAACCAAACGTGAGGGAGCCAGTAAGTGGGAAAGACAAAATGCCATTAGTGGGTTGTCTTGAGACAACAGGGGTACTAAACTACCATCCTGTAGATGTCCTGAGAGGGAAGGATTTGGATGAGGCAGTACCATGTACTTATGCAGTTACATGCGGTCAGGCTAGGAGACAAGCATGTGGGTCTGGTAGCCTGGGGGAGACTCAGACAGACTGCATACTTGCAGCCAGGACTGGTGAGGTGGTTACTTCAGGGAGTGAGCTGCGCTGTAGCAGTGAGTCTGAAGGTGAGCCACAGCTGCTTGTGGGTACTGATGTTCCCTTGGACAGGGTAACTGCAAAGGTAGAGGTGAGTAGTAGTACCCAGGCTGACAGTGAGGCACCATTGTCAGAGGACGCCAGAATTCCTGTGGAAGGGGAGCTGGGAAGGGTTACAAGGAGAGAGTTGAGACAGGCTCAGCTCTCAGACCCTACATTGCAAGGCCTGAGGCAGGTAGCTAGGGAGGCACCTGATTCTCAAGGAAAGGGGGGAATCTGTATACTGAGACAAAGGGTTACTATACAGAGAGTGGACCCCTGAGGGAGGGCTAGAAGGTGAGACAGTACAGTAGCTGGTAGTGCCTACAGCCTACCATCTAGCGCTTCTAGCTATAGCCCATGATATTCCCTTTGCAGGTCATATGGGCATAAAACGTACAAAGAAGCATATTATGCAGAACTTCTATTGGCCTGGAATTTCCAGAGATGTAACAGGGTACACTGCAGGACCTGTGAGCAGTGCCAAAAGGTAGACAAGGTGAGAGCTCCTTCAATACCTTTGCTTGTGATTGAGGAGCCATTTCAGAGGGGAGCTATGGATACTGTGGGTCCTCCGAGTACCCCAAGTTCCACAGGGAAAAAGTATATCCTAGTGGTAGTGGATTATGCTACACAATACCCTGAGGCAGTGGCTTTGTCCTCCATTGAGGCAGAGAAGGTGGCAAATGCTTTGTTAGAGATTTTCAGCAGGGTAGGTTTCAAAAATGAAATACTGACTGAACGAGGTGCCAATTTCATGTCAGACCTGCTGGCTTTTCTGTGAAAGTCCTGTGGGGTGAAGCACATGAAGACCAACCCCTACCATCCCCAGACTAATGGTCTTGTTGAGAGGTTAAACTCTACAATCAAGTCCATGCTATGGGCATTTGCAGATCAGTTTAAGCAGGAGTGGGACAAATATTTGCCCCATCTGTTGTTTGCTTACAGAGAGGTTTCCCAGGAATTCACAGGTTTTTCACCCTTTGAGTTGCTGTATGGCAGAGGGTGAGGGGACCTCTAGATTTAATTCGAGATGAGTGGGAAGGTGAGTGTGAGTCTCACAAGGAGTCTGTTGTGGCATACGTCCTAAACCTCAGGACAAGGCTCAGGGAACTCATGGGCTTGGCCCAGGAGAACCTGGCAGAAGCACAACAACAGAAAAAGGTGTGGTATGACAGGATTGCTCTAGCTAGAGAGCATGCTGTGGGGCAGCAGGTAATGGTTCTGATTCCTGTCAGACACAACACGCTGAAAGCAGCTTGGGAGGGACCTTACAAGGTGGTAAGAAAGGTAAGTGATGTTAACTACATGGTGGAACTGCTAGGCAGATGGCAGGGGCACAAATTGTACCATGTTAACATGATGAAACCTTACCATGATAGGAAGGTCCTTGTGCTGAGCATTTGCAGTGGATTGCAGGAGGAGTCTGAGGGAGATCTGGGGACTGATCTCCTCAGTGAGGCTCGGGCTGCACCTGGGTGGAAGGGGTAGCAATGTCCCAGCTGCTATTTCCTACCCAGGTTCAAGAAATCAGAGCAGTGTTGCAGACATTTGGGGACATGTTCACTGGGAAACCAGGGTGCACCCATCTGGTGCAGCACCAGGTGAATACAGGACCCCAAAGGCCTATTAGTCAGACAGACTCTGAGGGAAGAAGTACAGGAGATGTTGGAACTAGGGGTGATTCAACAGTCCCTGGGCCTCCCCAGTGGTGTTGGTGCCAAATAAGGATGGCAGCACCAGGTTCTGTGCGGATTACAGGAAATTAAATAGTCACACAGAGTCGGATGCTTACCCCATGCCTGGGACAGATGAGCCCGTAGAACAGCTGGGTGGGGCTAAGTATCTTACAACCATTGATCTTACCAAGGGTTAATGGCAGATGCCCATGACTCCCAGTGCTAGAGAGATGTCAGCCTTTGTGACTCCTTTTGGCTTGTATAAATTCACAAAGATGCCCTTTGGGATGAAGAATGCCCCAGTGACTTTTCAAAGGCTGGTGGATAATATCCTAATAGGAGCAGGAGGGTTTGCCCTTGCTTACCTGGATGATATTACCATCTACAGCCATTCCTGGCAAGAGCACCTTCAGCATGTCAGAGAGGTGCTGGGCAGACTACAGAGGGCAGGTTGACCATTAAGCCGAGCAAATGTCAGGTGGGTATGGCAGAGGACTCTTACCTAGGACACAGAGTGGGGAGTGGAAAGACAAGGCCAGAACCTGCCAAAGTGGAAGCCATTCAGGCATGGCCTGCACCTGTTACCAAAACACAGGTGAGGGCATTTTTAGGGACAGCCGGGTACTACAGAAAGTTTGTCCCCAGTTATACTACCATAGCTGCTCCCCTCAAAGACCCGACAAGGAAGGACAGGCCAGATAAGGTAGTGTGGACCCCAGCATGTGAGCAGGCATTCCAGAAGTTTAAAGAAGCTTTGGGAGAACCCCGTGTTAGCCAGTCCAGATTACAGCAAATAATTTGTTGTGCAAGTGGATGCTTCGAACTGTGGGGTGGGGGCTGTACTTAGAGAGATTTCTTCAAAGGAAGAAGAGCACCCAGTGGTTTATCTCAGTCGTAGGCTCCAACCCAAGGAGGAATGCTATGCAGCTGTAGGAAAGGAATGTCTAGCCATAGTGTGGGCACTGCAGAAACTTTGACCTTATCTGTATGGAAGGAAATTCACTGTTATGACAGATCACAACCCTCTAACATGGTTAAACAGAGCCAGCCAGCAAAATGCTAAGTTCCTAAGATGGAGCCTGGGGTTGCAAGCATATATGTCAGTGCAGCACCGCAGTGGGATTAGCAATGCCAATGCAGATGGGCTGTCAAGACAGGGAACGGGGTAGGTACACTCAGATAGACCTAACCCTCTCAAGTGGTGTTTATCAAGGGTCACTTGAAATACTAGCTCAAGTTCTCCAGGGGGAGAATGATGTGAAGACTAGTAGAGATGGGTGAAGGCTGCCAGCTTAGTCAAATAAAATTTGGTACATAATTCTGTCATTTGTAAATAGAAATATAAAATACAGGCTTGTTTCTTAAATGAAAGAAAACACTGTAAAATGTGAACTTCAAGATTGCAGCAACATTGCCATCTGCTGTAAGGAAAACTAAGCCAAGCATTTCAAATGTTCTTTGAAATTAAAATTATGTTTTGTATGTCCTTTGAAGTTAGAATTTGGAGTCAATGAGTCTGGAGTAAGCATCCTGCCTATTGTTTTAAGGCTAAAGTTAATGACCAGAATTTACATGTGGAATGTCCTTTATTGCTTTAAGTGTAAAAGAATGTAAATGCAGTTTCGGTGTGGCCTGGGAACCAGGAAAGTGTAAACAAATGATGTAATGTTTTATCAGAACTGCAGTTTCAATTTAAACAGTGAGAACCAGAGATTATTAAGCATTTTTGTCAATATCCAACCTCAGCACTGCATGTTGTCTTAAGTAAGTTATCTTAGAAGTGTGTTTTCTTGTAGAAACAGCTAGGACTATAAAGATTAGACTAAGTGTTTTTCTGCTATGTAAGAACTGTACTACTGATTTATTTTAAGTTTCTGTGTGATCTCTGAACTCTTGAATAGTACTGTGGTGTACTAGTATTGTCTTGTGTTTTTAGTATTTATTATTAAATATTTTAAAAATATTTTACCTGTGGCTGGTTTGTGTAGAGATAAGTAAGCTCTAGAGTACATTGCATGCTTATAAGTGATCCTGAACTAAGCCACTCTAATAAGAATTAAGACTGATTAGTCACTCTTACCAATTGAATAATAATATTGCACAGTAATAATTGGATACCGTTTTAAGTCCTTTGGGTAGCTGATAATTATTAGCTGGTGGTGGCAGTAATTACTACCGTATAGTCTGGGTATAGGGGCACAGCTGGAGAATCTGTGTCAGCCTTTCCCAGGAGTGCCTGTGAAGTTGTATAAATACTTATCTCAGAGTGTGTGTGTGTGTGTGTGTGTGTGTCAGCTACTTGGGCAGGGGCACGAAGCACTGGTTGGACAGAGAGGGTACTGGAGGTTAGCTTGCCAGCTAGGCTGAGATCTGAACCCTATAGCTGTGCCAGTGAGGAGTCTTATTGGGAACCTGGGGAGCAAGGGAGCAACCAGCCCCAGACTGACTGTGATCTCTGTGTGCACTTAAGGGAAATTGTACTTTACTGTGTTTAATTTATTATCCTTTCCTCCTATATGAAACACCCTCTCTGGTATTAGTGGTGAGGATTGTGGCTCCTTGATTGCTGGGCCAGGGCGCATTTGTCACAATAAACTCTAGAAATTATGTTTAGCACCCAAGAATCTGTTTTATTTTGCCAGTCCAGTGAGTGCAGAAAAAAGCACCTCTGACTGCCTCCAGAGTGCAACCCTTCAGGGGCACTAAAAAGGCTTTTCGGTAAAAGGACCGCAAAAAGCCTGGTTGTGCAGTCTGCCTCTAGGGCAAAATCTATTGAATCTTCCTCCTCTCCTGCCATGAGAAGGCCTATCCCCATGGTTGTCATGATAAGAACTCTGACTTATGGAGCCACATTCTTCCCAGTCCTTTGATTCCTAGAAAAGGGTGTAGAAATGGATTCTCACTGCAGAGATAGTCTTACCATCTTGCTGACTCCCGGTTAGTGCATTTTTAACTTTTGGTCTGAGTAGAGTAGAGCCATCAAAGAAGTTACTGACAAAGGATGTCATAAAGCTTTTTGCAAAATTACACACAAGCATCCAGGCATGCAAGCACAAGGTGATGCCAGTACCTGCTGCTCTAGACATGCCATTAGCTGTGTTGCAAGTAGTTGCATGGAAGTAGACTGACTGGTAAAAGGCTGGGAGTCTGCGGTCTTCTGAACACCTGCAGGTAGGTTACCCAAGAGAGACTTGGAAACCTCTTTGGTCAGGTCTCTCTGAAATCTAGTAACATGGGCTAAATAATTCAGCTCTCCAAGTGTGAAAGCCATTGAAGTGTACGTTGGTTCCCAAACTGGTCGATAGGACTAAACTATGATAGTTCCTTTTTAGTCGTTGCCACTAACACCACTGCATCCACCAGTGAACATTTGCACAGATGCTTTCTTTCCTTTGGTGCTGCCAATACCCTGTGACTTTTTTTGGGAACAGTAAACATTCAATGTATGTGGATCTTTGGAGGGGGGGGGGGTAGCGCCCATATTTGGAACACTTTTTAAACCTCTGGCTATCGGACATATTTTCTTCGACTATCACTCCTATGCACACACGTATATAACTGATAAAACGGCAAACACACTATCCTAACAACTATAAAATGCTACACTTAAGCCTACACTATGAAAAAACAAAACAGTAGAATGCACTCTATTACCTATCAATCTTACAAGCCTATTCTATCACACAAAACCCAATTCTAATATGAATAGCAATTCTAAACCTAAGAACCTAGACAGAATCAACCCCTAAAGGGCCCATAACCATACCAGAAGAATGTAGTGCCCTGGCAATCACTGACACACAGGTTAAAACAGCCCTATCCAAAGCTAAAAATACAGCTTCAATGGGACCAGACGGTGTCCCAGGCTGCGTCTTACATGAGCTCCAAAATGAACTAACCCCTCACCTAAACACACTGTTCAAACTCAGCCTCTCTACAGGCTACGTACCCATAGAGTGGTGCACAGCAACAGTTATCCTGCTCCACAAAGGTGGAGCCACAATGTACTCCGGGAACTATCGCCCTGTAAGCCTGACTAGCCTGGTTTGTAAGGCTATGGAGCTCATCATCATGGAATTCATTAACAGAGACATTGGGAACCTTCAAACATTAGACCCTACCCAGTTTGGCTTTGTTAAGGGCAGATCATGCCTCCTAAACCTGCTGGACTTCTTTGAGACAGTTACCAAGGCTTTAGACAAGGGAAAGGAGGTCCACACAGCCTACCTAGACCTCGCAAAGGCTTTCAACACCATTCTCCATTCTGGTATTATAGACAAGCTCACCAGCCTGAACATAAACCCATACGTCACAAGATGGGTTGCCAATTGGCTCATGGATAGAACCCACACAGTGAGAGTTGCAGGCTCTAGGTCTGAATCTAAACCAATTACAAGTGGCGTCCCCCAGGGCTCAGTCCCGGGACCTCTCCTGTTCGGTATATACTTCTCAGAGGTACAAGGAAGCACAGGAGGACTATGGCTGACCAAGTTCCCAGACTACTGCAAAGTGGGGGCCATAATCGACTCTCCAGATGATACAGACATCATCCAGAAGGGTCTCACTGAGACGGATACCTGGTGTCAAAATCATGGCCTCAAGCTAAATGCCAAAAAGTGCATAGTCATCCCTTTTGGAAAAAAAAGTACCCGCGAACTACCACACACGTGGTAGTCCCCTAAATACAGAAAATGTAATACGGGATCTGGGGACCCAAGTAGATAGTAATCTCTCCTTTGATAATCATATTGCCAAGGTGGTTAGAAAATCTGTCTATGTGGCCCACCTAATCACAAAAGGGTTCGCATCTAGAACAAGAGACGTTATTGTGCCCCCTCTACTCATCACTCATCAGACCCATCATAGAGTACAACGCCTCATTTGGGATGTACTTTACAAGACACCTGCAACAGCTGGAAAGACCACAGAAGTACCTCACCAAGAGGATTACTGGCCTCAAACATATGCCCTATGCAGCCCAACTGAAGAAACTCCAGCTGTACTCGGTTGCGCACCGCTTAGTCAGAGGTGATCTCTGCCTGACATACAAGGCCATGTCCAACCCAGAATTGATGGACATGCTCCACCTAAAAAAAAAAAACAAATCCCCAAGAGCCACACGCTCTAGGGATCTAAACCTCACCACGAGAAACAGGACGTGCTGGAGGGACAGATTCCTGTCCCAGAGACTTCTCATGCTTTGGAACAGGATTCCAATCTACATTAGGCAGAGCCCCTCACTAACACTCTTCAAGAGAAACCTTGACGAGTGGATGGGAAACAGAAAATTTACCCTGGGGATCACTGCAGTGGCTCTGCTGGACAGTGGCACAGGGAACTAATGGCTCTGCTGGACCAAGGCACAGGGAACTAATCTAAGGGGGTGGCGAAAGCCAACACATTCTGGCTAGACTTATAGATGCCCTCGGGCAGATAGCCTAGTACTTACCTATGAACCTATGAAGATACATTTCTCAGTAGAGGAAGGAGTATTCAACAACAGCAACGCATCGGAAAGTGATATTGATATCGACAAAACCTAGCAGACACAACCGAAGTCTTCAGGTGGCAAAAAGAGATTGGAAGTATAGTAGAGTGTTGGTAATTATGGGTAGGGGAGTAGTCAGAGCCCTTGAACCAAGAAGCTTCAGAGTCAGTTCCAAGGTCTGATCGGATCTGGTAACCCATGGTTGATCTGGACGAAAATAGACAACACTGGATCTAAAGATTAGAAATGTCACAATAAAAGCAAATGAGATATGGAATAATAGTCACACTGGGTATTCAGAAGGCTTATAAAAATAAAAAACTTACAGACTCAGAAAAGAATAAGTGGAACATAACACGTTGAAGACCAACTGAATACTTAGAAAATATGAATGAACACAGAATGATAGTTTTAAAATTACATTTTTGGCAACAACCCTAGAGCAGCTAAATGGTTGGCTTAACATTTGAGGTAACAAAAGGCTGAAAGGATGATAACTAAAATCAGGAATTGTGAGCACAGTAGCACAGAACTGGACCAAGAAAAACTGTGTATGTAATGATAAATTATTAATTATATAAGCAATTCCGCATTACTACAGTGCTCTATACTGACAAAATGTAGAGGTTGTTAACAAAAATGCAGGAAATGGTAATATATCTGAGGTAATAACTTCCTTATTTAACAGAACTAGAAAGAGGGGTACCAGCAACAACAAAAATAAAGGAAACTGTAATTAATTAAAGAAGCAATGAGAATGTGAATACACAGAAAACCCCTGGTAGTAATGGAATTCTATTATAAGTGTGGGAAAAGGAGATAACAGAACTTTTCAACAGTATTTTTTGGAGTGAGGATGCAACCTTAAATAAGAAAGGAGCAGTAGTGCTACTTATCTAGATAGACCCCATTTAAATTCTGAATCATGACCAAAGTATTTACAACAATTTGGGCAAAAATACTGCAGAGCGTAATAGACCTGGATAAGTGTGGGTTTAGGAAAGGCAAAGAAACATCTGACAATATTAACAGAACCCTTACGATTGAAAAGGATGCAGTAGACAATATATTAATGTTAATAGGTTTGGGTGACAAAAAAGCATTTGAAAAGGTGAGCAGGGAATTTATGAAGAGACGTTTTGAGACATTTGGGTTTCCACAAACATTGTCAAGATTAATATTTAATATCTACAGAGGAGATCAAGCTTGGGTGAAGTGTGGTGGTGAGCTGTCTCAAGCATTCAGCCTTATAGGAACTAGGCAGGGGTGTCTACTTTCATCATTACTCTATTCTTTACATTTAGAGTCATTAGCTAGGAACACAAGCTAATCAAACATAATTGGATATAAATGCACTATTGCTATATTTTAATTATTCTTTTGTTGACCAAGCTACTTCCACTAGCCTAGTAACTTCTTTTCAGGGGAAACCCAAAGTAGTATTTATACTACCAGGGGAAACATACAAAGGGCATCATAGAACTTCTCCTATTTCTTTGATAGGTGCTGTGAGATCTTTTTCATCCACCTGAACTACCAACACCACAAGCAGAAGGGACCTCGATTTAACATCTCATCCCGCGACACACTCAGCAGTGTAGCACCTTGCTTATGCTGAACTGCAGTGTCAGAAATCCATGTAACGTGGTATGGAAATAGAACCCACACCCTTCTACACCTAAGACAAGTGTACTTCCTGTGGCACCACTGACGTGCAAAATGCTACTGCCCTTTCTGCAGATGCCATAATATCCAGAGCAAGAAATAATTCTATTTGATAAGTTTAAATACTTTAATAGCATACAAAGTACAATAAAATAAATGAAGCAAAAAAGAAGAGTACAGTAATGAATTATGCCCCGACACATGACCTGGTACAGAGTTTCTCCCCTTTTTTTGTGAGGTCATGATAAGATGAGATATTTGGAATTTGGCTGAAAACGGATGCTGAACAAGCAGCTAAAAAACTGGGAAGAAATTTCATAATCTTATCCATAAATAAGAATTTACTCAAAAGATAAGGTATCAACAATAAGATATGTGCACTTAAGACTTTTTGGCCTCACTAGTTTGTTATACAGGTTAGGCTTATACGTATTTACCATGAGATCAGACATGAAAGAATATGAAAAAGGAAACTCAAGAGATTATTTGGAATAGCAAAAGAAAGAGTACAACTGAGAAATGCTAATACTAACAAAAGAACAGGGTAGTTTGGGACTTCTCTATTTGGAGGATTATTTTAAGACCAATCAACTTTGATTATATTATACATTTGATTTAAGACATAGAATATACGGCTGAACGGAAGCACATGATAGGCATAATACCCAATGAGGTAACGATAGGATCACGTGTGGGCATTTGGACAGATCCATGAGAGGAATATAAAGAGGATTACATAAAGTCTTGTATGCATAAAATTATTGAGCAAGTCTTTACTTCAAAGGAAGTTAGGCCTTCAAAAAATAGAACACCAATAGGTTTTTTATATATATATATATATATATATATATATATATATATATATATATATGTACACACAAACACATATACCCGTGGTGGTGGTGCTGCGGTAGCGTTGTCGCTTCACAGTAAGACGCTGTCCGGTTCGATTCTCAGCTAGAGCGTCTTCTGCGTGGAGATGTGTGTGAATGGGCATACCTTCGTTGATGGTTGTGCGTCAGGGCTGGTAACTCGGCACGTAAAAATCAGCTACCAATCATTAGCAGACTGGAGTTCCGCTGTAGCGACCCCTAACTGGGAAAAGCCGAAAGACACAAACATACATATATATATATATATATATATATATATACACACACATATACTCACACAAAGTGTATATATATATATATATATATATATATATATATATATATATATATATATATATATATATATATATATATATATATATATATGGGTCTACTGTGGTCGAAGTTTCAGTACTTCGAACTTCACTTGTACGAACCCACTTGTTTGAAGTACTGAAACTTTGAAAACTGACTACATAGATCACAATACAGCGCAGAATAGGAATATTCCCTTTTCCTCTCTGGAGTGCGATCTTGGAGTTGGTATATTTAAAGTAGGGGGATGTGGGGAGCACAGCCCCCCACATGGGGGGTGCAGGAGGGCTTACCCCCCCTGCAAAAGCATGCTTTTGTTATATATTTTTTTTGTGAGGCGATCAGGCGCCTAGACTTCAGTGAAAGTGCACTTTCGCTGAAGTGGGGTTCTGCTTTTCGTTTTCGGCTAAGTGAAAATTCATTGAAAGTAGTAGATCCAAATATATATGCACACACACACACACACACACACATATATATATATATATATATATATATATATATATATACACACACACACACACACACACACACACACACACACACACACACACACACACACACACACACACACTAATACAAAAACACAGAAGAACATGAAATAAGAATTTGGAAATGAAAGAACAAAGAACCCAGACTTTATGAGCAGATGGTAAAACAGCATGAGGTAATGAAAAAGGATGAAAATAAACTTTAGCATTACTGAACTTGATTCAACTTGCATATACAGGTCTAATGTTAGATTTCAAAGAAGGTATGAGGAGTCTGAATAGTAATTTTGTTAAACCACAGATGAGGCCAGAGCAGAAATGGCAGAACAGAAAAGAGCAATAACTACAGCATATAAGGCAGTATTAGATTTAAGAAGACAATACAGTAAAAAAGGCAAAAATGGTATGGAGTAAATGATTGAATAAAGATAACACAGATCATCAGAGAAGGGAAATGTATCTTAATCCTAGATATGCAGCTAAACGGAAGAAACTTTAGAATTTTTGCACAAATATTTCTATATCCCTACAAGATTTAACGTTTCCAAAGACAACGGGCATATATTGGGGAAGTGATTACGAAAAGGTTCTTGAGAGTATATATTTTGGGGATTATGGAGTTGTTTCAGTCCAAAAGAAATATGCTAAGTCTTACAACTGGAAAATAATTTAGCCTCAGGATAGAGATGCTTTTGCTGAGTAGATGTAAAAAATGTACAAAAAAGTGAAAGTATTGCCATTTTCAGTGTTACTAGTGGTTTATACAGCTGAGCACTATTACAGTTCAGAAATAGAATTTCATAAGGGGAAAAAATGGGTTGCACTGAATTCTGTAATGGAAACTGTGCTTGAAGAGGACATGGACATGAAACAAAGTACCTCGTAACTACATAATAATGTAGACTGTACTACATGCTGGGAAATAACTGGTCCAGTTGTTAAGATTTGTAATATAGTGAGAATAAATGAGTATGGTCACTACTTAATTCTTTATCTAAAATTATCTTGTAAACAGTTTGTATGTTTAACTGTTTTTGTTTAAGGAACAATGTTAAATCAATCTTGAGATTAGGCTACACAGAATAGTTTATTATGATACTTGGATTTACCTGCTTATCAATGTCAGCTTACTGAAAGTTAAATGTAAACACTCATTACCTGATATGAGGCAAATGTATTAGTATTGTATAAACATACAACTATAAAATGGTTGTAAGAGCAATTAGTGTTGAAATAACATGTGTACCATACAAGAGGAATGCACAGTACTTTAACTTCAAAATGTGGTATTCAATTATTATTTACATTGCTTAAAAATAGAAGCCTGAAACTGATACAAGCACTCAGCTCTCCTTGTCAATAAGGAGAAATTAATCATAGGCACTAAACAGCCTATAATTGCAAAGGTAAGGGAAAACAGCTCTTAAACTTTACAAAAAAGCACCTAAACAGGCATGTCCAATGGTCAGCTTCCAGTGATTTCTCCTGTCCACCTGGTGAATCTGGGCATACTGGGGCAATGCGGCAACTGCCTCATGTACACAGACAATCATCTCCTCCTACCACCCAACACTACAACCTGTGAGAGATGCACTTACATAGCCAAACTGGAAGCAAAGCTCTCTCCGGCCAAGATTGTGCTAGACAGTCAAGAGGAGAAGGTTAACACCTGCATTACACCTCAAGCAACTCATAGCCCTTCAAAACCCACACCATCAACACCCACACATAGCAACACTAAACCCATATATGCGGAGGCCCTTAACATTAACCTGCCCAAGCAAGAAGGACATCCGAAGCTGAAACGCAAACAAACACCAGTCACAACTAAAGTGACACATAGCTCACAACACCAGTGTGCCACCCAACAACAGCCCCTAAGGCAAGACAATGTACCCAACACTTTAGTCATAGTTGACTCTATAGTCAGGCACACTGATGTCCCACACACCAGGCTGAACAAGGAGAAAATTACAGTCAGCTGCCTGTCAGGTGCCAGGATCCACCACATAATGCATGCACTCAAGTCACTCCACAACAAGTACAAATACGACTCTGTAATTGTCCATCCTGGAGTGAATGACTTGAGACGTACCCCCTGGACTACATGAAAAGAGACATGGAAGAGCTTTTGGATCATGTGACCCAAGCAGGTATGACCCTACCCTGAGTAGCATTCTGCCTTCTCCCAGAATGATACCACAGTATAAGGACAAAATGATTGACTTCAACAATTGGCTAACCTTCTAGTGTCATTCAAATGGGATCCAGTATTTGTCTGCCTGGGAAGACATGATCAACAAACCACGAGGCTTTGCCAGAGATGGTCTGCACCTGTCACCCCTGGGATTCAGGTTACTGGCTAAAGCTCTTGCCACCCCTATAGTGCCTTTTTTTAGGCAAGGTTCAAAGGATAAAACCACCACTGTAACAGATACAAGCATGCAAAATCTGAAGGTAATGCTACTCAATGCTAGAATTCTAAACCTCAAAATGCACTCTCTCGAGGCACTCCTAAAAATGGAGAACATGGATATCTGTGCAGTAAATGAGACCTGGTTCAAGGCTCCAGACAGCACCCCTGCAATACCAGGCTTCAATTCTTACCACACTTTTCAGCCACAAAACCAAGACCAAAACACTAAAGGTGGAGAAGTGTCCATATTCACCAAGGATAGTCACACCTCCAGGCTAGTTGCCCAACACAATGCATCTGAAATTCTCCAAGTGCAACTAACACTAGGTAAGACTGCAATCCAAATTGTAGCTTGCTACAGATCCCCCACCATGCCCCAAGATTCTCACTACACCTTTCTAAACATACTGGAAAATATTAAGATACAACCAAACACCCTAATAATGGGTGATTTCAACTACCCTGCCATTAACTGGGAAAACTACTCGGGTACCAACTCCTTTTCCCAACGGTTCTTGGAATTCATAAATTCCAACGCCCGGGATCAACTAATCCGTTGTCCCACCAGGTGCTCCAATATCCTAGACCTGGTCATTACCAACATGGGAGATAGATGCTCCACACCAGTGGTCACCCCCTCATTGGTCAGGTCTGACCATAAGCAAATCACCCTTGACATGCACATCCCACCCCCCAGTAAGGAAACCTCCTTAAAAAACTTCTCCAAAGCCAACTTCATGCTACTGAAGTCAGAAGTGACAAACTTCACAACACCCACGCAGACGGGATTTGGAAGTTCGACTGCAGAATCCTACACTAAGGCACTGTACAAGCACATCCACTCGTGCATGAGTCATGCCATCCCAAATAGAACCAAGATGCTCTTCTCCAAAAAAAGGAAGCCAATCTGGTGGTCCCC
Source organism: Protopterus annectens (assembly GCF_019279795.1). NCBI lineage: Eukaryota > Metazoa > Chordata > Ceratodontiformes > Protopteridae > Protopterus > Protopterus annectens. The sequence continues at coordinate 1,140,908,089 of NC_056744.1, forward strand.
TGCTATAAACAAACTATACAACAGAAGGAAGAAACGGTTGCAGAAAAGAGGAAAATCCCAGGATGCAAAAAACTCCCTCACCAGTCTCAGTAAGAAGCTGAGATCCCTCATAAAATCCTCAAAAGCTAGTTACGAAAATAAAATTGCCAAAGATTCCAAAGACAACCAGAAGGCATTTTATAGTTATGTCAAGAATCTAAATGGCAATGCTCAGATCTGCTCTGAGCTACAACAGAATGGCATTAAATATACTGATCCCAAGGATACTGCCAATACCATGGTAGATCGATTTAGTGCCAACTTCACCCCCCTCTCACCCCCTAAAGGGCCCATCTCAATACCAAAAGATTGCCAAATTCCGGTAATCACGGCCACACAGGTAGAAACCGCACTCTCCAAAGCTAAGAATAAAGCATCCATGGGACCAGATGACATCCCAGGCTGTGTACTACATGAACTACAAAATGAACTGGCACCTCACCTAAATGTCATGTTTAATCATAGCCTCACCTCAGGCTTCGTGCCCACTGAGTGGCGCACAGCTACAGTTATCCCGCTCCACAAGGGAGGATCCGCCTTGGATCCCGGGAACTATCATCCCATCAGTCTGACAAGCCTGATCTGCAAGGGCATGGAACGCATTATCATGGAACTTATAAACAAAAACATTGGCAACCTTCAAACACTGGACCCCACCCAGTTTGGGTTTGTGAAGGGCCGATCTTGTCTCCTGAATCTGATTGATTTCTTCGAATCAGTCTCCAGAGCCGTAGACAAGGGTAAGGCGGTCCACACAGCCTATCTGGACCTTGCCAAGGCCTTCAACACTATCTCCCACTCTGGAATCATAGATAAACTTACTAAGCTGGGCATAAATCCCTATGTCACTCGATGAGTTGCCAACTGGCTTACTGACATAACCCAGACTGTAAAAGTAGCAGACTCCAAATCCAGCTCCAGACATGTGACAAGTGGAGTACCTCAGGGTTCAGTCCTGGGACCACTCTTTGTTTGGCATTTACTTCTCTGAAGTACAGGCCAACACTAAGGGACTCTGGCTAACAACGTTCACAAATGACTGCAAACTGGGAGCCATTATTGAATCCCCAAATGATGTGGATATTCTACAAAAGGGCCTTACAGAAACAGATGCCTGGTGCCAGAGCCATGGGCTCAAGCTTAATGCCAAGAAATGTATAGTTATCCCCTTTGGAAAAAAACATGTACCCATGAATTACCACATAGGTGGCAGGACACTAAACATTGAAAGTGTGATGAGAGACTTAGGGACACAGGTGGACAGTGGTCTCACTTTTGATAACCACATTGCCACAACAGTCAGGAAATCCTTCTATGTGGCACACCTCATCACTAAGGGCTTTTCATCCAGAAAAAAGGAGGTCATTGTCCCACTGTACTCATCCCTCATTAGACCCATTAAAGAGTATAATGCCCCGTTTGGTATGTACCTCACAAGACATCTGCAACAGCTCTAAAGGCCACAGAAATACCTCACTAAAAGAATCACAGTCCTAAAGCAGATGCCATATGCTGACCGTCTAAAAAAACTCCAGCTATACTCTGTGGCATATCGTCTACTCAGAGGTGATCTCCGCTTAACATACAAGGCCATGTTAAACCCTGAGTTGTTGGACATGCTCCACTTAAAGAAATCCCAATCTCTCAGAGCCACACGCTCCAGGGATCTAAACCTTGTCATCACAATGAACAAAACATGCTGGAGGGATAGGTTCCTGACCCAGAGACTCCCCCATACTCTGGAATAGACTGCCCATACATGTCAAGCAGAGCGCCTTATTGGCCCTCTTCAAAAGGAACCTTGATGATTGGATGGGAGATAGGAAATTCACCCCAGGGATCATGTCAGTCGCCATGCTAGACAGGGGTCCAGAGAAGTAAATATTGTGGGAAGAAATATCCAGGGAATTGTTATGACTAGGCTTGCATAGACCCTAGGGCCGATAGCCTAGTACTAACCTATGCATGAACAGCTATGGAGAAATGAATTACTATATGAAAGGTTAACTGCAGTTCAAGACCGTGGACTACTTACACACTAGTTTACAAAGTCTACAGAAAAAGTGAGAGCTACATTCAAATATAGGTTCTGTAATACAGACCTAGAATCAGTTACACATTTTGTTGCTGGTTGCAATATATATGGCTGAGGGTTTGTATACTGAAAGGTATAACAATGTGGCAAGTCTGCTGCATTGGGGATTGTGCAAAAATTACAACACACAAGGTAGCTTAGAAGCACTGGAAAAATGAACCATAAATAATTACTGAAAATGAAGTTATGGGATCATCTTATACAAACAGTTAAGAAAGTGGAAGCAAGAAAACCAGACCTAGTACTTAAAAAAAATGACAAAAGTAGAATTAATCACTGAAATCGCTATATCTAAAAATTAGTGTGCTGAGTACATACAGACACAAACTCATAAAATACCAAGATGCACAAGAAGAATCTAGAGCTACAATACCTTCCACACCTTTAGACTGCAAAAGGAATGTGTGAAAACCAAAAGGAGGTAGTGTTTCAATCTAAATTATGGATAAATTCACCTCATGTCTAGTTAGACAGGACAACTCCATGAAGTTACTCCAGGTCAAGGTTACAGTGGGTAAGATCCTCACTCAAGTCCTAGCCAGTTATAGATCCCCCTCCATGGGTCACAACACCCATGAAGCCTACTCAACCAAATTGAAGACCATCCAAATTTTACCAAACACACTGGTTATGGGGGATTTCAATTATCCCGCCATCAACTGGGAAGCCTACTCTAGCCCAAACTCATTAGCACAACAGTTCCTCGACTTTGTGAATTCAAATGCCCAGGAGTAAATTGTCAATACTCCAACAAGAACAATAAACATTCTAGATCTGGTCCTCACCATGTCAAACAGGTACACTGGTGCAACTGTTGGACCCTCATTAGTTAAAACTGACAACAAATCAGTCACCTTTGAACTGACACGAACAAAGGAAATCACATAAGGGTGAAATCAGACTAAAAACTTTACCAAGGCAAACTATACTCTCCTAAGTGAAGGTATAAATGCATTCCAAGCCCCATCCCAAGTTGAAAGCAGTAACTATGCCGAAGCTTACACTACAGTCCTGTTCAATCACTTGCATAAGTGTATAAACACAACTGTACCAGAAAGAATCAAAGCCAAAGCCCCAAGCAAAATGAAGCTGCCATGGTGGACTTCCAGCATCAACAAACTCTGCAATAAATGCAAAAAGTTGCTGTCCAAGAAAACAAAGACAAGGACCCAACAATAGAAAACCACCCTCCTCAGCCTTAACATGCAAATAATAACTTATCAAATTGTCCAAGAGCTCCTTTGAAAGAAACTTAGCAAGTACTACCAGGGATAACCATAAGGCCTTTTACAACTGTGTGCGTAACGTAAAGGATAGGACCCAAGCATGCGCAGAAATGGTGGCCAACAGTTTCACACACACTGACCCCACAGAGATAGCGAACCTGCTAGTGGATAGGTTTGGCACCAACAACCTTCCTGCACATAGACAGTCACCACTAAATTCAATCTTGGATATAGACTAGTACCTCTACGGTATTACACTGGGTTGAAATACCTAGGCTTAAAACGACATCCGGGTTGATAGCCAAGTAATCTCCTATGATCCTATGAAATAAAGACACCTAGATACTTCTAATAGCAGTAGTATTGCTAATAAGAAATTATTTTCAAGCAATTTTAAATTTACCAATGCATGCAACTCCATAAGAAGTAGGAGGCAATTCTGTGTACATTATGGGAGATGAGAACGGCACTCTTGACAAAGGTCAAAGACTGAAGCAGTAGTAATTCCATGAACTTTAATTGTACCCTGACTCATGAATGGGGTCCATTGCTGTCATGGTATTAGAAACCCAAAACTTTTGTAGAAGTCGGATGGACTGAAATGTGACCATGAAGAATTCTAGTTATGTGATGGTTTTAGTTCACTGAAGATCCAGAATGTGTTTACACCTCCTGTTTTGGGGTTGATTTGTCACCAAAATTCAGTCTACTGAAATTTCACTCTGCTGATTCCTGAGTACTGAACACTGCAATCTGTGAAGATTGCACTAATGAAAATTAACTACAGGACAAGGTACCGCAATCCTCAAGAAAAAAAAAAGTTCAGTTCTTGTTTTAATGTAAAAGCTTTCATCCAAGATGGCAAGCCATCTGCACCCCCATATCCCTGGATTTGTAAACAACTCTGACACTGCACAACTCTAGAGAGAAAGGATGCAAGGATTCCCTCTCACCTGTGTTTTCACAATCTGAGTTTGCTTTTGTGCGTCTATGACAGTGGTGTGGAATCTCAAACTTAAAAGGATGAAATACAGTTTATCATTTGTGATTTACACAGCATTTAGTCTTTGCATACTTTTTGAGTTTATTAATCCGAGTACTGTTACATTCCATTAGTTTTACCGCTGACAAATGGTTCCCTAATTCAGGTTTGGACAAGATGCGTTTTAGTGAGTTCAACCACATTTTCTTTTGTAGTACAAACAACCAAGAATAACGGTAAATTTCA